>NC_041732.1:1224615-1536431 GCF_004115215.2 Ornithorhynchus anatinus | reverse complement strand
CTCACGGGGTGTCTGTTTTCCCGGCCCAAGAAACTCTCTGGTGGTCCAGGGAGGGGTCGAGGGAACAAGCTCGCGTGGGGACATTCATTCATTCATTCATTCAATAGTATTTACTGAGCGCTTACTATGTGCAGAGCACTGTATTAAGCGCTTGGAATGAACAAGTCGGCAACAGATACAGTCCCTGCCGTTTGACGGGTTTACAGTCTAATCGGGGGAGACAGACAGACAAGAACAATGGCAATAAATAGAGTCAAGGGGAAGAACATCTCGTAAAAACAATGGCAACTAATGGGACAGGGGAATTAGGTCCCGGGGGAGGCGTCCAAAAAGTAGTCAAGTGAAGAGGGGGGAGCTAACGGGAGGAGGTCGGAGAGGCCGGGTGGATTACGTGGCACGTAGTCCATGCGCCAGCTGAGGGCGGTAGAGAGCTCGCGCAGAGTAGAAGTAATAATAATAATTACGGTATTTGTTAAGCATTGACTATGTCCATTCAATCATATTTATTGAGCGCTTACTGTGTGTAGAGCACTGTACTAAGCACTCGGAAAGTACAATTCAGCAATAGAGACAGTCCCTGCCCACAATGGGCTCACAGTCTAAATGGGGGGAGACATTCATTCATTCAATCGTATTTATTGAGGGCTTACCGTGTGCAGAGCACTGTACTAAGCGCTTGGAATGTACAATTCGGCAACAGATAGAGGCAATCCCTGACCAACAACGGGCTCAGAGGCTCAACGTCAAACATCAAAACAAGTAAACAGGCATCAATAGCATCAATATAAATAGAATTATTGATATTCATTCATTCAATCGTATTTATTGAGCAGTTACTGTGTGCAGAGCACTGTACTAAGCGCTTGGAAAATATAATTCGGCAACAGATAGAGGCAATCCCTACCCAACAACGGGCTGACAGTCTAGAAGGGGGAGATAGACAACAAAACAAAGCAAGTAGAAGGAACTGTACTGAACGCTGGGGTGGACAAAAGCAAATCGGGTTGGACGCAGTCGCTGTTCCACTTGGGGCTCACAGTCTCAATCCCCATTTTACAGATGAGAAAACCGAGGCACTTGCCCAAAATCAGACAGCAGAAAAGTGTCAAAGTCGGTATTAGAACCTGGGTCAGTCAGTCATTCATTCAATCATACGTATTGAGCGCCTACTGGGTGTGGAGCACTGTACTAAGCGCTCGGGAGAGTAAAATACAACAATAAACAGATACATTCCCTGCCCACAACGATCTTACAGTCTAGAGGGGCTCACAGTCAATCATATTTGCTGAGTGCTTACTGTGTGCAGAGCACTGTACTAAGCGCTGGGGAGAGTAGAATACAGCAATAGACACATTCCCCGCCCAGAACGAGTGTATAGTCTAGAGCGGGAGACAGACTTTAATATAAATAGGTCCTTCTGACTCCCAGCCCGTGCCCTAATCACTAGGCCACGCTGCTTCCCACGCCCACACTGTGTGTACTGTGTGCAGAGCACTGTACTAAGCGTTTGGGAGAGCCCAAAAGAACAGTTTTATTGTCTGACTTCTTCCCGCTGGACATCCTGCAGCGGAAACGGCCCGGCCCCTCAATCGGCAACTGCTTCAGGGGGCGGGCAGGGCCAGAGAGAGGCAGGGGAAGCGCTGGGGGAAGGAGATTGTGGAAGGGGGGCCCCGCGATGCCTCAGACGGTTTCTAGGAAATGCGGGGGGTCCCCAGCCCCACGAGTCAAGGGTGGGGCTTGGGGAGGGCTAATACTGGGGGAGAATAACCCACCCACCCACATTCAATTCTCTTGACGCCCCCTCACACACATCCATCCTGCAGGGGAAGGACAAGCCTGAGGTTGGGGGAAAGGGAGGGCTGGGATTCAGGACCCCTGGGTCACGGCTGGGAAGGCCTTCCCTGTCCCTCCCAATCCTAATCCACCTCCTCCACATCTCCATCTCCTCGTCCACCACCTCCCCCTCCCTCCTTCCTCTCCCCCCCTCCTCCTCCTCCCCATCTTTCCGTTATCTCCTCCCTCCGGGGCTCCGCCCCCTCCCCCCTCTATAAGAGCAGGCCCCGGCGGCCGGTCCCCCGTTCCTACCGGGACGGGGCGGACGGACCGAGCCACCGAGCGAGCCGACGGGCGGGATGGCGGGCAAGCGGGTGCTGAGCAAGCTTCACTCCCCGGGCCGGAGTCGGGGGATCGGGGGAGGGGCCGGACCGGGCCCGGGGGCCGGCCTGCAGAAGCGCCAAGCCCGGGTCACCGTCAAATACGACCGGCGGGAGCTGCAGCGGCGCCTCGACGTGGAAAAGTGGATCGACGGGAGACTGGAGGAGCTCTACCGGGGCTGGGTGAGGGGGTGCCGAAGTCCGGGGGGCTGGGAGGCGTCGGGGATCCGAGGGCAAGGCACAGGGAGGACCCGGACCTCTTAGGACCTAAGAGGTGGGCTTCAAAGCTAGAGGTCCTCGTTGGCATATGATTGGCATCTCCTTGGCTTCAAACTCGAAGTGGCGAAGGCACGGGAAAGACCTCCGCCCCCAACCACCTCCCCAGCGCCCTTCTCCCTAGTTGGGATGGTGGTTGGATTAAGTGGGGGCTGAGGGTACGAGCCAGTCGGGGCGAGCTGCAGGTAATAATAATGGTATTTGTTAAGTGCCCGGCGCTGTAGGGGTTAAGGCTGGGTGCTGGGGTGTAGAGTTGGGGGTGGGGTCTGGAGGCTAGAATTAGGGGTGGGGTCTGGGGGCTAGAGTTGGGGGTGGGATCTGGGACCTAGAGTCCCGGGGTGGGGTCTAGGGTCTGGGGGATAGAGTTGCGGATGGGATCTGGGGTTTGGGTGTTGGAATTAGGGGTGGGGTCTGGGGTCTGGAGTTGGAGATGGGGTCTGGGAGCTAGAGTGGGAGGTGGAGTCTAGGGCCTGGGGGCTAGAGTTAGGGGTGGGGTCTGGGGGCTGCAGTCAGGGATGGGGTCTGGGGGCTGGAGATGGGACCTGAAGAGGGGTGGAACCTGGAGACTAGAGTTGGGGACTGGGGGCCCCCTTCATTTCCCACAAGATATGCCCTCCCCCGGCCCCAAGACAGCCACCAGCTCAGACGGGCCCAGCACCCTCTGACCCCAGCACCCCCGGGAATTCTTTACCTCCGCTGCCTCCCTGACCCTGCTCCAAGGCCCTACAAGACGTGAAGGGAGACATGGGCAGAGATAGTAACATCCGCCCACACTGATACATTCACACGCGCTCACACGCACTCACAATCGTGTGCATGTACGCAAGTATATTGTACACCCATGTAAACACCCTTGTGCACATCAATCAATCATATTTGTTGAGAGCTTATTGTGTGCTCAGTACTAAGCACTTGGAAAAATACAGTAGAGTTGGTAGACAAGTTCCCTGCTCACAGTGAGTTTACAGTTTACTACTAAGTCTTCTTTTCCTCTTCTCCCTCTTCTGCATTGCCCTGACTTGCTCCCTTTATTTATCCCCTCTCCCAGCACCACAGCACGTATGTCCATATCTGCCATTGTATTTATTTATATTGATGTCTGTCTCCCCCCTTAGACTGAAAGCACGTTGTGGTCAGGGAATGTGTCTGTTATAATGCAAGTGCTCTGCACAGGGTGAGGCCACCCAGCAGACAAGTGGCAGAGCCAGGATTAATAATCATTAATTATGGTATTTGTTAAGCGCTTACTATGTGCAGAGCATTGTTCTAATCACTGGGGTAGATACAGGATACTCGGATTGTCCCACGTGGGGCTCACATTTTTTAATCCCCATTTTTGCAGATGAGGGAACTGAGGCCCAGAGAAGTTAAGTGACTTGCCCAAGTCACACAGCAGACAAGTGGCGGATCCAGGATTAGAACCCACGACCTCTGACTCCCCAGCCCGGGCTCTTTCCACCGAGCCACGCTGCTTAGAAGCCATGACCTTCTGACTCCCAGGCCCGTGATCTATCCACTACACCACACTGCTTCTCTCCTTCCAACTGATACCCCTAGTGCCCCCCCAGCCCATCTTCTGCCCCTGTTCCAACCCCAGCCTCTGTCCCACCCTGCACGGTGGTGGTGGACACTGCAATGTGCCGGTCATTCCAGGCCTGATGCCACCCTCTCCCACCCAAGCCCTGCGGCCCCACTGGGCTCCGGGTCCAGGGCCTCGCCAGAGTGACCCAAGCCGGTCCTCGTCTCTAGGACTGGCAGAGTGGTGTTCTTTGGTGCTTCCCCTCCCAGCGCTTAGAACAGTGCTTTGCACATAGTAAGCGCTTAACAAATACCACCATTATTATTATCATTAAGGCCTGCCAGTCACCTCGTGCCAGCACCCGCACCCCGTACAAGGGGGAAGGGTAGAGGTGGGTTGGGGAGGGAGGCCCTGGCTCCCTGCTCCCCATTCGTTCATTCAGTCCTATTAAGCGCTTACTGTTTGCAAAGCACTGTACTAAGCGCTTGGCAAAGAACAACACAACAATGAACAGTGACAATCCCTGCCCACAACCAGCTCACAGCCTAGAGAGACCCTCTCTCCACCCCGGTATCCCTGGGGAGGCGGCTAAGGTCTCTGCCCTTCCTTCTCCGCCGCTCCCTGCCCCTAACACTAGGTCTGAGCTGATCCTACTGTACTTCACTTCTCTGTGCCTCAGTTCCCTCATCTGTAAAATGGGGATGAAGACTGAGAGCCTCACGTGGGACAACCTCATTCCCCTCTATCTACTCCAGCGCTTAGAACAGTGCTCTGCACGTAGTAAGCGCTTAACAAATACCAACATTATTATTATTATTACTACTACTTCACCCCCCCAACGTTTAGCACAGTGCTTGGCGCATAGTAAGCGCTTAACAAATGTTATTATTGTTATCGTTGTCATTCGTCTTCTTCTACCTGTCCTTCCTTCCCCACCCTAGGCTCGTTGACACCCCGGGCCCGGATTCCCTTCCTCTCCAGACGGTTTCCAGGGGGCCGCGAGGGTTAAGGGATTAATAGCGGAGCCCTGCGGGGAATGGATTCCTCTCTGGAATAAACATTCATCTTTCTTCCTTCCAACGAGGCCCTCCCCCCACACCGGGTGAAGCCAGCAATCTGCCCCACCTCTCATTCCCCAACACCGCAAGGTAGACGGGGGGGTCAGAGAGGAATCAGAGAGGGTGGGGCTCCCCGGAGCCACACAGCATTCGAGGCCCGAGTGGGAGAGGAAGGGGGCTGGCAGCCAGGGAGAGGGGCGAGGCCTAGGACCGCCCCCTGCCCCGCCGAGGAGGCCGGACAGGGGCCCGGGAACCAGAGGGTCTCTCCCCCCGCCCCCCAGTCCGGTCCGGTCCCTTCCCAGGCCCCGGAAATAGGGGAGGGGATGGAGGAGGGGGAAGCCAGGGAGACCTTCCATCCCTCCTTCCCTCCCTCCCACCCTCCTTCCCACCCCCCCACCCCTCCCCCGCCGCTCCAGCTGCCCAGACTTTTCCAAGAAAGGACAGGGACCCGCGCTCTGGCCCCCGCACCCCGCACCGCCTCGGCCTTCGGGACTGCGGGGCAGGCAGGCGGGACCCTGCCTCCCGACCCCCTGGATTCCGCCCCAACCAGGGCCACTCGGCGCTCAGCTCGGGGGGCTCGACGACAGCCCGTGTCCGAGCCGGGGATGGGGGGTTGGGGCGAGGCTGGGCCCCTCCCTGCCTCCTTGTCCCCCTCCCCCCACCCCCGAGCCCCCATCTGCTGCTCACACCCTTCCCTGCCCTCCCCATCTGGTCCCCCTCGCCCCCGGGCCCCGGCGGCCCTGAGCAGATGGGCCTTTGTGAAGGCGATCCCGGGAGGCCTGGAGCCCGGGCCGGGGGGCTGGGGGGGTCGGGGGGACCTTCTCGGCCCCTCCTCCCCTCTCCGCCCAGGGGAGACCCCTGCCTCTCTGGACCCCCGACTAGTGGGACCCGGAGCGCCCCGAGGGGCGGATGGGCCCCCAGTCTCCCCTGGGGAAACTGAGGCATACAGCCGGTGGGCCCACGAAGACAGTCAGAATCCGGATCCAGGGGGCTGGGGTGGGGGCGGGTCAAAAGTCTGAGTAGTGGCCAGGGGAGAGGGAGAGGTGGAGGCTGAGAAGATGGGGAGGGGGCGAGGGTCCCAGGTCGTGGGGAGAAATCAAGGCTGTTCCCCCATTCACGCCTATCCCGCCGTCGACAATGCCCTCCCTCCTCCACTCCGCCAAACTAACTCTCTTCCCCTCTAAAAACCCTACTGAGAGCTCACCTTCTCCAAGAGGCCGTCCCAGACTGAGCTACCCCTTTTCCCTCTGTTCCCCCTCTGCCCTCTGCTCCTTCCCCTTCCCCCCTTCACCTCCCCTCAGCTAAACCCCCTTTCCCTCTGCTCCTCCCCTCCTCCTTCCCCTCCCCTCAGCACTGTGCTCATTTGTATATATTATTTATTACCCTATTTATTTTGTTAATGAGGTGTACATCCCCTAGATTCTATTTATTTTGATTATGTTGTCTTATTTTTGTCCGTCTGTCTCCCCCAATTAGATTGCGAGCCCGTCACTGGGCAGGGATTGTCTCTATCTGTTGCCGAATTGTACATTCCAAGCACTTAGTATAGTGCTCTGCACGTAGTAAGCGCTCAATAAATACTATTGAATGATTGAATGAATGAATGGAAGAGAGCTGAGTTCGACTTGGCATCCTCCCTCCGTGTCCTGCTCCACATCCTCCTAGTCTGGGGGTGGGAATAGAGGTGGGGTGAGGGTGGGGGTTGGGGCCCACCCTCGGAAAGCTCCTAACCTCACCCCACCCCCACCCTTTGCCGGGCCGAGCCGAGCCGAGCCCGGCCTGGGTCCGCAGCTGGTACTGCCATCTCTGCTTGGCTCCTCACGGGAGACCGAGTCGGCCAGCTGGTGGGGGCGGGGAGGGGGGGCAGGCACGGGGTCGGGGGGGGGGAGCCCTCCCTCCCTCCCTCCCTGAACAGGCTGTCTCCTCTTGGACTCGAGGGAGGCAGGGAGGGAGCCCCAGCCCGGCCTTTTGGGTCTGGGGGCCGCACAGCCCATTCCCTCCTTCTGAACCACGTCTCCTCCCTGTCACCCCCAGGAAGGGGACATGCCCGAAGAAGTGAACATCGATGAACTGCTGGAAATGGAGAACGAGGAGGAGCGAGGTCGGAAAATACAGGTGAAGGCAGCTGTACAGAAGGACTCCTGGGCTGAACTGAGGGGGCTGCAGAGGATGGGGGAGGAGGGTTAGAGGGACAGGGTGGAGGGCTTAGGGGACGTGGGAGATGGAATCTAAAGCAGGAGACCTGGGTTCCCTGTGTTGTGTGACCTTTGGGTGGTCCATTAACGGTATTTATTGAGGACTTATTGTGTGCAGAGCACTGTACTAAGAGCTTGGTACAGTATGATGATAATGATGGTATTTGTTAAGTGCTTACTATTTGCCTCTAAGCGCTGGGGTAGATACAAGGTTATCAGGATGGATGCAGTCTCTGTCCCAGGTGGGACTCACAGTCTCTGTCCCAGTTTCACAGATGAGGTAACTGAGATCCAGAGAAGTGAGTGACTTGGCCAAGGTCACACAGCAGACAAGAGGTGGAGCCAGGATTAGAACCCAGGTCCATCTGATTCCCAGGCCCATGCTCTATCCATTAGACCATGTTGCTTCTTTATTATACAACACAGCTGATGAACATATTTCCTGCATCTGTTTACTGCTATATTGTACTCTTCCAAGCGCTTAGTACTGAGCTCTGCACATGGTAAGTGTTCAATAAATACGATTGACTGATTGACTGACTGCCCCCTAGGAGCTTGCAGTTTAGAGGGGGACACAGACATTCATATAAACAAATAAATTACAGACACGTGGTATTTGTTAAACACTGTGCCAACCACTCTACTAAATTCAGTGGAAGGTATGAGGTCAACAGGTCAAATACAGTCTCTGTCCCGCATGGGGCTCCCAATCTAAGGTGAGGGACCACAGCCATTGAATCCCCATTTTACAGATGAGGAACCGCAGGCATAGGGAAGTTAAGCGATTTGCCCGAAGTCCCACAACAGGTACTTGGTGGAATGGGATTAGAACCCAGGTCCGCTGACTCCCAGGCCCATGTTCTTTCCATACTGGTCCTTAGTGTCTCTGAGACTCAGTTTCCTTCTCTAAAGTGGGGGTTGGGTTGCCTGTTTCAGGGGCAATGGCCTCCATGTCCAATGCACCCCTAGGTTTGTCTCTGGCCTTCACAACCCTCCCTCTGCCTCAGCAGGGTTTCCCTCAGTCTGGGGGGAGGAGGAAGCTCTCCTTTCCTCTCCAAAAAGATCTCTACAGACTGAGCCATCCCAGTTGCCCTCATCCCCAATTCGCCTCTGTCCTGTAGGAAGTTCTTCCTCAAGACTAGCCTCTATGTCTCATGCTGCCGTGGCTCATATGACCATGCCTTATTGTGAGTTCTGGGGCAGAAGTGTCAGTTCTGAAAAGCTAGTTGGCCAGAAAGATCCCATGTGGGGGTCTTCCTGACCCTGTTCAGCAGCACTAATAATAATTATAATAGTATTTGTTAAGCACTTACTATGTGTCAAGCACTTTAGAGAAGCAGCATGGCTCAGTGGAAAGAGCACGGGCTTTGGAGTCAGAGGTCATGGGTTCGAATCCCGGCTCGGCCATTTGTCAGCTGTGTGACTTTGGGCAAGTCACTTAACTTCTCGGTGCCTCAGTTACCTCATCTGTAAAATGGGGATGAAGACTGTGAGCCCCACGTGGGACAACCTGATTCCCCTGTGTCTACCCCAGCGCTTAGAACAGTGCTCGGCACACAGTAAGCGCTTAACAAATACCAACATTATTATTATTATTATTATTAAGTGCTGGGGTAGATACAAGCCAATAATAATAATAATAATGGCATTTGTTGAGCACTTACTATGTGTCAAGCACTGTTAATAATAATAATAATGTTGGTATTTGTTAAGCGCTTACTATGTGCCAAGCACTGTTCTAAGCGCTGGGGTAGACATAGGGGAATCAGGTTGTCCCACGTGGGGCTCACAGTCTTAATCCCCATTTTACAGATGAGGGAACTGAGGCACAGAGAAGTTAAGTGACTTCCCCACAGTCACACAGCCGACAAGTGGCAGAGCTGGGATTCGAACTCATGAGCCCTGACTCCAAATCCCGTGCTCTTTCCACTGAGCCACGCTGCTTCTCTAAGCCCTGTTCTAAGCCCTGGGGTAGGTACAAGCTAATAATAATAAAATGGTATTTGTTAAGTGCTTACTATGTGCCAGGCACTACTAAGCATTGTGGTGGATACAAGCAAATCAGGTTGGACAAAGTCCCTGTACCACATAGGGCTCCCAGTCGTAATCCCCATTTTACAGATGAGGCAACAGAAACAGAGAGAAATTAAGTGACTTGCCCAAGATCACACAGAAGACAAGCGGCGGAGCCAGGATTAAAACCCGGGCCCTTCTGACTTCTGGGCCCCCGCTCTATCCACTAGGCCCTGGATTGAGGGTTGGGACCCCAGTCCCCAAACCAGGGGGAAATCAAGGACGCCGGCTCTCTGCCCTGCCCCTAGCATGTCTCATCCAGGACTCCACTGGTGCCGCAGCAGCATCAATCCTTAATTAATAATAATTATAATTATGGTATTCGTTAAGCACTTACTATATGCCAGGCACTGCACTAAGCACTGGGGTGAGTACAAGCAAATTGGGTTGGATACAGTCCCTGACCAACATGGGGCTCACAGTTTTAATCCCCCTTTTACAGATGAGGTAACTGAGACACAGAGAAGTGAAAAGTGTTGCCCAAGGTCACACAGCAGACTTGTGGCAGAGCCGGGTTTAGAACCCATGACCTCATATTCCCAGGCCTGTCCACTACGCCATACTGCGACTCTGTGGGGCCCACCCCCTGTCCAGCCTGGTGCAGGCTGACCGAAGTCCTGTGGGGGTGGCGATAAGACAGAGGCCCTGACCCTGTCTGGTCTCGAGTTCAGGGGATCCAGGTATCAGTGCATCCATCAGTCATTGAGTCAATCATATTTATTGAGCACTGTGTGCAGAGCACTGTACTAAGTACTTGGGAGAGTACAATATAGCAATATGAGATAGATTCCTTGCCCACAATGAGCTTACAGTCTAAAGGAGGAGACAGACATTAATATAATTAAATCAAATTACAGATATGGACATAAGCAGCCTGGCATAGAGGATAGAGCAAAGGCCTGGGAGTCAGAAGGCCATGGGTTCTAATCCCGGCTATGCCACTTGTCTGCTGTGTGGCCTTGGGCAAGTACTAAACTTCTCTGGGCCTCAGTTACCTCATCTGTAAAATGGAGATTGAGTGTGAGCCCCATGAGGGACAGGGACTGTGTTCAGCTCGATTCGCATGTATCCACCCTGGAGTTTAATACAGTGCCCTGTACATAGTAGGTGCTTAACAAATATCATAATTATTATTATAAGTGCTGTTGGGGATCCAGGCTCCTGCCCCTGGAACGGGGACTCTTGGCTCTCCACCTGCCCCCGGGGTTAACTAGTAGAGAGGTTTGTCTTGGGTTGGGCCCGGGCGGTAACAGTTGGTCAATCAATCCATCAATCAATGGTATTTACTGAGCACTTCCTGTGGGCAGAGCACTGTACTAAGTTCTTGGTGAGTATAATACAACAGTGTAGGTAGATTCCATCCCTGCCCACAAGGTGCTTGCAATCTAGAGTCTAATTAAAACTAATTAAAACTGTGATTAAGACTGTGATGAAGGCTGTGGGCCTTATGTGAGACAGGAACTGTATCCAATCTGATTTGCTTGGATTCACCCCAGGTTTAGTATAGCGCCTGGCACAGAGGAAGCATTTAACGAATACCACATTTATTTTTATTAGAGGGGGAGACAGGAACTGACCGTGTGTATATGTGTTTGTGTGTGTGTGTGTATGTATGTGTGTGGGGGCGAGAGAGCTAAAGAGGGCCTGGACGTCAGGGAAGGAGGGAGGGAGTCACGGTGGGAGGACTTGGGTTTCTTTTTAACAATTTTTTGGGGTCATGTGTACTTTCAGGGACTTCTTCAGGCCTGCAAGAACCCCACTGAGGTAAGGGCCCATTGTGTTCCCACTAAATCCTGGCCCCTCCCTGCTCCAGGCTCCCAAACTTGTCTGGGCACTGGGGCAGGGTGCTTCCCAGCGTGAGTAGTCGAGGTCCTGGGCTCCTGAGTCCCCTCCCCTCTTCCCCCGACCCTCTCACCTTCTCCCCTCCCACCTCTTCCCTTGCCCTGCGTGTCCCCCCCTCCCTTCCCACCCCCGCAGTTCCCGTTCTTTCCTGGAAGCTGCTATTGAGGGGGGAGGGAGGGGAGGCTTCGGGGCCAAGACGCCTCTTCATTAGCTGGGGGCCGCCGGCCCAGGGGCTGCCCTCCCCTCCTCCCAGCAGCTCGCTGCCATCACCTCTCGCCTCCCGGCGGAGCGACTTTAAAAGGGAAAAACATCCACCAGGCCTTAGCCCCCCTTCCTCCTGTCTTTGACCGGCTCTGCGCTTTGCAATATCTCTCTGTCTCTCATGAGCTCCCAGTCTCTCTCCATATCTGATTGTCTCTGGAGCTCCCAAAATCTTTTCATTGTCTCTTGGTTCGCAGTCTCCATCTCTCATTGTCTCTGGGTTCAGCCTCTGACTGTCTCTCTCTCCACCCCCACCCCCATCTCTCTCTGCTTCCTTCCCCCAGGCTTTGGTTTGGGGAGAGGGGTCAGAGGGCATTAAGGAGGGGCGTGGGGCTGATTCCGATCGAGTCCCTGGACCCAAGACCCATTCGCTGAGGGGGGATGGGGAGGGTCCGGCAAAGGGGGAAGGGATGGTGGAGAGGAGACGAGGGGAGAGCTGTGAACTCCGTGCCATCCCATCTCCGCCGCTTGTCTGCTGTGTGACCTCGGACAAGCCACTTCTCTGCTCTGGGCCTCAGTTCCCTCCTCTGTACAATGGGGATCGAGACTGTGAGCCCCACGTGGGACAGGGACCGTCTCCGACCCGCCTTGCTTGTATCCATCCTAGCTCCTAGTACAGTGCCTGGCACATAGTAAGCCCTTAAACAAATACCGTATTTATTATACCATAATTAGAGAAGCAGCGTGGCTCAGTGGAAAGAGCGTAGGCTTAGGAGTCAGAGGTCGTGGGTTCTAATCCCGGCTCCATTTGTCTGCTGTGTGACCAGGCAGGTTACTTAACTTCTCTGTGCCTCAGTTACCTCATCCGTAAACTGGGGATTAAGACTGTGAGCCCCATGTGGGACAATCTGATTACCCTGTAACTCCCCCAGGGCTCAGAACAGTGCTTGCCACATAGTAAGCACTTACAAAATACCACGATCATCATGATTATTATTACTATGATCTTACCTCCACCCTCTACCCCTCACCCTTGCAGGACTTCACCCGGGAGCTGCTACTGAAGTTGCGGGGCCTCCACAAGCAGCCGGCTCTGCGCCGGATCAGCCCGGCCCAGGATTCGGGCGGGGGGCGCCTCAGCCCCGTGTAGCACCGAGCCGGGCCGAGCCGGACCGGGCCGGACTGCCGCCCCTGGACCCCCCGGCCCGGCCCGGCCCCCGCTTCCGAGCCGGGCAGACCTCCCGACTCTCTTCCCAAGGATCCGGGGAGACAACTGCCCTTCTCCTCCCCTCCTTAGTAACCTCTCCCCTTCTCGGGCCCTGCTAAATTAATATTCGTTTGCCACCCTGGGGATACATCCCCCCTCCCCGCCCCCCATCCCGGGCCCTCTCGGGAATGTGTAGATGTTTTTGTTTATTTTAAAAAGCGATCTTCTGTTCTCTCCATCCCTTCGCTTGGGAGTGGGGTTAACCGTTACCTCGGCGCCTCCCCCCACCCCACCTCCAGGTCATCTTGGTCATCCCCCTGCCTTCGGCCCCGAAGATCTTCGTGGAGCGTCCACCCTTGCTGCTGCAGGCCCCGGGTCCGGCCCCCGGAGAAGATGAGGCGGGGGTGGAGGGGGGTGGCGGGGTCCAGGGCGTCCTACCGCCCGGTTTATTTTTAGGTCTGGGGGAGGGGGCGGTGTCCTCCGCTGGACGGCCGAAGGCGGGGGAAGGAGGTCATCCGTGCCGGCGGGAGCGTGGGAACGGGCCGGACGGCCCCCGCCCGAGCCGTCGTGACCTGACCGTCGCCGTCCCGAGCGGCTCCCGGGCTCGTTCCCGACCCACCCCGAGCCCTGCCCTCCGCCCCCCCCGGTGCCCGAGCAGGGGAGGGGTCGCGCCGCCTAGAAAGAGGCCGGCCTGCGGCCGCCGTCCAGGCCCCGGCCCTTCTCGTCCCCGCCGCCGTCCCCACGGCCAAATAAGGGAAAAACAGCGACGCGGAGAGCGGGAGGAGCCGGCCCACCTCCGGCCCAAGGAGGCCCAGCGGGGCTGCCAGGGAAATCAAGGCTCCCGGGCCGGTGGGCACGGTGCCCGCTGGGCACTGCCCGGAGGGGAGGGGAGCCTCCATCGCCCGGGGAGGGGCGGGAGGGACTCCTGGGTTCGGCCTGGAGGTCGGGACGGTTGGGTCCTGCCCCTGGATGGTGCCCGCCCCCCCCTCCCGAAATCCGGTCCTGCCCTGCCGAGGAGGAGGAGGAAGAAGAAGGAGGAGGAGGAGGAGGCGGCCGCAAGTACAATCCGCAGGCCGCTGGGCACCCGACTACCTGTTGTTCTCGGAGGCGCCAGCAGAGGGCGCCGCGGGGGGCCAGGACAAGGGGAGGGGGCGAGCGCGCATGCGCAGAAGGGCGGTCGGGCCTCACGTGGGAGAACCTGATGACCCTGTATCTACCCCAGCGCTTAGAGCAGTGCTCTGCACATAGGAAGTGCTTAAATACAAACATTATTATTATTATTAATCCCACCTCTGCCACTTGTCATCCATGTGATTTGGGGCCAGTCACTTCTCTGGGCCTCACTGACCTCATCTAGAAAATGGGGATGAAGCCTGTGAGCCCCATTGTGGGACAACCTGATCACCTTGTATCCCTCCCGTGCTTAGAACAATGCTTGGTACATAGTAAGCGCTTAAATGCCATCATCATTATTGTTATTATTATTACGCTGGGGGCCCTCCATCCCCCGGGTGATGTCCAGGGTGGAAGCAACGTGGTTTAGTGGCTAGAGCCCCAGGTCTGGGACTAAGGAACACCCGAGATCTAATTCCTGCTGCCCCAATGTCTGCGGTGTGACTTTGGGCAAGCCACTTAACTTCTCTGGGCCTTGGTTACCTCAGCTGTAAAATGGGGATTAAGAGTGTGAGCCCCATGTGGACAGGGACTGTCCAATTTGTATCTACCCCGGTGCTTAGAACAATGCTTAGCACAGTGTAAGCACTTAACAAATGCTATTATTATTATTACTACTAATATTATTGTCTGGTGGATCTGGGAGACCAGGGGAAAGCTCCCTCTAGAGGCTTTCATATTTTTTTAAATATTTGTTAAGCACTTTCCATGTGCCAGGTAATGTAGAAAGGCCTGGGCTAGAGAAGCAGCGTGGCTCAGTGGAAAGAGCACAGGCCTGGGAGTCAGAGGTCACGGGTTCTAATCCCAGCTCCGCCGCTTGTCAGCTCTGTGACTTTGGGCAAGTCATTTAACTTCTCTGTGCCTCAGTGACCTCACCTGTAAAATGGGGATTAAGACTGTGAGCCCCACCTGGGACAACCTGATCACCTTGTATTCCCCCCAAGTGCTTAGAACAGTGCTTCATACATAGTAAGCGCTTAACAGACACCATTTTTAAGCACTCAGTGCAGTGCTCTGCACACAGTAAGCGCTCAATAAATATGATTGAATGAATACAAGCCTACCAGATTGGACATAGTCCGTGTCCCACATGGGGCTCACAGTCTTAATCCCCATTTTATAGGTGAGGGAACTGAGGCCTAGAGAAGTGAAGTGACTTGCCCATGGTCCCCCAAGTAGATGAGTGGTGGAGCCGGGACTTAGAACCCAGGTCATTCTGACTCCCAGGTCGGGTTCTATCTACTAGACCACGCTGCTCCAGCCTGATTGGTGTCATCCAACCTTCCTGTTACAAAGCAGGCCCATCCGGATTGAGGAGTGCTGACTCCCTCGCCTAGATGAACCCTGGCAATGTCAACACCCTTAGACACAAACACAAACACACAGCCCTCCGTAGATACACACTAACAGACTGAGACCCAAATAATAACAATAATAATAACTGTGGACTTTTTTAAGCAATTACTATGTGCCAGGCACCGTACTAACCTTTCAGGTGATACAAGCGAATTGGGTTGAACACAGTCCCTGTCCCATATGGGACTCACAGTCTTGAGGTAACTGAGGCACAGAGAAATGCATAGACTTGCCCAAGGTCACACAACAGACAAGTGGTGGAGCCAGAATTAGAACCCAGGTCCTCTGAGTCCCAGGCCCTTGCTCTAGGTACTACTTGACCACGCTACCTAAAACCCGCTACCTTTCCCAGAACACATACACATAATCTGAACACACAGACGGGACACTTACACAGTTCTATCCAAGGACACACACATTACACGTGCATACGGACACCATATTATTTAAGGGCACAGACATTAAATAGATGCACACACGCTGTACATACTCAAGGGGCCATGCCCCCTCACCCCCTGATCCCACTTCTGCTTTAACCCTCCTCGCCCGCCCTTGGGAGGGCAAGGACTCACCAAGTGGCAGGATGGGGGCTTCCAGGCAGGGCCCCAGTGTGGGAGAGGTGCTCAGGAGCCTGGTCTGGTCACTCTCACCCTCTCTTGTCCGTCCTTCCACCGCCTGCCCCTCCGTAGCCCCGGGAAGGGTCAGCGGGATCAGCCGAGCTCCAACGTCACTCCCGTCCCCCTCCCTCCAGAGACGGTGCCGGCTGCCTCCCTTCTGCTGGAAACACGGGGACAGACCTACTCCCCCCTCACCCTGAAATTGCGCTGGAAAAAAACCCTACTTCCCCCCTGCAATAAGGCTCAGAAATCCACAAGCGGGCTCAAGATGGAAGGTGACCTCTGGCTTCATTTTTCCCCCTTAATTCTTACCCTTTCTCCCCAGAGGCTGCAGTGTGGGAGTGCTGGTGGCCGGGGGTAGCATTCGGGGTCCCAGATGGCCCCCTAAGGGGCCCGGGTGTCCCACTCCCAGCCCTCTCTACCCCAGATACTGGCCCACTGTGCAGCCCCCCAAATACTCTCCCAAAGGGTTAGAATCTCCCCTCTCACAACTCCCAAGCTCTCAGACCTGGAACCTCCTTGATTTCCAGAACACCCCCTCCCCCAACACCATTCATTCATTCATTCAATAGTATTTACTGAGAGCTTACTATGTGCAGAGCACTGTACTAAGCGCTTGGAATGTACAATTCGGCAACAGATAGAGACAATCCCTGCCCAATGATGGGCTTACAGTCTAATCGGGGGAGACAGACAAAAACAACATAATCACGATAAATAGAATCAAGGGGATGGACACCTCATTAACAGAATAGGGTAATGAAAATAAATACAAATGAGCACAGGGCTGAGGGGGAGGAGCAGAAGGAAAGGGGGCTTAGCTGAGGGGAGGTGAAGGGGGGGAGGGGGAGGGAGCAGAGGGAAAAGGGGAAGCTCAGTCTGGGAAGGCCTCTTGGAGGAGGTGAGCTCTCAGTAGGGCTTTGATGAGAGGAACCAGGAGCCTGGACCCTGAAATCTGGAGCCTGACTCTGTCTCCAGATCCGCAGAGGTCCAGCCGTTCCCAGGTGACCTTACTCCTCCTGTACCTAGGGGTGGGACCACTGTACTCCAGGCCAGCTTTATAGAGGGGGCAGTTGACCAGGTGCCCGGATACCCAGGCCCGTGGAGGGGAGCCATCCCATGGCCAGGCATCCCAATGGTGCTGGTCCCTGCCAGATTGGGGAGTGTACCCAGCACTCTCCCCACCAACCCAGGCCTCCTGCCCAAGCAGGATGGTCCTGGCCCTTGGCTCTCCAGTCTCTGGGTGTGCCCCCTAATCTCCTCTCAGCACTAAGAGGATCAGAGTCATAAATATAGCAGTGGGCAGGGCCTGAGGATTACCCAGACGGAGCCTGCCCACTGCCCAGCCCTACTGCCCGGGCTTGAGGATTCCCATGCCCCTCTCCGCTGGCCTGAAGAGCCCCAGGGGCACCCTGGGCACCGAGCACAGCGTCAATGCGGGGAAGAATCCTTTCAGCAACAGGTTTTTCCAGAGATGGTGAAGCCATGAGTGCCCTGAGGACTTTCGACTCTTTCTGGTTCTGTTCCTTAGGCTCCCCAGTCGGCTCCCTGTCGACCCCCCGGGGACTCCAGGCTGTTGATAACAGGGGCTGATAAATTACAGATAGGAGGAAGTAGTAGAGCATTTATAAGATGTACATAAGAGCCACGTGAGTTGGGAGGAGTCAAGAGCTTAGTTTTTTATTATTACTAATAACAATAAAATAGTATTTGTTAAGCACTTACTGTGTGCCAGGCACTGTACTATGTGGTGGGGAAGATCATAAATAATAATAGTAATGATGATGATTGAGGTATTTGTTAAGTACTGACCATTTACCAGGCACTGTTCTAAACACTGGGGTAGATAAAAGATAATTGGGTTGGACACAGTTCCTGTCCCACAGTTCACCATCTTAATCCCTATTTTACAGATGAGGGAACTGAGGCCCAGAGAAGTTGTGGTTTGCTCAAGGTTACACAGCAGACAAGTGGCAGAGACGGGATTAGAACCCAGGTCCTTCTGGCTCCTGGGCCCGTGCTCCATCCACCAGGCCAAGCTGCTTCTCACATATGCACTTATGCACCTATCTAGAAATATATATATAAACCGATATATCATTATATATAATACAAATTATATAATATATATATATAATACCATTGATTATGATGCTTGGCATAAGGTCCCACTCAGTGAACACTTTTGGCAGACAGAAAACGGAGATGCCTCCCTTCCCCCTGACTTTGGGAGGGACATGGTACAGTGCTCCGCACACAGTAAGTGCTTAATACAACTGAATGAATTAGTGCCCTCCCAGTGAACTGAAGAGGCTGGGTGGAGTGTGCTCTCCCATACCATCCATGAGCCCCACCCACGTATCAGTAGAGAAGCACTGTGGCCTAATAGCTAAAGCACAGGGCTGGGAGTCGTAAGGATCTGGATTCTAATTCCCCGCTCTGCTATTTGTCTGCTGTTAACTTGGGCAAGTCCCTTAACCTCTCCGTGCCTCAGTTAACTCATCTGTAAAACGGGGATTAAGACTGTGAGCCCCATGTGGGACAACCTGATTTCCCTGTATCTACCCCAGTGCTTAGAACAGTGCTTGGCACATAGTGAGCAGTTAACAAATACTAACATTATTATTATATGGGTTAGGTTCAATCTGATTATAATAATGATGGCATTTGTTGAGCACTTACTATGTGTAAAGCACTGTTCTAAGCGCTGGGGGAGATACAAGGTCATCAGGTTGTCCCACGTGGGACTCAGTTTTAACCCCCATTTTACAGATGGGGTAACTGAGGCACAGGGAAGTTAAGTGACTTGCCCAAAGCCACACAGCAGCCAAGTGGTGGAGTGGGGATTAGAACCCATGGCCTTTCAATCCAAAGCCCGTGATTATCTGGTACCTACCCCACACTTTAAAGTCTGTCAAATAGTAAGCACTTAACAAATACCATAAAAAACAAGAGAAAAACCGAAAACCGAATGAAAAAAACCCATCGGAATCTCATCCCCAGGAGGCCCAGGCCAGCAGAGGTGTGGGCCAACTGGGGTCTGGGTCTCCGGAGCATGGCCCGGCCCCCGTCCAATCCTTCTGGGGTGGGGGACCCCAGCTTGGGATCTGGCCGGGCCCCCCCGTGGGCTGAGCAATGCGGCCTTTCAGGGAATTGGCTGGGACAGGGCCTGGGAGGTGGACTGGGGTGGACGTAAGTGGGGGTGGACTGGGGGTGGACGTGGGTGGGGGGACGGGGTTAGGGGGGAGGCACCTGTACTCTCACCTGCAGATGCACAGCTGCCATCGCAAAGTCAGTTGACAGCCCTCTGGTCCCGGTGGGAGACAGGACTCCCCTTATCATCAATACTTTCTGAGTGCTTACTGTGAGCAGGGCAGTGTAGTATGATAATTATTATGATGGTATTTAAGCGCTTACTATGTGCCAAGCACTGTTCTAAGCACTGGGGGAAATGCGAGGTCATCAGGTTGTCCCCTGTGGGGCTACCCGTCTTCATCCCCCTTTTCCAGATGAGATACCTGAGGCACAGAGAAGCCAAGCGACTTGCACAGTCACACAGCTAAGCGGCGGGGCTGGGATTAGAACCTGTGACCTCCGACTCCCAAGTCCGTGCTGTTTCCAGGGATTGTCTCTATCCGTTGCTGAACTGTCCATTCCAAGCACTTAGTACAGTGCTCTGCACATAGTAAGCGCTCAACAGATACTACTGAATGAACTAATCCCCGCCGCTCCTCCCTTAGTATACCCCTAGGGGAACACAATACAACAGAGGTGGTATACACGTTCCCTGCCCACAGCCATGAAGCTTAAACACTCTTCCCCACCTTTCCAATCCTCAATTTTCTATTTATTCGAGAGATTCTTCTTCCTCCTCCAAATCAGTTTTCATCTTCAGGTGCTAAATCCTCACACTCCCCTCCGACCTTCCATGTCTGTCTCCCCCTCTGGACTCTAAGCTAGTTGTGGGCAGGGAAAGTGTTTGTTGATTGTTCTACTGTACTCTCCCAAGCGCTTAGTACAGTACTCTGCACAGAGTGAGCACTCAATAAATACAACCGACCGACTGTCTCCAACCTTGATTCTATTTCTTGATTCTATTTAGTTGCCACTGTTTTTACGAGATGTTCTTCCCCTTGACTCTATTTATTGCCATTGTTCTTGTCTGTCCGTCTCCCCCGATTAGACTGTAAGCCCGTCAAACGGCAGGGACTGTCTCTATCTGTTGCCGACTTGTTCATTCCAAGCGCTTAGTACAGTGCTCTGCACATAGTAAGCGCTCAATAAATACTATTGAATGAATGACCTCGCATCCCTGCCCTCCTCCGCCCCTCCTGCCTGAATCCCACCCCTCAGCAGCCGGCCCTCCCCAAACCACTCCAAGTCACGTCTTCACCTGCCCCCTGCCCCCAGATTGGGGGTCCTGGCCAGGCAAACTCTGGAGAGGGTTCCCCACAGCAGAGCCAACAGAATCGGGCACTTTAAAATAACCGCGATCTTTAATGGCAGTAATACAATTATCGTAGATCGAAGAGACCACAGGAGAAATGCAAATGAAAATTTTTTTTTTTTTGGAAGACGTGGGTTACCAAAAAAAAAAAAAAAACAAAACCCCAAAAAACAAACAAAAAACAGCCGGGAGGGAGGGGCGCCGTGTAAAGGAAAGCCATGCAACAAATCATCGTAAAAATACAATACAGTATATACATATTTGCATCATCAACTTCAACTCTGAAATAGTATTTACACTTTTATTACAGTTGTGGTTCTGGAACCATTACTTTTAAAAGCGCTGGCCTAGAGGGTAAGGGCAAGAGGGGGCGGGGGGCGATAGCTGGGGTCCCACGGGGTGCCGGCTCCGCCACCACTTACTTTGCTCATGGGTTTTTTTTTCTTTTTTAAAAAATTATCTTTTTTACAAAAAAAAAAAAGCTAACGGGACCACAGCCAACCCTCCCGCAATCTCCTGCAGTTATGCCAGCAAACGCCCGAGTATGGCCTTTAGCCCTTAGCCCCGAACTTCTGCCGGGGATCGGAAAAATTGAACGAATGATTTTTTATCTTAAAAAACAAAACGGACCGTGCGCCCGTCCCCCTCGGGTCCTGTCCCCATGACCCCCGGCCAGCTGGGGTGGGGGAACGTGACCCAAAGGACGGACGGGCTCAGGGACCACCCACAGACGCAGCTGTGGCCGCGGGGCAGGGGGAAAGGAGCCAAAAGTCGGCAGGCCCAGGACTCCAGGGAACCTGCAGTGAGGAAGTTTCAACATTATTCTCAAGTAGAAGGGACAGAAACATAAAAAAGAGGCATGGGGGTGGGAAGGCATTTAAAAAAAAAACCAGAAAAGAATCAGAGTGCCAGGGCGACACCGGCACCCTCTCCAAGCAGGGGCACGGGCCCGGGGCACTCGGACCAACCCGCACAGGCTGGATCTTGCCCGTTTCTGCAGAGGGGTCGGGGCGCCGCGGGGAGGAGGAGGGGGTGGAGGGCTCCAGCCACCCAACTCCTCGTGCCCCTCTAGGTTCCATGCCCATTTCATAGTGATGCCACCAAGGGCCAGCACCCCCCCACATCCTTGGCTAAGGCGGGGCGGGCACAGCCAACCCAAGCCCCTAAGTGGAGGAGGAAGAGGGAAAGCCCAAAACCGAAGCGAGACAAGAGTGCCTTGGGCGGCCGCGGGGCCCTCAGGGGCACCGGGACGGGTTGGGGGGCAGTAGGGAGGGTGGGGGGTGGAGGACCAGGCCCAAAGCCCCGGCTCCCGGGTCCGGTTACCACGTCCTTGTGCTCCAACACCCCTTGCCGCAACCCCCGGCCAGCCCCCGTGACGGGTGGGCCAAGTTGGGGGAAGGGCTCCCCCCATCAGGCAGTGCAGTGCATCATGGCTTGGAAGTGCTCCTACTGGTCTTCGGGAGGGAGGGGAAGAGAGAGAGGGGACTGGGCATGGGAGGGAAGGAGGGGGGGAACGGAACGGCTGCAATGCTGCCCTAATACTGCCATAATACTGACAGGAGAAAAACCAAGAAAGCAAAGGAAGCAGACAGGGAAGCTGCCAGCGCCTCCGCCTGGTCCACAGACCCGTATTCCCCGGGGTGGGGTCTCTGCTGTCCCGCCCCGCGCCCCCCTCCTCGACCCTCCTCTCCCCCACCCAGCCCAATACTTCTCCCGTCCCCCCCACCCTTAACAACACAGCCATGGGCCCGGGGGGTGGACGGACGGATGACTTCCACTGCCCAACGGCTCCTACGGCTGCTCCGACGGAAGCCCTCAGCTCCGACCCTCCGGGATGAGCCCGGAGGAGCTGACCGGACTGGGGAGGGAGGAGGCGGGGTCCCCCCCCACAGCCACGAGGCGGCAGAAGGCTGGGCTACAAAAATCGGAAACCCACACGGTGTCTGGGCATGGGACGAGGGGATTCTGGGACGAGGCTGCCGGGCACCGAGGGCCTTCATCCTCAGGCGGGTCAGAACCTGCGAGTTGTGCGGATTTAAAAACAGCCCGGGTGGCCCGGAGCCCCCAGCCCGCTCCCAACCCCGCCCTGGTGGGCACGGAAGACCCAAGTGCCTAGTCACGCTACTGGCAGAACGGGGACGCGGTGGGGTCGAAGCCTTTAAAAACCTCTTTCAGAGAAGCAGCGTCCTGCTCGCCCTCCTGCGCGGGGCTATTGCCCGCGAATGGGCTTCCGGGGCCGGGCTTGGCGGCCTGCTTCACGGGACCGAAAAGGGTGGGCACGGGCAGGCTGTGCACGCCGGGCTGCGGGGTGGCCTCCTGGGTGGAGGGCGGTGTGCCTGCGGCGGAGGCGGCGGAGGCCTTGGGGCGTGGCCTGTTGTAACTGTTGTAGCGGTCGGTGGCCGAGTCGGGGCCCGGCTTCTCGGCCTCTGGCTGGTCCAGGGCTGACCTGCGGACGAACGGTGGCTCCTTGGGCTTGGCGCTGCTCTTGGCGCTGCCATCTGGGGCCTTGGGCGGGGGGCCGCTTCCCTCGGCGGGGGGCTCCGCAGCCGCCTTGCTGCCCAGGCCGGGGGTCCTGGGGTCGTATAGGCTGATGCCACTGAGCACGCTGCTCTGGCCGCCACCCTTGCCCACCCCACCGGCGGTCAGCAGGCGGGGGTCGTAGGGGGCGATGGCGGGGGCGGGGGCCTCGCCGGCCGGGGCCGGCACCGGGGCCCGGGAGGCCGCGTCCGCCGGCTTCTGGAGCCGGGGGTCGGCGGGGGCCTTGCGGGTGCGGGGGTCACTCGGCTTGTCGCCGGGGCCCGGGGGGCCGGGGGCCGAGGGGCCGGATGCGTTCACCGTCTTGAGGATCCGAGACAGCAGCTCGAAGTCGGGCAGGGAGGTGCCGGCCTCCGGGGCCCCCGTGGGGGCCGCCCCGCGTTGCCGGGGGTCGGAAGGCCCGGGGGCGGCAGCGGGGGGAGCCCGGTTGAGCCTGGGGTCGAGGGCGCTCCCGGGGGCGGCCTCCTGCTTGGGGATGGGCAGGGGGATGAGGTCCTCGGGGCTCCACAGCACCGTCCGGGAGAAGCTGGGCTTGCCCAGCGTCACGGCCTTCTTGATGTGACTGAACTGCTGCAGCTGGGAGCGTGGGTCACGCTGCGGGTGGCCGGGCAGGGCGTCCAGGGGGATGGGCACCGGCTTCTCCCTCAGCGCCCGCTCCCCTTCCTCCTCGTCGGGGCCCAGGGCCGCTGCGGCGGGTGGGGCCGCGGCGGGCTCGGGCCGGGGGGCGGAGGGAGCGTGGCGGGCAAGCCGGGGGTCCATGGGGCCCGTGTCCCCCGGGCAGTCAACGCCGCCACGGGAGAGCCGGGGGTCCCTGGAGAGGCGGGGGTCGGCGGGCCTGCCCGGGGGCAGGCCCCCCTTCTGCAAGCGGGGGTCTCCCACGGCAGATGCCGGGCCCGGGCTGCCTCCCAGCTCCCCGCTGCCCGGCTGGGCCCTGCTGGACGACTGCTGTCGCAGGGTCTTCAGGATGGAGGAGACGCTGCTGCCGCCGTCCTCGTCCTCGTCGCTGGAGTACCAGTTGCCCGTGTCGCCTGGAGGAGAGCGGCAGCAGAGACACGGGCATAAGAGGGGGCGAGGGGAGAGGGCATCAGGGTGGGACGGGTGTTGGGGGAGGGCCTTTAGGCAGATGAAGGGAGTGCAGGCAACCGGACCAGGACAGGGACACAGGTGAGGTCGAAAGGGTTGAGGAGCCTTGCGGGGAGGGGCAAGGGGGGGGCGAAGGGAACACGGCTTTGAGGGGAGCCCAGGGCCTGGAAGTAAGGGAGGAGGAGGGTGGCAGTTGGGGCGGGGGAAGCCTGAAGGTGGGGGAGAAGAGCTCATATAATAATAATAATAACTGTGGCATTTCTTAAACACTTACTATGTGCCAGAGACCATACTAAGCACTGGGGCGGTTACAGCCGAATCGGGTTGGCCACAGTCCCTGTCCCACATGGGGCTCACAGCCTTAATCCCTGTTTTACAGCTGGGGTTGCTGCGGCAGACAGTAGTAAAGCGACTTAACCAAGGTCACACAGCAGACAAGTGGCAGAGCCAGGATTAGAACCCAGGTCCTTCTGACTCCCAGGCCTGCACTCTATCTGCTGGGCCACGCCCTGGCAGGCCGCAGCCGGCTTGCCCAATCCGGACAGAGCCCTCGCTACCATCGTAGTGACCCCTGGTAGTCTGCAGCGAGCATCCACCTCTCCACCACCCCGGAGCGGGCTGCTGTGGGGCTGTGACAGACAGCGTACTCGCCTTCCTCGTTGTCCCGCTCCTGCTTGTTGCTCTCGGCCAGCCTCCGGGCCCGCTCCTCCTCCTCCTGCTGCTTCTGCTGGATGCGCAGGTACAGGGCCCTCTGGGCGGACGGCAGGAAGTCGGGGATGCCGCCCGCCGGTTTGGGCATCGCGGCCGGTCCTCCCTCGGGCATGTCGTCGGGCTCCAGCGGCGGGTCCGGGAAGACGTGCTCCCTCCCCTCGTCCTGCATCTCTTCATAATGGCCATAGTCCCCTGAAACTGGAGGAGTCGCGCGCCGTGACTCTTCCGTGGCAGCCGGCTAGCCGGGGTCACCTCAAGAGACCTGCCACCTCCCACCCTCTGCTCTCCCCTCCCATCACTCAGGACTTTCACTTCCCTCAGGGCAAAAGCCCTCACACCTTCCCTCATGAGGTGCCCCCGTCCTCCCCAACCCCATCACCAATCTGTACAATCTATTCCTTCTCCTGGGGTTGTAACTGGTTTTAGGGTCTGTTTCCCCATGCTAAACTGGAAGCTCCTTGAGGGCAGGGATCATGTCTACTAACTCTTCCACACTCTCCCAAGCACTTCGGTTCGGACTGCTGCAGACGTAAAAACTTAAGTACTACTGGTAGATGGATGAATTGGCTGATTGATGTGGGGTAGGGAGGGAGGCAGGTGAGGAAAAAGGGAGTTCTGCCTCTGTGACCTCTCTGCAACTTGGTTTTTTCCTCCGTGAAATAGGTACAAACAAGCAACCCAAATTCTTTGCCTTGCTGAGGCGGCAATGGGGAATCCAAAAGAGAGTCTGGGCCTCCTCCACTCCCTGACTGCCCAAAGGTGGGGGGGCTGACCACCGTGACCACTGCAGCGTCCGGACGAGACGACAGGAGACGCGTCTCAGGGGACACAGGGTGGCGCGTACCACAGTGCAGGGCCCAGAGCTGTCGACCACCTGTGCTCACACGCTACCCGCAGTGATGCATAAAACCCAGAGCCACCCACCTGGCCTAAGCCCCTACCACCACCTTCTCCCAGTCTGAAGCTATGGGAGCCTGACAGGTGCCGGGGTATCCCGGCCGTTAAAAGGTGCCCCTGCCCGGCCTACCTGCACCCCCCACCATGCCGTGGTCCATGTCGATGCCCTCTTGCTGTTGGTAGAAGTTCTCATAGAAATTCTGCGCAGGCTGGATGGGAGGCATCATTCCTGAGTGGGGGGAGTCCCCGGGTCCGTAGGGCATCATCGGGGGGCCCCCGGGGCCCATGGGGGGGCCGGGGTTCATGCCAGGACCCATCGGCATGTCTGGGTGCATGTCCGGGTGCATGTCCGGGTGCATGTCCGGGTGCATGTCCGGGTGCATGTCCGGATGCATATCCGGATGCATGTCCGGATGCATGTCCGGGTGCATGGGCCCAGGACCTGCGTTTGGCCCAGGCCCCATTGGCCCAGAAGGCCCCCCGGGACCGGGGAAGCGGGGAGCCTGGGCGCCGGGATGCCTGAGGGAGAACACAGACAGTCAACCACGATTCCTTCACCTCCTCGCCGCCCACCCTGCCCGGTTACTCCCCACGCTCCTCCTCCCAACTCAGCTCTCTGTGAAATAGGGGGCTGACGGTGGGTCGGGGGGCTGGGGGATCTCATCGGTTTCTACAGTCTGAGTCCCAGAGAGGTGAAGTGGCTCAGCTGGGGTCACCCCATGGGTGCACCCTCTCCTCGGGCTCCAGCCCAGGCCCCCCGGGACCACACCCTGCCTTTTCGAACCAGAGTTGCCCCCGGGCTGTGGCACTTAGAAGCCCTGCAAACCACGGTGGCACACCTGGGTCACCCCAGGACATGCGTCACTCGTCCCCACAGATCGGCAGGAGGGAGCCCGGCTTTACCCCTCCCTCCCTCCTTCTCAGGGGAAGGGCAGCAGGGCAGGGTCAGGGAACCCAGTGGGGACCAGGGGAACAGCCGGGCAGGGCGTATCCACAGCAGGGGTGTGGGGCCAGAGCTCTCCCCTCCTGCCCCAGAGTCTCCACCCCACCCAGGACCACCAGACAAGCATCCAACTTTGGTCCCAGGACCGGATCACGCCCGGCCCACCGTCAGGACTCACCGCACGCCCAGCTTCTCGGCCAGCTGCCTGGTGGGCTGCACGACAATCTCGAAGAGAGATGGGATCTTCTTGTTGTACATGTCCTGCTGCTGCGGGGACAGCGGCTCGTGTGGGGGCGGTGGCATCTGCGGCGGGCCGGGCGGCGGCGGCGGAGGCGGGGGCGGGGGGCCCCCGGGCAGGGGCCTGCCGTTGGGGGACGTGGGAGCTGCGGGCACAGGAGGGCGGGGCGGTGTCGGCAGGAGACCCACGCCAGGGGGAGGTTTGGGGAGGGGGTTGATGCCTTGTTTCTTCAGCTCCTCGACCTCCTTCTCGTCTTCTGCCCCGGCTTCGGCGTCGTCGGCTAGCATCTGCAGGGGCCAGAGGGACAGGGGTTGCACGGGGGTGACGGCGGCGGTACGTGGGGCCGTTCCCCCGCAAACCCACCTTCCCGGCTACAGCTCTCCTGCTACAGATCACCCAGGTCAGGGAAGGAATGACAATAATAATAATGTTGGCTTTTGTTAAGCGCTTACTCAAGCACTGTTCTGGGCGCTGGGGTAGATACACGGTCATCAGGTTGTTCCACATGGGGCTCAGTCTTAATCCCCCTTTTACAGATGAGGTAACTGAGGCCCAGAGAAGTGACTTGCCCAAGGTCACACAGCTGACACGTGGCGAGGCTGGGATTAGAACCCACGACCTCTGACTCCCAAGTCCGTGCTCTTTCCACTCAGCCACAGGTTTCGTAGACTCTTTTCTGCACTCTGAGCTCCATGTGGATAGGGACCGTGTCTACCAACTCTGTTGGGCTGCATTCTCTCGAGTGCTTAGCACAGTGCTCTGAACCCAGGAAGTGCTCAATAATTACCACTGATTAACTGCTTCCCACGAGGCCCATCCCCCCCCACACCATGGCAGCGGCAAAGCTGAGAACTCAAGGAGATGCCAGGGCCCAGCGGCCCCAGTGCTGGCGTCGGGAGATGCGTCTCTGTGTCCACCCCTGTGCCTGCCAGCTGGCTCTGGTAAAGGGAGGGTCCAGGTCCTCCAGTGGCCAGAGCCCTGAAGGTGCCCTCACCCGGGAAAGTCAGAGGTGTAGGGATTGCACAGGAGAGAGAATAAGCTGGGTGGCACCTACCGCACAGTGCCAGAGCGCTCCCCCTTCCCCTCCTCCCAAGCGCTCTACATCCTTGCCCGGCCCACCTTGTCCAGGAGCTCCTGGGTCTCCTCCGTCAGGGGTTCGTGGGAGAACATGCAGTCGTCCCCATTTATGCAGTTGCCCGTGGTGTGGAACAGTTTGCAGGGAAAGTCACGTGCCGGGGGGTTAAGGCACAGACACGACTCCAAGAGGGTGGGTGACCGTCGGGCCCGTCCCCTCTTCTGGCTCCTCTCTGACCTCCCCACCAGTCCTCGGGGCCCAGGACGTGAAAGGATATCATGCATGTATGGGCAGTTTTCGGCCCTGGCACAGAAGCCAGTGATGTAAAACTTGCACAGCTCCCGCTTCTTTGGCAGCTCGATGTCGTGGCTGAAGTTACAGTGTTCTCCCTGAGGGGCACCAAAAACCAGCATTTTAGGGGGCGGCGGTGAGGAGGGTGTGGTGCAGGGGTGGGAGGGGGCATGAGGGCAGAGAGAGAGAGAGCCACCATGTATGAGGGTGGAGGGGCAGGGATACGCCCGTCAAGCTTGGCTCTCTCCAGGAGGAAGACCGGACCCGTCGGCAAGAACTCACGATCCCCACGGCCTTCGGTGGGAGTGGGGGGTTGTCACACGGGATCGACAGCTGCGCGTTCTGGAAGGCTCCAGTACCCCGGCCCTCCCAGGGGTCCTTGTGGGGAGGGAATATCCAACCTGCCCATTCCCCAGAACTGTGCGCAGCTACAAGGTCACCCGGCTTCCTGGTGGGGTGGGACTGTGGAAGTCCCTGCCTTCCCACCCCAGCACACACGGCCCCTGGGCCCCAGCCAGGCCAAGCCACAGCAACTCCCAACAGGGCTCACGTTATGCTCAGGGAGTGAAACTGACCCCTACGGGACCCTCCCCGCAACCAAGCCACCGGCCACACGGCTCCAGACTGGGTTCTTTGCCTCTCTGGAGTTGAAGGGGAAAGAACACTTTCTCTCTGCTCCCCCTCCCGCCCCCCCTCTGCTACTTTCCCCTTCCTTCCCCTCAGCACTGTGCTCATTTGCATATATTACTTATTACCCTATTTATTCTGCTAATGAGGTGCATATCTCCTTGAACCTATTTATCTTGATGATACTGTCTTGTTTTTCTTTTGTTCTGTTTTGCTCTGCTGTCTGTCTCCCCTGTTAAGATCGTGAGCCCATCATTGGACAGGGATTGTCTCTATCTGTTGCCGAATTGTAAGTTCCAAGCGCTTAGTATAGTGCTCTGCACATAGTAAGCGCTCAATAAATACGACTGAATGAAGACTGGGGCCTGGCGGGCCACCTCTCAGTGTCTGTGTCCCTCTGGAAAGCCGGGCCTCAACCAAGTCACTCCCTTTCCCCATTCCCCGTCTTCCTCGTTCCCATTTCCCGCTTTCCTCTGTTTCCTGCCTCCCTTCCAAAGACTCTTCCTTCGGGGCACCTACCCAGGTGCAGCGGCCCTCCACAAAGTACTTGCAGATGACTTTGCCCTTCTTGTCCGCCTGCTGGTGAGGCTTGTCGTGGTCGTTCCTCCGATAGCTCCCACCTCCGCCGCCGTCCTGCGGGTAGCACAAGTGTTTATCTGAAACAGGCCCGAGAGGTGAGTTGGGTTTGGGTGCTGGGGGCGGTCGGAGGGGTTGGGTGTCAGGAGGAGGCCGCAGGATCCTTCCCAAGGCAGCGGGGCGACGGGAGGGGGTGTTGGGGATGATGGGAGATGCCATCAGGCTGCACGGGTTGGCCAGCTGGACTCAGTCATTCTGGTTGGGGAAGAGTCCCTATAGTGGGAGGACGGTCCGGGGAACGGGCCCTCCCGGAGAGGGAAGACGACGCCGGGGACGGCTCCAGCTGTTCCCATCAGCCGGGTGCGGGCAGCACGGGGGTTCCAGAATCAGCTAGCGCCTGTGGCGAGGGTAAAGGGTTGGGGGGTGGAGAGGGTGGTCCACAAGGCCCTTCCATGCGCTCCACACGCCCAATTACACTCACGCCCATGTCGTCGTCATAGTAATCGTCGTCATCCATGCCGCCTTTGTTCATGCCGCGGCCCCCGCCGCGGCCCCGGCCTCTCCCCAGGCCTTTCCCTCGGCCCCTCGAGCCCCGGCCCCGGCCTCGGCTTAACCCTAGGGGACACAAAGGCGCACGCGCCCACAGTGAAACACTCATCGGCGCCGGCGGATAGATGCCCTGACACAGCCCTCAGCACCGGCCTCCGCCCGCGGGTCCCGAGCCCCGTACCTCGCCCCGTACCTCGCCCCCGGCCCTCCTTGGACCGCCGGTACTGGTTCAGCTCTTTAGAGTAGTCATCGTACTCCTCATCTCCCATGGGCTCCTCGTTGTCTCCGAACTGCACAGAGGGGAGGCGGGGCCTTGGCTGGTTAGGGGAGGCCTCGGGGACAGGACGGACCACTGGCTGCCGTCCTTGGTGGGCAACAAAGCGGCAGCCCCTCCCGACGCTCCCGGAGTGACCAGATGAGCCGTGGGTGCGGGGCCTCCCCGGGAGAGGACGGTAGCCCTAGATCCACTTGCTTTTCCTGCCCCGGGCCCAGAGTTCCTGCTCTCCCTGGGGACTGATGCCCGCTGCACCTCCACCCCTACCCCGGACTTCTGCAACCCTGCCACGCTTCCCACGACCTCAGGATCCCTCCCCCCAGAGGTCCCGGTTTTGTGACTGTCCCCCAGCCTCCTCCCCGGTCTCCCCAACGTTGCGCCTTGCCTCCATCTCTTCCTCATACATGTCCTCTTCGTCTTCGGGGTGGTCTCCGCCCAGGGACCCCCGCCCCCTGCCGCGGCCGCCTCGGCCCATCCCTCGGCCCCGGGACCCTCCTCGGCTTCCTCGGCTCCCCCGGTAGCCCCTTCCACGGCCTCGGCCACCTGTAAGACACACGACCGGATCTTTCGCGGGGCAGAAGGGGTCTGCCTGGGACAGGGCTGCGGGAACGTGGGGAAAGGCGGTCGTTCCAGGGGAAGCCGAGGCCTCTCTGGGAACCCAGACCCCTCCTAGAGAGCAGTGGAAATCCAGCTGAACTCATGGGATCGGCCAGACGGGACCCACGTGCCTTCAGCTGGCCAAAGGACCCGGCGGCCAGCTCTCGGGTGGCCCGGTGGGCGGAAGGGTAAGCAGCCAGCCGCCTCCAGGGGCCCACACAGATGGAACCCGAGGGGGCGTGTATGTGGGAGCGGTCTCGCAATCACGCCCGCGGTCCTACCTCGGCCCCGGCTGCTGCCCTCTTTGGCTCGCCGGTACTGGTTCAGCTCTTTGGCGAAGTCATCGTAGTCCTCCTTGGCCAGTTCCTCGTCCTCCCCTTCACCGTCGTATTCTGCGAAAGGCTCACTGGGGTAGTCCTCATATATGGGGTAGCTCTTGCTGTCCATTTTCGAGTAGCTCTTCTTGGGCAGCGGGGCATTGTGAGAGGACGGGTACTGCTGGTGGGACTGTAGGAAGGGCAGACAGAGACGTGGCCTCGTCAGGGCCCTGGCCCAGAGCCAAGCTGAGAGGCGGTGCGAGCCCCGGCTCCTGCCCAAGAGGAACCCCACCTGGGCACCCGCAGAGAGACTGGCGACGGGAAGCCGGGAGTCGGCCGCAGGCCGCCGCCTCTGAGTGCCTTCCACAGAGAAGCGTCCTGGCCGGCAGCAAACTGAGGCACAGCCACCTCGGGCCAGCGCACGGCCCCTGGTGCTCTGCCTCGGTCAGGACCCCCTAGAGGACGGACTCCTCGGCGGGTGGGTGGGCCGCCCTCCTGTGACCCTCTGCCAGCTGGCCTCTGTGGGGCTGGGGGTGAGGGGTTGCAAGAATGGGGGCTTCTCCTGGGGCAGAAAGGGTGAGCGGGAGAGTGGATGGACAGCCCTCACTGCAGGAGAAGGACTTTTCTTGGGGGCAGGAGGAAAAGGAGGGACACCTGGGCGGCCCCGGCGTCCAGGAACAGGTAATGTGGAAGTCACTCCCTCGGCCAGCACTTTCATCGGGATAAAACCCTGGACTGAGGGCCAGCTCCCAAGGGCAGGTAGGCGGGCAGACAGCTCCCGCCCACTTGAGCTCTAAGACAAGTAAGACCGGGCCTGACACCCACTTATCCAGAACAGCTGAATTCCACAGGGGCCGGTCCAGGTGTCACCCACCCCCACCCTGCCCTGGGGCCTCCTGATCCTCCTCTCCCCGCTGGAAAGCGATCCACACTCACCCGTGCTCACAACTCCTAGCCATTTCCATTCCCCACCCCAGACCCACCGGCACACAGCTACAAGGGGTGCCGGGCATGAGCCTCCTCGCCCCATGGCACCGAGAGGCTTGGCGCGCGCGCTGAGGACTGGAGCCCGGAGGGGTTTGGGGTGCGCACTTACAGAAGAATACTGGGGGCTGTACTCCCTGTACTTCCGGTGCCCCTTCTCCGCTGGGCTGAAATCAGAGTCTTCGCTGAAGTCCGAGAAGTCGTCACTCGACGACGCGTGGCGCTGGGGAAGAACGTCAGGGGGTGAGGGGGCGGCATCGGCTGCCAGGCCGTGGAACGGAATCCGGGGGGGCCGCCAGCTCTCGCTAAGAATGGGATGGGGTGGGAAGGCGGTCCCTCAAATGGCCAGAGGGAGACCGGAAGTTCAAACTGCCCTCCTCAAAGAGTACTGGGGGATGCCGGAGCGAAACCCACTCAGGAGAAGAAGAATTAAACCCTCGAGGGCTTCCCCGATCCAGTCCAGGGCTGAGCTGGTCTGGACCCAGCCTTCTGACAGCACCACAGGGGTTCCCGTCCAGGTCAGCCCCAAGGCTACAGGGCACTCTTCCGCAGGTGAGGACTGCAGCAGTCAGTCGATTGTATTTACTGAGTGCTTACTGTGTGCAGAGCACTGGACTAAGCACTTGGGAGAGTACCACAGAACAATAAGCCCACCAGGCAGAAGGCCCAAGGCAGGGAGGATCGGAGATCAGGAGCTGCAGGGGGACTCTTGAGCCAGGTGACCAGCTAGCCAGTGGCAGAGGGAACTGGCTAATACAAGGGAGCATGGGGAGGCGACTCTGGGGAGGGATCCTCGGATTACCTTGTGTTTGGATTTTCTCTTCTTCTTTGCTCGTCTCTTCTCTTTCTCCCGTTCTTTCCGCCGCTTCCGCTTCATCCTCCTGTGGGCCTTCTCCTCATCCGAGTCGCTTGGGTGCTTCTCCCCCTTGTCCTTGCGGCTCCTTTCATGTCCCCCTGAGGCAGTGGTCTGGGGCTCCTCGGCCCCATCGTCCTCCAGCTCCCCTTCCTCCAACTCTCCATCCTCCCTAGGGACCAAGTGGACAGACGAGTGGACGCTGGCATCCATCTCCAAATCCCCTTCCTCCCCGGCTCCCGGGCCAGGCCATTGCGGAGCCACGGGAGAGGCCCGTTCAGGAGGGTGGCGTCCGGAGGAGCATCCTTTGGCTAGGAGTCACACGACCCGGCACGAGCCTGCCGCCCCGAGCCTCCCATTGCTTCCAGACTCTTGGGGTGGCCTGTGGCCTCTGCCTAGACTGATGACAGAGCCCCCCGAACTCCCGGATCATCCAGGCTGGTTGTCTGGGGGAGAAAGATGGAGGCGATGCTCCCGGGCCTTGGGTCCCCTGCCCCACCCAGACCAGCCCAAGCACAGCCCCCGCACCAGTCACTATTTCTCCTGCTCTATCCAGAATTCCCCTCAGCTCTACTCCCTCCTGTCATCTCACCCTACAGAGCCTCCCGACCCACTTCCTCCATGCTCTTGGATTCTGACACCCCCTCTGCCAGCCACCCTCCTGCCGTTCAACTCCAACCCAGTCCTCTGATCTCCAGGGAGACTCACTCACAGCCCCTCGCCAGTCCTGCTAGCCAACACGCCTGTCTGCCCCGCCGTGGTTAACGTCCAAAGGGTCTGGCACGGCACTAGTCAAAGGCAGATGCTTGCTTCCTGGCAAATCTGGACAGACACCAGGCTAGGAGGTCTCTAGGTTTTGCTGGGGAAAACCGGCGAATTGAAAAAAAACAGAAGTAGACCGGTGCATTTGTTTGGGAGTTCCCTACTGTCAGGGGCCGGGCCCCTTCTTCACACTATCTACCGGCCAGGCCGGCTGACCGGTGCTGTTCTGCTCTTCGGGCAGTGCAGGGAGGGGTGAGGCGGGGGTGTTTCAGACAGCGTGTTGGAAGCTTGGGAGTAGAGTGCGCTGGAGTGCACTTTCCTGGTGCCCCTACTATTAATGATAACAGTAATAATAATTGTGGCATTTGTTATGCGCGTTCTATGTGCCAAGCACTGTACTAAACACTGGGCTTCATATAAAATAATCAGGTCAGATTCAGTCCCTCTCCCACCAGGGGCTCACAGTTCCAAGTAGGACAACAGGTATTAAATCCCCTTTTCACGGATGAGGAAACTGAGGCATGGAGAAGGTGGGATTTGCCCAAGGTCACAGAGAAAGCAAATGGTGAAGTTGGGCTAAGAGCTCAGCTACCCTAAATAATAATAATAATAATGGCATCTGTTAAACACTTATGTGCAAAGCACTGTTCTAAGTGCTGGGGAGGATAGAAGGGGATCAGGTTGCCCCAGTGGGGCTCACAGTCTTAATCCCCATTTTACGGATGAGGTAACTGAGGCAAAGAGAAGTTAAGTGACTTGCCCAAAGTCACCCAGCTGACAAGCGGTAGAGCCGGAATTTGAACCCATGACCTCCGACTCCCAAGCCCGGGCTCTTTCCACTGAACCACGCTGTTTCTCTAATTATTATTATTAATTGTAACAACAACAATAATAATAATAATGGCACTTGGTAGGTGCTTACTATGTGACAAGCCCTGTATTAAGCGTTGGGGTGGATGAAAGCAAATCAGGTTGGACACAGTCCTCTTTCCACATGAGGCTTTCAGTCTTAATCCCCATTTTGCAGGTGAGGTAACTGAGGCACAAAGCAGTTAAGTGGCTTGTCTGAGGTCACACAGCAGACCAGTGGCAAAACTGGGATTAGAGCCCAGGTCCTTTTGGCTCCCAGGCCCAGGCTCTACTTACTAGGCCACGCCGCTACCCTGGCACTCAGGGCTGGGCTCTTAATTCTCCTTTGGGACCCGAGGCCCAGTGCTGCTGAGTGAGACTTCCCACACAAGGGTCCATTCGGGCCCAGAGGAAAACGAGTGCCAGCCGGCCGGTCAGGTATACCATTTCATGAGGCTCCGGAGAGGCTGCTTTCCTTTGACATTGCTTGTGGCACAGCTCTTGCTAATTAAGTGTGGGAAATGGCACAGGAGTCACGTGACCCAAGCCCTCGGGGAGTCCACGGCGCCCTGCTCCCGCAATCCCTCAACAACTGAGGGCTGCCCTGAGCTCCTGCTGCGGAGCTGGGATCCCCGACCACCGCCACCAGGCCCTACTCTTTTGAAGCAGCAGCACGGCGTAGCGGATAGAATACTGCCCTGGGAGGGAGAAGTTAGGGGTTCTAATCCCGGCTCTGCCACTTATTTGCTGCGTGGCTTTGGACAATCACTTCACTCCTCTGTGCCTCAGTTACCTCATCTGGAAAATGGGGATTAAGACCGAGAGCCCCATTTGGGACAGGGACTGTGTCCAACCCGATTTGCTTGCATCTGCTCCGGTGCTTAGTACAGTGTGTGGCACAGAGTGCTTAACGAATACTAGAATTGATTATTATTATTACATCACTCTCCTTGCCTGGGGTGAGAGAGAAGAGGGAAAGAGGGCAGACCTATTCGGTCTGGTTAGAGAGGACTGGGACCCCCTGTACTGCCTGAGCGGAGAAGAAAGGGAAGCCCCTCTGGAATCTAAGCTTCTTGGGGGCAGGGATCGTGTCTACCAACTCTGTTGTACTCCTCCCAAGCACTTAAAACAGTGTTCTTCACCAAGTAAGCGGTCGACCCCTGGGCCACATCCTCCCGCGGTCCTGGAATGCCCTCCCTCCTCACCTCCACCAAACTAATTCTCTTCCCCTCTTCAAAACCCTACTTAAAACTCACCTCCTCCAAGAGGCCTTCCCAGACTGAGCTCCCCTTCTCCCTCTACCACCCCCCTTCACCTCTCCGCAGCTTAACCCTCTTTTCCCCCCATTTCCCTCTGCTCCTCCCCCTCTACCTTCCCATCCCCTCAGCACTGTACTCGTCTGCTCAACTGTATATATTTTCATCACCCTATTTATTTTGTTAATGAAATGGACATCGCCTCGATTCTATTTAGTCGCCATTGTTTTTACGAGATGTTCTTCCCCTCGACTCGATTTATCGCCATCGTTCTCGTCTGTCAGTCTCCCCCGATTAGACCGTAAACCCGTCAAACGGCAGGGACTGTCTGTATCTGTTGCCGACTTGTTCATTCCAAGTGCTTAGTCCAGTGCTCTGCACATAGTAAGCGCTCAATAAATACTATTGAATGAATGATAAATACCACTGATTGACTTACGCTCCAACCCAGGAGTGGGACTCCTGGGGGCAGGATGCAGGGAATAAACACTACACGGCACCAACTGTGAGACCACTAAATGGGGTTTTCCACATAATTTCCAAGAATTATTGAAATAGTATGACCAAGCCTCAAGGGACAAAACTGATGACAGGCTGCTGAGACTGTCCTGCAGACAGCGAGAAAGGCTCAGCTCACAGCACAGAGCGAGGTCGGGGAAGACTCCCGTAATCCCAAACGAGGAATCCCCCCCGTCCAACACCTCCCCTCACTCCCGTAATTTACGAGGACCGCACCAAACAGAAGATTCCCCGCTCCCTGTCAAAATGGGCCTGCTGAAAACCACTCCCAGGTGAAGCGAATGGGGAGAGGAGGATGGCAAGGAGAGGGGGCTACATCCACCAGCCCGGATCTGCCTCAATGTTTCAGTGAGTAGGCGCTTCCCCCTGCAAAGCAACCAAGGTGCTCTCCGGGTCTCGGGGGAGGAAGAGAGCAGCCAGAGACGGGGCAAGGCCCCCCAACCCTGATCGGGTAGGCGGCAAGCTCGACCACCCCCTCCCAACACCGGCCCGAAGCCAGGCAAAGGCAGTCAGTGGCTATCACGGACCTGGACCTGGGAGAGCAGCTTCTTGGTCACTCCAGCCTGCCTATCCGGCTGAACTGACAATAAACTACCGGTCGCTCTGGCCTGCTCGCTTAAGGGACTGAAGACAACCTCCTGTTCACTCTGCACTGCTGTGCTGAACTAAAGACAAACACTCAGTCGCTCTGGTCTACCTGCCCGGTTCAACTGAATCTGTGAAGACAAACTCCCGGTCGCTCCGGCTTGCCCGGCTAAACTGGGCCCGGGTAGACAAAATCGCAGTCACTCCGGCCTTCGTGGCCATGGAAGAAACTGCCCTCCCTAAGTAAACCCTTGGAGAGCAAACTCCCAGGCGTTCCGGCCCAACGCCTGGCAAAGGGAGTGACTGTTCCACAGGACTCGATCTGTGAAGACCAACTTCCATTCACTTCTGGTGCCCAATTTTCTGCCTCAAATTGGCCTCCAACCCTGGCCAACATAACCCTTCAACCATCTATCTGAGTTCACAGGGTATGGCGGTGACGATCTGTCCTCAACATTTGCTCCCCGGGGCCCAGTCTTCACTGGCAAACTGGCGCAGGGAAATCATGTAGAAAACACCCCACGCTTGGCCTCAAGTCCAATTAATTTGCTGATCTGGGCTTCGGTGGACTTGGAGCAGGGCGGCCTTGACCAGTTGTTAGCAAAACACGGCTACGGCCTGGTCTCCCAGACCAGGGGGCCCAGGATGGGCTTTTCTCTGGCTCGAAGAATTGATCCTGGGAAGGCCAAATTTATATTCCCAGGTTCACCACCCGGTAGCCTTGGGGCTCTTCAACTTAGAACCTTAACTTTTCACTGCCTTTGCTCTTAACCTAGTGCTCCCTGCTCCTCTGAGCCCCAAGTCCCCATGGATGCTTGCCACACGAGAGGGGCCGCTTAAGTTTTCCACAGCTGAGACCACCACCAAATCTAAGGTCAGCCTCGGGGTAAGACCGGGAAGCAAGGATGGCTGTGCAGCAAGCTCCTGACCAGGGGCAACCAGCCTCCGCTAGTCTGAGCGTCCGGCCGGGTTAACCCCGTGGACCAAATGCTCAAGCCCAGCCTGGCAAGATGGGAAACTGACTCAGCCCTCTCTGGCCTCACCAGAAGTGAGACTGGAACCCACTTAGCTCCCCACCCCCACAGCTGGTCTCCCCTCCAGGAACCTCTGATCAATTAAAACTTGTAGAGACTGCTACCTGCTGCTTTAGAAAGAGGACCAAGCGCTTAGAACAGTGTGCTGCACACAAGAGATGCTCAATAAACATCGACTGACCGAAGGAGCGTCAAGGACAACAAGCCTTGGCGGTTCCCTTTCCGACATGGCCCAAGTGGGTTATCTTTTTGAGCATCGGTAATTTCAAAATAAATAAAAATGCCCCAGCACCTTGGGGGCAAAATTTAAACAGGGAAAAAAAACTCACTCTTTTCCATTTTTTGAAAATTCAGGCTCAGGGAGTAGGGGCTGACTCCTCTGTGTCGGAGGCACCGACTCAGCCTACAACCCGGTGACCTCCATTCAGGACCCCCACAGTCAAAACAGAACTTACGGAACTAAAGAGTGTGCTCGATAAGCCGCTCGGGACTGTTTTTGGCCTTCCTGGGGTTATGATGCTGTCTTAACTGAAACAGAGCCTTCCAAGCACTTAGTAGAGTACTCTGCACACAGTAAGCACTCAATAAACACCACTGTTCGACTAATGGATTGACTACGGTGGAGAGGGAAAGGTACGGGGCTTGACGGTAGCCACGGAAAACCGCGGGAGCGATGGGAAGACACATGGACCGCTGCATTGTTGGTCTTGGACCCATCACCCCAGACCGAGAGAGCATGGCATCACTGCCCCCCAAATAAGGTTTCTTGCCCTGACCCTGACTGGAATACTCCAACCCCACCTCTCAGGCCCTGGACTTCAGTTTGGGATGTTCTTCTGCTAGGTGGAAACACTTCAAAAGGAAACAATCAGATTCCCTTGGAACTAGGCATTTCTTGGAACTGCAGGGGCAAGGGAGGAGAAGGGGTTGTGTGCTCAGCAGGGTTGTTTTGTGTATTTTGGGGGGGAGTTGCGGGGAGGGTTGCTTTTTCCTTGGGATGCTACCGTAAGGTCATAGTATCATGTGGTCACTCTGTGCTTTGACTGGATTGAGCTAGGCCACACAGACAGCCCAACGATTCCACCACACGCTCAAGTTATGGAGGACAAAATTCCTTGAAGCAATCGCCCAGGGAAGACAAGACAACAGTGGCCAAGTTCATTCCACTTTGGGGGAGGGGGCAGGGGTTGTGTACGCTATTTCTGAAACAGGTGAGTTTCCTCTGATAATCACGTACATGTCATTGGTACCTGAAGGCGACAGGAGGGGCCGAAAGGAGAAACGAAGAACTTTCAACATGTGTTTTGGTGTGTGTGACTTTTTCAAAGGAACTCAGGCTTGTAAAACGACTAGGTGAAGATTCGTGTTTCGTGGATGCTTTTCTTGTACCGGGAGAGCACAGCAGTTTACTTGGGAGGGTGGGCTAGGGAGAGGGTTAAATCCACCGGGAACCAATCTGGGATAGCGTGTGAGACATTTAAATGGACTTTTCACAGTAATGCGTGTGCTTAACAACGATGCAGTGAAAACACAGGTAGGAAAGAGGGATTTTTTTTCCTTTGGGTTTCAACTGATTTTTCGTGCTTCGACATTACTTTTCCAAATCATTACTTGCCCGGTTTAAACTTCACCAAGCATCAACTGAAACGCCGTACGACACCGTAGAAAACACGTGTGGGATTTTGATCTACTTCAACCGCAATGGGTTTCACTTGAGTTGGACATTAGACGTGCATTGAAATTCTGCAACATCCTTTTTTTTTTTTTTTATCGGGGCCGGGGAGGGGGGAGGAGGGCAAAGGGGCCGAGGAAGGGGAGAGTTTTCTGAACGAACTTGCACACTGATGCAGTTTCCGCAGACGAAGGCTTGCAGGTAAAGCCACGGATACTTAGGTCCGGGAGGAACCGACGGCTCAAACCCCGTCTTTTTACGCAGACTGTTGCCACATACACTTTGAGAATATTACGGTAGACATTCCTTTGGGGAAGTTTAAGAGTAAAGCACAACCCGAATTAGAAAACTGACCCGTCCGGAGGAGGAGCTGGCTTAGGAGGGCCAGGCATCCAAAGAGATCTTTACGGATGGGGTCCGAACAGAATGGCTTTTTCTTTCTTTCTTTCTCTTCCAACCACAGTGGTGGACCTTTGGACTTTGGGTGAGGAGGAAGTAAGCCAGGGGACATCGGAGGGGTGTAAATATAATTACTTACGTTTTTTTTTAAAAAAAAAACACCAAACTACTTACCATCCCAACCCTTTGCGTGACATACACTTCTGACCTAAAAGGGCTCCTCGGAGGCGGAAAAGCGCATATTAATAATGTTGGGGTTGGTTAAGCGCTATGTGCACTGTTCTAAGCGCTGGGATAGATACAGGGTCATCAGGGTGTCTCCCGTGAGGCTCACAGTTAATCCCCATTTTACAGATGAGGGAACTGAGGCCCAGAGAAGTGCCTGGCCCGCAGCTGAGTGGCAGCGTCGGGATTCGAACCCATGACCTCTGCCTCCCAAGCCCTTCGCACTGAGCCACGCTGCACGGAAAGGAGCTTTCGGAAATGTGCCCTGGAGGGGGGAAAAGTCTGGCCTAATCAATACGTTCTGCTGCTGCTGACTTCCTCGTTCGGGGCACCAACTCCTTCCAATGCTGCCCCTTCTCCTGCCAGAAGGGCTCGCCAAATGGCCGCCTCGGTGGTTATTGGGGTTTGACTGATTTTGGGGGGGGGGGGAGGGTTCTTTTGAAGGCACGGGCTCTTCACCTGGTGTCCGTGGCTTAAGTCGCTTCCTGTGGGAAAACGGGGGTACCTGTGGAGAGGCGGAGGCCCGGCTGGGTAGTCCGCTGGGTGGAGTGGCATCCTTCCACGCGGGAGTGCGGAGGAGGCGGAGGGGGTGTGGGGCAGAGCGGGGGCCTCATCTGGCCTGTCCTTCCTGACGGGGGGCTGTTGGTCGTCCCCCCCCCCCCCCCACGCTGCCCCCTGGCCGTCCCGCCCCCGGGCCCGCGGCCCTCCTTCGCCTCGGGCGCCGTCGGAGGCGCGACGGCGGGCGTCCCCTCCCCCGGGCCCGCACCCCCGTGCCCCCCCGCCCCGCGGCGGGCCCCCCCAGCCTCACCTTCCCCTCAGCATGGCGCCCAACAGCCCCAGCCCGCCCGCCGCCGCCTCCGCCCCAAGCAACATGGCGGCGGCGGCGACGACGACGGCTTTCCCCCCCCCCCCCACCCGGCGCGCCTGCGCGTTGGCGCGCGCCCCGGCCTCCCCGGCCTCGCGCGCGCGCCTGCCTTCCCGCGCGCTGGCTGGCGCTCTCCGTCGGCCCCCCCCCCCCCCCCCCCCAGGACGGACGGACGCGGCCGGACCGACCCCCCGCCCCTCTCCCTCCCCCGGCCCCGGTTACTCGACCTTTCGTCAGGGAGCAGGAGGCGGTGGAGGAGGTGGTGGGGCCCCGCCGGGCCGAGCCGGCCGCTGCTGCCGCCGGGGTCGTGGCCGGAGGGCGGCGGGGACGGAGAGGGCGGCGGCGGCGGGGCGCTCTCCATGGGGGCCCGCTCACCCCCGGTCGGGCGTTTGGGTGCTGGGGGGGGGAGCCGGAGGGACGGTCCCTCTCTCCCCCCCCCTCCCCGCCGGTCACGCACCACCCGCGTGGAGGGGGGCCTGCTTTGGTGGGGGGGGGCTTCGGGGGGCTTTCCCACCCCCGCACACCGGCCCGCACGCGGCGGGCCCCGCGGGGAGGCTCAGGCCCCCCGGACCCTCATTGGGGCCGGGGCGGGAACAAGCGAGGGAGCGAGCGACGGGACGGGGCGGGCGGCGGAGCACGGGGAAGGGAGCGGGGAAGACACTGGTGGGTGTTGGATGTGTATCGCTCGGGCCAGGGGGCGGGGAAGAGAGAGACAGAGAAAGAGAGAGGGAGAAAGAGAGAGAGAAGCGGAGGCGGGTGGACGGGCGGACTCTCTTCCCCCTCCCCCCCCCGAGTCCCTGCCGCCCGGCCTCGCCGCAGTCAGTAATTCACACAAAATGGCGGCGGCCGAAGCGGCCAACTCGGCCGCTCGGAAAGGGGCGGGGGCGGCGCCGGCGTGGTTACGTTGGGGGGGGGGCGCGCCCGGAGACGCCCGAACTCTCGCGGAAAGAGCCGAAGCCTCCCGGAAAGAGCCGAGCTCCCCTCGACTGCCCGCCGGAGGGAGCCGAAGGCGTCCGAGCGCGCGGCGAGCGCCGGGTCACGTGGTGCGGGGGCGGGCCCGGAAGACTTCGGGGGTCCCCCGGCGTGACGTCACGCGGCGGGGACGCGCCAACGCCGCTCTTCGACGGGGCGGGAAGGGTGGCTCAGCCTCCGACGGCCGCAATCGCAGTTTTTATTATTATTATAATGGTATTGGTTAAGCGCTCAACTCTGCCAGGCGCTGTAAAGAGAGTGATAATAATGACGGTATTGGTTAAGCGCTCAACTATGTGCTAGGCACTGTAAAGATAATCTAATAACGACGATATTGGTTAAGCGCTCAACTCTGTGCTGGGCACTGTAAAGATAATGATAATGACAGTATTGGTTAAGTGCTCAACTCTGTGCCAGGCACTGTAAAGATAATGATAATAATGATAGTATTGGTTAAGCGCTCAACTATGTGCCAGGCACTGTAAAGATAATGATGATAACGACGGTATTAAGCACTCAGCTATGTGCCAGGCACTGTAATAATAATAATAATGTTGGTATTTGTTAAGCGCTTACTATGTGCAGAGCACTGTTCTAAGCGCTGGGGGAGATACAGGGTAATCAGGTTGTCCCACGTGAGGCTCACAGTTAATCCCCATTTGACAGATGAGGTCACTGAGGCCCAGAGAAGCGAAGTGACTTGCCCACATTCACACAGCTGACAAGTGGCAGAGCCGGGATTAGAACCCATGATAATAATAATAATTTTGGTATTTGTTAAACACTTACTATGTGCCGAGCACTGTTCTAAGCGCTGGGCTAGACACAAGGGAATCAGGTTGTCCCACGTGGGGCTCACAGTCTTATTCCCCATTTTACAGATGAGGTAACTGAGGCACCGAGAAGTTAAGTGACTTGCCTAAAGTCACCCAGCTGACAAGTGGCCGAGCCGGGATTCGAACCCATGACCTCTGACTCCCAAGGCTGGGCTCTTTCCACTGAGCCATGCTACTTCTCAGTGGAAATAATGACGGTATCGGTTAAGCGCTCAACTATGTGCCAGGCACTGTCATGATAATGACAATTACGACAGTATTGGTTAAGCGCTCAACTATGTGCCAGGCACTGTCATGATAATAGGGGTACTGGTTATGTGGAAAGAGCCCAGGCTTAGGAGTCAGAGGTCATGGGTTCTAATGCCTGCTCCGCCACTTGTCTTCTGTGTGACCTTGGTCAAGTCACTTCCTTTTCTGGGCCTCAGTTACCTCATCTGTAAAAATGAGGATTAAAAATTGTGAGCCCATGTGGGACAACCTGATTACCCTGTATCTACCCCAGCGCTTAGAACAGTGCTCAGCACATGGTAAGCGCTTAATAAATACCATTTTTTATTATTATTATTAATGTTAATAATGATGGTATTGGTTAAGTGCTTAACTATGTGCCAGGCACTGTAATAATAATGATAATAATGATGGTATTGGTTATGAGAAGCAGCATGGCTTAATGGAAAGAGCTTGGGTTTAGGAGTCAGAGGTCTTGGGTTCTAATCCCAGCTCTGCCACTTGTCAGCTGTGTGAGTTTGGGTAAGTCACTTAACTTCTCTGTGCCTCAGTTGCCTCATCTGTAAAATGGGGATGAAAACTGTGAGCCCTACATGGGAAAACCAGATTACCTTGTATCTACCCCAGCACTTAGAACAGTGCTTGGCGCATAGTAAGTGCTTAAACAAATACCAACATTATTATCATTAAGTGCTTAACTATGTGCCAGACACTGTGATAATGATGGTATTGGTTAAGCGCTTAACTATGTGCCAAGCATTGTTCTAAGCGCTGGGGGGATACCAGGTGATCAGGTTGTCCCACTTGGGGCTCATAGACTTAATCCCCATTTTACAGAAGAGGAACTGAGACCCAGAGAAGTGAAGTGACTTGCCTGAAGTCACACAGCTGACAAATGGCGGACCTGGGATTAGAACCCATGACCTCTGACTCCCAAGCCCATGCTACTTCTCTACTGTACTAAGTGCTGGGGTGGATACAAGCGGATCGGGTTGGACACAGTCCCTGTCCCACATGGGGCTCACAGTCTCACACCCCATTTTACAGATTTGTTGCTGAATTGTACTTTCCAAGCGCTTAGTACAGTGCTCTGCACACAGCACTCAATAAATACCAATGAATGAGGTACCTGAGGCCCAGAGAAATGAAGTGACTTGCCCAAGGTCACACAGCAGACAAGTGGCAGAGCCAGGATTTACTGAGCATTTACTCTGTGCAGAGAACACATTATTAATAATAATGTTGGTATTTGTTAAGCGCTTACTATGTGCCGAGCACTGTTCTAAGCGCTGGGGTAGACACAGGGGAATCAGGTTGTCCCACGTGGGGTTCACAGTCTTAATCCCCAATTTACAGATGAGGTAACTGAGGCACAGAGAAGTTAAGTGACTTGCCCACAGTCACACAGCTGACAAGTGGCAGAGCTGGGATTCAAGCTCATGACCTCTGACTCCAAAGCCCGTGCTCTTTCCACTGAGCCACGCTGCTTCTCATTATTATTATCTTCTCTTATTATTAACAATAATGCTAAGCGCTTGGAAAGTACAATTCAGCGATAGAGACAATCCCTGCTCACATTGGGCTCATTCAATTGTATTATTAATCGGATTTAGTGAGTGCTTACTGCGTGCAAAGCAGTGTACTAAGCACTTGGAAGAGTACAGTATAACATCAGACACATTCCCTGCCCACGATGAGCTCACAGTCTAGAGGGGAAGACAGACGTTAATATACATAAGTAAATGAAAACATTCAGTAGTATTAATCGGGCCCCTACTGGGTGCAAAAAGGATAGATTACATTCTCCCCACTCCCTGCAAGAAAGGGGAAGGGGCAGGCAACAGATACCTAAGGAAATACAAATAAAAACTATGCGAAAACAGAAGACAAGGACAGCAATAAGTACAAGACTTGCAGAAGATGGCTGCTAAAGTAACAGAATTTTAGCTCCTCCCCATTCACAGGTCTGCCCAGAATCCTACTGTTAACTTTCATTCATTCATTCAAATTATATTTATTAAGCGCTTTACTGTGTGCAGAGTACTGTACTAAGTGCTTGGGAGAGTACAATATAAAAATAAGCAGACACATTTCCTGCCCACAAGAAGTTTACACAGGCTATAAGCCCCTCTCTCCCAATTCTAAATGTTGGTGGAAAGGACCCCCCCAACCCTTATTGAAATACTGGTGCCAAACTTGACGATGATTTACCAAGTGGGTGAGGGCCCAATGGGCCTGCTGCTGTCTAGGTATCAGAGATATTCTCTTCTGTGCCCACAGACTGCATCCGTTCTCCCCAAAAGGCTCTTGCAGTGCCATTCCCCGGGGCACAGGGGTACTGAGTGAAAGTGTATGGATGGCACAGTGTACACTATCATTACTATTGCGAAAGAAAATGCCAGAGGAGCGCGTCTTCCTCACTTTAACCGTGCGCAATGCTTCGGCTCTAAAACAGGAAAGAGATGCAGAAATACTGAAATGTTAGGAAGGGTCACAAATGAAAAATAAGGGTGGGAGGCAGGGTCTTTGTCCTTTTCTTCTGAGGAATGCTCCAAATGTCTGGTACAAAAATCTCAGATTTTCTCAACAGAGCTTTGGTCCTCAAAGGTTTAAAGGGACTGTGGTTTTGCTTTCCCCATCTTCTGTATTTTGGCCAGGTCAAGAGACTGTGCCCTCGCGTGTAGACAGAAGGGAGAGATGCTCGAAAGGAGAGGAACAATGAGGCAGAGAATTGGGCTGGGTAAATGGACCATCAGTCAAGCCACACTTTACTGAGTACCGCCTATCAATCAATAATTTTAATTGACTAATGGGGCAGCAGTGTGGCCTAGTGGATAGGGCATGGACCTGGGAGTCGGACGTTCTAATCCCGGCTCCACCACTATCTGCTGTGGGGCCTTGGGCAAGTCACTTAACTTCTCTGTGCCTCAGTGACCTCATCTGTAAAATGGGGATTAAGACTGTGAGTGCGGGACAGGGACTCTGTCATTAATTCATCCATTCAATTGTATTTATTGAGCGATTACTGTGTGCAGAGAACTGTACTGTCCAACCTGACAACCTTGTATCTACCTCAGTGCTTAGTACAGTGACCGGCACATAGTAAGTACTTAAATACCATAAAAAAAATTGACTCTTTACTGCGTGCAGAACACTGAACTAAGCCCTTGGAAAACTACAGTAAATTGGTGTTCACGATCTAGGCCCTCAAGAATCATACAATCTAGATGGCCAAAATCGTGAACACCAATTTACTGTAGTCTTCCAAGTGTTTAGTTCAGTGTCCTGCACGCAGCAGTCAATTTTTTTTATGGTATTTGTAGTTGGTAAGCACCTTGTAGGCAGGGAACATGTCTACTAACTCTGTTATATTGTACTCTCCCAACCGCTTAGTACAGTGCTCTGCACAGAGTAAGTGTTCAGTACATATGATTGATTGAAGGGGAGATGACATCAAAATTAACTATGGCTTGAAGGAAGTCACCAGGACTGGGAATTGGAGTCATTCAATAGTATGTATTGAGCGCTTACTATGTGCAGAGCACTGTCCTGGGTTCAGGTTTCACTTCTGCCACCTGCATACTGTGTGACTTTGTGTGTCATTTACCTTCTTTGCACTCTATAGTTTCCTAGTCTGCAAAATGGAAAATACCTTTTCTCCCTCCCTCTGAGACTATGAATTCCTGTGGAATTGGGACTCTATCTGGTCTGATTATCTTGCATCTACCCCCAGTATTTAGCCCACAGTAAACTGTGACCTTTGGGCATTTGATATTCACCCTACCCCCAACCCCACAGCACTTACGTACTGATCTTCAAATTATTTATTAGCTATCACTTAACCATACCAATGTCTGCCTCCCCTCTAGACGTAAACCCATTTGGGCCAGGGAACGTAACTGTTGATTCTGTTGTATTCTCCGAAATGCTTAGTAGAGTGCTCTGTACATAGTAAGCATTTAATAAATATGATTGACTGAGTTTGCATTTCTTTCTTTCTCCTTAATGGTATTTGTTAAGCACTCACAGTGTGTCAAAGACTGTTCTAGCGCTGGGGTGGGTACATGTTTAATTAGGTCACAGTCCCTGTCCCGCTTGGAGGAAGGAGAGCTGATATTTAATTCCCATTTTACAGTTGAGGCAACTGAGACATAGAGAAATCAAGGACCATGCCCGAGGTCACATAACAGAGAAGTTTCGGACCCGGATCTTCTGACTCCCAGGTCCATTCTAACTCGGAATTGAACTGTCCCAGGGGCTTAATACAGTGTAAAAGCAGGATATTGAACTACACCCCTGGGAGAATGCAGTCCATGCTTTGCGAAGCACTGTAGTAAGTTCTGGGAAAGAATGCACAGGCCTCAACCTTGGGCGGGGGTGCTCACAACCGCTTAGTACAGTGCTCTGCACAGAGTAAGCATTCAATAAATACTAATAATAGACTGGGGACCCTGCCCTCTCTAAAGGGAAGAGAGGTCAACAGCGGAGTAAAAAAACTTCCCAATCAATCATATTTATTGAGCACTTACAATGGGCAGAGCACTGTACTAAGCGCTGGGGAGAGTATGACAGAATTAGTAGACATGTACCCTGCTCATAATGAGCTTACAGTCTAGAGAGGGAGACAGACCTTAATATGAGTAAATAATTTAAATCATTTAAAGCTATGTTCACAAGTACTGTGGGGTTGGATCTACGCCCTGTGTCATAACTTTTAATGGCGGGAGTTAAGGAAGAGACCGCACAGCCTGATCTCATTGTGAAAGTCAGCGGAGTTCCTCTAATGCTAACCTTCTCACCGTTCCTCAATCTCGTCCGCCAACCCCTCACCCATGTCCTGCCTCTGACCTGGAACGCCCTCTCTCCTCTTATCCCACAGACAATTTGTAATTTAGTTATTTACTTTGTAATTTATATATTTATTTATATTAATGTCTGTCTCCCCTTCTAGACTGTGACTTCGTTGTGGGCAGGAATGTGTCTGTTGGTTGTTATATTCTCCCAAGCCCTTAGTACAGTGCTCTGCACACAGTAAGCACTAAATAAAAATGATTTAATTAATTAATTAATTAATTAATTAATCACTCTCCCCCCTTCAAAGCCTTATTGAAGGCACATCTCCAAGAGGCCTTCCCTGATTAAGCCCTCCTCTCCTCTTTTCCCTCTGCATCACCCTGACTTATTCCCTGTATTCATCCCCCCCCCAGCCCCACAACACTTATGTCCATGTCTGTCAATTTAAGCACTTACTATGTGTGAGGCACTGTAGCAAGCATTGAAAATAATAATTATGGTATTTGTTGAGCCCTTACCATGTGCTGGAATGGATCCAAGCAAATCCGGTTGGACACAGTCCCTGCCCCACATGAGATTCACGGCCTCGCTCCCCATTTTACAGACGAGGTAAGTGAGGCCCAGGGAAGTGAAGTGACTTGCCCAAGGTCACACTGCAGACAAGTAGCAGATCTGGGTTTAGAACCCATGACCTTCTGACACCCAGGCCCGTGATCTAATAATGATAATAATAATAATGGCATTTGTTAAGCGCTTACTACATGCCGAGCACTATTCTAAACAGTGGGGTAGATACAAGGTCATCAGGTTGCCCCACATGGGGCTCCCAGTCTTAATCCCCATTTTACAGATGAGGTAACTGAGGCACAGAGAAGCAGTGTGGCTCAATGGCAAGAGCCCGAGCTTGGGAGTCAGAGGTCATGGGTTCGAATCCTGGCTCCGCCCCTTGTCAGCTGTGTGACCGGGGGCAAGTCACTTCACTTCTCTGTGCCTCAGTGACCTCATCTGTAAAATGGGGCTGAAGACTGTGAGCCTCACGTGGGACAACCTGATGACCCTGTATCTCCCCCAGCGCTTCGAATAGTGCTCTGCACATAGTAAGCGCTTAACAAATACAACCATCATTATTAGAACAGCGCTTGGCACCTAAGTGGTTAACAAATGCTGACATTATTCTTATTATTATGGATGGATGAATGATTGAATTCATCCATTAATTCATGAATGAACTCATGAATGAATGAATTCATTAATGAATGAATGAATTCATTTATAGAGCGCTCAGCACATAGTAAGTGCTCCATAAATATGAATGAATGAATGAAGCAGCATAACTCAGTGGAAAGAGCGCGGGTTTGGGAGTCAGAGGTCATGGGTTCGAATCCCGGCTCTGCCACTTGTCAGCTGTGTGACTGTGGGCGAGTCACTTCACTTCTCTGGGCCTCAGTTCCCTCATCTGGAAAATGGGGATGGAGACTGTGAGCCCCACTTGGGACCCCCTGATGACCCTGTATCTCCCCCAGAGCTTAGAACAGTGCTCTGCACAGAGTAAGCGCTTAACAAATACCAACATTATTATTATTATTATTATTATTATGAATGAATGAAGGGTCCCGGATCCCCTCAGCCCGACGGCGTCGTCGGGCGCCCGTAGCACGTGACGAGGGTGGCGGGCGCCGCCCCGCGCGCCTTCCGGGCGAGGGCGCCGGCGTGCGCGGGCGTGCGTGCGCGCGCCCGCCCGCCCGCCGGGGAGGTGACGGTTGTCTGAGGCGGCCGGCGCGCGGGCCGCTGAGGCGCCCGTGAGGAGAAGCTGAGGAGACGCTGAGGGGGCGGGAAAGAGCGAGCCCGCCGCCCCGCCGCCGCCGCCGCCGCCGCCGCCGCCATGGTGGAGAAGGAAGAGGTCGGCGGCATCAGCGAGGAGGAGGCGGCGCAGTACGACCGGCAGATCCGCCTCTGGGGGCTGGAGGCGCAGAAACGGTAACGGCCCCCCCCAGCCCCCGCCCGCCCTCAGGCCTGCCCCGACCCCGCCCGCCCGCCCGCCCGCCCGCCTACTCACTCAGCGCCTACTGTCAGCCGGACACTGTACTCCATACCAACATTATTATTATTAGTAGCCTCCCTGTTAGCAGGGAGCGCGCCCCTGCCTCCCGACGGGCCCGGGCAGGCCGGAGCGGCCTCCCCCCTCAGCGCTGGAAGAACCCCCTTCTGGGCCCCGAGCCTGGCTGACAATTCCCTCGTGGTGCAGGCGGCCCTATTTAGTGAGCGCTTCCTGCGTGCGGAGCACTGCACTAGGCGCTTCGGCGAGTACAAGGCAACAGTAAAGAGGCACACCCCCTGCCCACCGCCAGCTTGCAGGCAGTCGTATTTATTGAGCGCCTACTGCGTGCAGGGCACTGCACTAAGCGCTTGGGCGAGTACAAGGCAACAATAAAAAGGCACACCCCCTGCCCACCATCAGCTTGCAGGCAGTCGTATTTATTGAGCGCCTACTGCGTGCAGGGCACTGCACTAAGCGCTTGGGCGAGTACAAGGTAACAATAGAGAGGCACATCCCCTGCCCACCACCAGCTTGCAGGCAGTCGTATTTATTGAGCACCTACTGCGTGCAGGGCACTGCACTAAGCGCTTGGGCGAGTACAAGGCAACAATAAAAAGGTACACCCCCTGCCCACCATCAGCTTGCAGGCAGTCGTATTTATTGAGTGCCTACTGCGTGCAGGGCACTGCACTAAGCGCTTGGGCGAGTACAAGGTAACAATAGAGAGGCACATCCCCTGCCCACCACCAGCTTGCAGGCAGTCGTATTTATTGAGCACCTACTGCGTGCAGGGCACTGCACTAAGCGCTTGGGCGAGTACAAGGCAACAATAAAAAGGTACACCCCCTGCCCACCATCAGCTTGCAGGCAGTCGTATTTATTGAGCGCCTACTGCGTGCAGGGCACTGCACTAAGCGCTTGGGAGAGTACAAGGTAACAATAGAGAGTCACATCCCCTGCCCACCACCAGCTTGCAGGCAGTTGTATTTATTGAGCACTTACTGCGTGCAGAGCACTACGCTAAGCACTTGGGAGAGTACAATGCAACAAAGAGGAACATCCCCTGCCCACAACCAGCTTGCAGTCATATTTACTGCGTGCGGAGCATTGCACTAAGCGCTTGGGCGAGTACAGTGCAGCAATAAACAGGCACATCCCCTGCCCACAACGAGCTTGCAGTCAGTCGTATTTATTGAGCGCTTACTGCGTGCAGGGCACCGTACTGAGCGCTTGGGAGAGTCCCGTAGAACAATATAACAGACACCTTACCTGCTCACAAGGAGCTTACAGTCTATTGTACTCTCTCAAGCGCTCAGTACGGTGCACTGCACGTAGTAAGCGTGCAGTGAATACCATTGATGATGATGCCAACCCCGGGGGAGGTACTAAATGAGGAGAGGGTCGCGACACTCGGACAGTGACCCCGGTTAGGGGTGACCCGCCAGGACGAACTCACACGAGAGCAGGCAGGGCTCCACTGGACTCTTCCAAACTCATAGGGCAGCGCTCTCCCCTTCACGGGATGTCAATCAAGACTGCTGTGTCAATCAGTGGTATTTATCGAGCGCTTACTATGTGCAGAACGCTGCTGTAGGGAGAGTACAGCACAAAGGAGATGGTGGACACCCTCCCTGCCCCAGGGAGCTTACAATTATAGATTAATAATAATAATGTTGGTATTTGTCAAGCACTTACTATGTGCAGAGCACTGTTCTAAGCACTGGGGTAGATTACAGGGTAATCAGGTTGTCCCACGTGAGGCTCACAGTTAATCCCCATTTTACAGATGAGGTAACTGAGGCACAGAAAAGTGAAGTGACTTGCCCACAGTCACACAGCTGACAAGTGGCAGAGCCGGGATTTGCAGAAATGTCTCGAGGTCACCTCCTGGTCTACCCCTTCCTCCCATGGGCCGGCGGCCGAACCCCTTGGTCACGGAGAACCTGAAACACAGAGTATTTGTGCCATGCTTTGGGTCATCCAGTGAGTTGGGGGTGAAGCCTGGACCTCCAACACTTAGTTCGGAGGAGAGGACTCTGCTCGCGGTGGGTGGAAGGGAACTGGGGGAGAGAGAGTACAGGTGGTCCAGATCCAGTGAAACACCACACTCTTGTTATTGTTTTTTGTCTCGCTGTGTCCATCTTGAATAATTGATCCTGCTCTCTTGTATATTTTCGTCAATCAATTGGATTTTAGCTCTTAAGTTCTTTGAGGGCAGCGACTGAGCCTCTATGAAAGGCTCTGAGTGCTTAGGCGAGTTCCGTAGACATAAAAGGGCCTTTGCTAGTAATATCTGTGTCTTCTCCTTTCCACTGTTTGTAGGTAATTTTCCTCATCTTCTCTATTAGATTGTAAACCCAGGGGCAGAGAACAATGCCTTCTATTGTGCTCTCCCAAGCACAAGGCCTTGTACCTCATTATGTAGTTGAGAGTACTTAATAAGTATCTGAGGATGCCAAATTTTTACTTTTAAAATCCTATACCAGAATTCTGGCTTTTAGGGCAATTTGAGCAATAAGTCGTAGTACGCTGCTGGAACGTGAAGTGTACTGCTGTGATTGAAGATGATTCTACTTTAGCAGTGTTTAAGTGCTTACTGTATGACAAGCACTGTTCTAAGCACTGGGGTAGATACAAGGTCTCTCGTGGGGCTAACAGTCTAGACAGAAGGGAGACCAGGTATTTGATCCTCATTTTGCAGATGGGGAAACTGAGGCACCGAGTCGTAAAGTGATTTGCCCCAAGTTTTATGGCAACCAAGTGGCAAAGTCAGGATTTAGAACCCAGGTCGACCAGGTTATGCTCTTTCCACTAGGCCAGGTGGCCTCTTAGTGTTATTGGTTTATGTATATGTACTGGGGAAACAGAATTTACGGAAGTTTTTGTCTTCAGTTTATGGTATGTATTCAACAAGAAGCACTATAGTAGGCGCTTGATAGTATAATAGAAGCAGCGTGGTCATTAGAATGGGTCTAATTCCAGCTCCGCCACTTGTCTGCTGGATGACCTTGCCTAGTCACTTAATGTCTCTGGGTGACCTTGCCTAGTCACTTAATGTCTCTGGGTCTCAGTTGCCTCATCTGTAAATTGGGGATTAAGATTGGAAGCCCCACGTGGGACAGAGACTGTGTCCAAAATAATGATCTTGTATCTATTCCAGCACTTAGTACAGTGCCTGGCACATAGGAAGCATTTAACAAATACCATTTAAAAAAAGCAAAATCCACAGACTATCCCCTGCCCACAAGGGGCTTACAATCTAATGGGGCAGCAGAACTCAAGGTGACTTACAAATCATGAAGGCAGAGGAAAAGGACAAGGCTCTGCTAACTCCCCATTCCTCAAAAATCTCCAGTGGTTGCCCATCCCTCTTCTCCTGCCCTCCTTCATTCCCGGCAGTATCTCAAGAGGAGATCTCCCTCCTGTCTCCTTTCAAAATCCACCCCTCCACCTGAGCCTCCAAACCCATCCCTTCACACCTTATCAAAGCGCTTGCCCCTTCCCTTGCTGCCATCTTCAACTGTTCACTCCCCAGTGGCTTCTTCCCCTCTGCTTTCAAACATGCTCATGTCTCCCCTATCCTAAAAAAAACAAACCAACCCACCATTGACCCCTCAGCTCCCTCCAGGTATTGCCCCATCTCCCATTCTTCTCCAAACTCCTTAACTGGATTGTCCACACCCCCTGCCTCTCTTTCAGTCTCTCCTTGACCCCCTTCAATCTGGCTTCCTCCCCCCCTCACTCCACAAAAACTGCCCTCTCAAAGGTCACCAGTGCTGTGCTTGCCAAATACAGCAGACTATATTCCATCTTAATCCTCTTTGACCACTCAGCTGCTTCACACTGTCGACCACCCCCTTCTCCTGGAAACGTTAACCAACCTTGGTTTCACCCAAACTGTCATTCGTTCATTTGGATGTATTTATTGAGCACTTACTGTGTGCAGAGCATTGTACTAAGCGCTTGGGAAAGTGCAATACAACTATAAACAGTGACATTCTCTGCCTACAGTGAATTCACCGTCCAGAGTAGGGGAAACATCAGTACAAGTAAATAAAATTACAGATATGTACATAAGTGCTTTGGGGCTGGGAGACGGGAGAGAGCAAAGGGATAAATAAAATTACAGATATGTACATAAGTGCTTTGGGGCTTGGAGGGGGAAGAGCAAAGGGAGTGAGTCAGAGCGACACAGGGAGTGGGAGATGAGGAAAAGTAGAGCTTAGCCTGGGAGGGCGTCTTGGAGGAGATGTGCCTTCAATAAGGCTTTGAAGCGGTGGAGAGTGGTTGTCTCTGAGATTAGAGGAGGGAGGGTGCTTCAGGCCAGAGGCAGGACGTGGGCGAGGGGTTGGTGGTGAGACAGGCGAGAGCGAGGCCCAGTAAGAAGGTTAACACTAGAGGAGCGAAGTGTGCAGGGTGGGTTGTAGAAGGAGAGAAGTGAGATGAGGTAGGTGCAGGCAAGGTGATGGAGTGCTTTAAAGCCAATGGAGAGGAATTTTTGTTTGATTCAGAGGTGGATGGGTAACCACGGGAGTTTTTTGAGGAGCGGGGTGACGTGTCCAGAACGTTTTTATAGAAAAATGATCCGGGCAGCAGAATGAAGAATGGACTGGAGTGGGGAGAGACAGAAGACCGGGAGTTCAGCAGGGAGATTGATGCAGTGATCCAGGCAGGATGAGTGATTGTATTTATTAATAACAATAATAATAATAATGATATTTGTTAAATGCTTACTATGGGCAAAGCACTGTTCTAATCACTCGGTGGGTAGGGGGGCACGGATACAAGGTGATCAGGTTGTCCCACGTGGGGCTCACAGGCTTAATCCCCATTTTCCAGATGAGGGAACTGAGGCCCAGAGAAGTGAGGTGACATGCCCAAAGTCACACAGCTGACAGGTGGTGGAGGCGGGATTAGAACCCATGACCTCTGACTCCCAAGCCCGGGCTCTTTCCACTGAGCCACGCTGATTTACGTGGTAGCAGTATGGATGGAGAGGGTCTCTTACCTCTTTGGCAACTCGTTCTCAGTCTCCTCTTTTGCAGGCTCCTCCTCTGCCTCCCACCCCCTAACTGTGGGAGCCCCTCAAGACTCAATCCTGGGTCCCCTTCTATTCTCCACCTACACCCACTTCCTCGGACAACTCATTTGTTCCCATGGCTTCAACTACTATCTCTATGCAGATGATTCCCAAATCTTCATTTCCAGCCCTGATCTCTCTCCTTCTCTTCCTAGGGAAATAGTGTAACCTAGTGGAAAGAGCCCAGGCCTGGGAGTCAGAGGACCTGAGTTCTAATCCCAGCTTGTTTTCTGTGTGATCTTGGGTGATTTCTCTGAGCCTGTTTCCTCAACTGTAAAAGAGGGCTCCTATTCAGCCCCCTATGGGACCTGATGAATTTGTATCTGCCCCAGTGTTTGACACATAGTAAGTGCTTAAATACTGTTGTTATTATTATTACTAATATTCTCTGCAGTCTCATCCTTTCTCCTCTTTCAAGACATCTGTAGTTGGATGTTCCACCAGCACTTCAAACTTAACTTGTCCTCATATTCCCACTCAAACCAGCTGACTTTCCCATCACAGTAGTTGGCCCCACCACCCTCCTTTTCTCACGACCCCTTAACTTTGGCGTTTTCTATGGCTCATCTCTCCCACTCAGTCCACATAGTCGATCTGACACCAAATCCTGAATAATTCAGCCTTCACAATTTTGCTAAAATCCACCCATTCCTCTCCTTCCAAACTGCTACCTAATTAATCCAAGCTCTTAGCCTATCTCGCCTTGATTAATGGTAATAATAATGTTGGTATTGATTACTGCCTCATCTCCTTCGCTGACTTCCCTTGCCTCTTGCCTCTCCCCACTCCAGTCCATACTTCACTCTTTCGCCAGGGTCATTTTTCTACAAAAACATTCAGGCCATGTTTCCCCAGTGTTTGCCCATCCACCTTTAAAGCACTCAATCATCTTGCTCCCTCCTGCCTTACCTCTCCAATTTACTACTACAACCCACCCACACATTTCGCTCCACTGATGCCAGCCACTGATGCCAGCCTCTTCCTCGTATCTCAATTTTACCTATCTCGCTGCTGCTGCCCTGTCACCCACATCCTGCCTCTGGCCTGGAACGCCCTCCCTCTTCATATCCAACAGATGATCACTCTCCTCACTTTCAAAGTCTTATTTAAAGCACATCTCCAAAAGGCCTTTCCTGTCTAAACCCTCAGTTTCTCCTCTCCCACTCCCTCCTGCATCACCCTTGCACGTGGATTTACACCCTTTATTCACGCTACCTTCAGCCCCACAGCATTTATGCACATCAATTAATCAATAGTATTTATTGAGTGCCAACTATGTGCAGAGCACTGCACTAAGCGCTGAGGAGAGTGCAATACAACAGAATTAGCCCATCTATAATTTATATCAATGTCTGTCTCCCCCTGTAGACTGTAAACTTGTGGTTAGGGAATGTGTCTACCAATTCCGTTTTATTGTACTCTCCCAAGAGCTTGCTCTGCACACCGTAAGTGCTCATTAAATACAATTGATTGATTGATTCCCTTATAGTTTCATGTGTGCCTTTCCACATCTCTGCCTTTCACTCCAATAGGGGTATATCTAAGATTGGGAAGGACAGCATGATAATAACCTCCTCGCATTTACTCCATTAGCTTTTCCTTGTCTTGACTCTGTGACCTTCAAACCTCATTGAGTGTTCTCTAGTTCTGTTTTGGCAGTGGGAAGGATTTCTGGGGAAGACAGTGTGGTCTAGTGGAGAGAGCCTGGGACTGAAATTCAAAAAACCTGCTGTGAGACCTTGACTCAGAACTTAACCGCTCTATGTTTTTGTTGCCTCTGTGGATACGATACCTGTTCTCACTCTCTCCGTGGCTGTGAGCCCTGTGTTTCTGATCTGATTTTTGCATCCACCTCCCCCCCCCCCACTTAGCATATAGTATAGACTTAGTAGATATTATCATTATTTACTTGTTATTTGATAAATTGTAATCCTGGGTTCACCCACCTGCTGCCTCGGTCATAATTATGTGGACCTTGAGCGTGTCTCCTTTCAGCCTTCATCTTTCCAGGCCAGAAAGCCATAATCATTTCAATCTCTCCTCATGGGAGATTGCACTGTCTGGCTGATTGTTTGAAGTGCCCTTCTCCATGCTCCTTTTAGCTTGATTAAATCTGTACCTAGAGCCATTTTGGATGAAGTTCCCTATAAAGAGAATGAGAGCACCCTCTTTTTTTTTAAAAAAAAAAAAAAAAAGAAATGGTGTGTCTTAAGTGCTCACTCTGTTCCAGACACTGTACAAAGCACTGGAGCAGGTACAAGCTAATCAACCCATGTCCCACATGGGGCTTATAGTCGTAAATCCCATTTTACAGGTGAAGTAACAGGTGCCCAGAGAAGTTAAGTGACTTGTTCAAGGTCACACAGCAGACACAAGTGAAACTGAATTAGCATCCAGGTCCTCTGGCTCCCAGGCCTGGTTTTTTTGTAGTTGTTTTTTTAATTGTATTTAAGCATTTACTGTGTCAGGCACTCTACTAAGGATTGGAGTAGATACAAAATAATCAGATTGGACCCAGTCCCTTGCCCACATGGAGCTCATAATCTTATTCCCTAGTTTACAGATGAGGGGACTGAGGCTCAGAGAAGTGAAGTGATTTGCCCAAGATTACAAAGCAGACAGGTGGCAAAGCCGAGCTTAGAACTCAGATCCTCTGACTCCCAATCTGTGTTCTATCCACTGGACCACCCTACTTCTCTCCTCAAGAACCTGTGTGGCAGGAGGCTGCCTTTCACCCCAGTCCTTCTTGGTCCAAACCTGTGGGTTCCATTGATCCCGCCTCTGGCACCCAGAGCCTTGTGGGCCATCCTTTGGCACAGATGTTGCTGTTTCTCTTACCTGTTGATGCTTCTCAAGCTGTCTCTTCGGGATTCCAACATGGGCTTGTGTTCATGGGGTTTTGGGGAACATTCGAGCCTCTGGTGTTTTAGACAGGCATAGTAACCCTCACACTGTCACTTTCAGTGAGTGAGTTTGCACCTCTTTATTCATTTAATTATATTTATTGTGTGCAGACTAAGCGCACTGTACTAAGCACCTGAGAGAGTACAGTACAGCAATAGACAGGCACATTTCCCTGCCCACAACAATCTTACAGTCTAGAGATGGTGGGGAGACAGACAGGGGTGCTTGTATGAAAAGAGGCACACCTCCTATTTGCTAATTACTTTGGATGATTTGGGAAAGTACTGGGGGAATCTGCAAACATGCATCTCGGTAAGGTTTCAACCAGGGATTTAGTCTGTCAGGAGATTGGGCCCTTAAAGGTAGGTTCTTGAATTTGCCCCCAAACCAGGTCTTTTTACCCTCTTGAGGCTCTCATTAATAGTGATGGTATTTAAGTGCTTACTATGTGCCACGCACTGTTCTAAGCGCTGGGCAGTGTTCTTTCTCAGCAAACTAGATGTGTCAGTGCTTCTTCACCTTTCCGTATTCTGGAATGTGTCCTTTCCCCTCTCCCCCCTCCACATCAACATCACCTGGCTCTGGAATAATAATAAAAATGATGGTATTTGTTAAGTACCTACTATGTGCCAGGCACTGTACTAAGCGCTGGGGTGGATACAGGCAAATTGAGTTTGGTCCCAGTCCCCGTCCCATATTTATTCAGTTGTATCTATTGAGCGCTTACTCTGTGCAGAGCACTGGGGGCTCACAGTCACAATCCCCATTTTCCAGATGAGGTAACTGAGGTACAGGGAAGTGGAGTGACTTGCCCAAAGTCACACAGCAGCAGAGTCAGGATTAGAACCCGTGACCTTCTGACTCCTAGGCCCTTGCTCTGTCCACTACACCACGCTGCTTTTCTGGAAAACTTGGATTGAGCTCAGGGATGGCTATCCCCGAGCCTTCTAGAAAGACTTCATACAGAGGATGTGATGAGGATGATGATGGTGGTATTTAACCAGTGCTCACTATATGCCAGGCAACGTGTCCACTGCTAGGGTGGGTGCAGGATAATCAGATCAGATACAGTCGCTGTCCCACATGGACTTCACAGTCTGAGAGGGAGGGACAGTGGGTGTTTTATCTCCATTCTGTAGATGAGGCAGTTAAGGGATTTAAGGCAGTGTGGCTCAGTGGAAAGAGCCCGGGCTTGGGAGTCAGAGGTCATGGGTTCGAATCCCAGCTCTGCCACTTGTTAACTGTGTCACTGTGGGCAAGTCACTTCACTTCTCTGTGCCTCAGTTACCTCATTTGTAAAATGGGGATTAAGACTTTGAGCCCCATGTGGGACAACCTGATTCCCCTGTGTCTACCCCAGCGCTTAGAACAGTGCTCTGCACACAGTAAGCGCTTAACAAATACCAACATTATTATTATTATTATTATTATTATTATTATTATTATTATTTAAGGCCATCCAGCAGTCACCAAGGAGCTGGGACTAGAACTTGGGCCTCCTGGCTTCCAGCCCTATGCTCTCTCCACTAAACCACACTGCCTTCTATGGAAGGCCTCCATAATGAGAAAAGGGCCCCACCTAGACACCTGTGCTCCCACAACCCCTGTTGCGCTTCAATTCATAGGTCATCTACTCTTTTATCCCCCATTTGCAAATCATTTAAGTGGCTGTCTCCCCTCTCAAATGGTAAGCTCCTTGTCTAAGCAGTACCTGGTTGGCTGAGGTGGTGCGTATATCAGAAGATATGCATCCAGCACAGTTGGTTGTAAACTCCTTGAGGGTAGGGATTGTATCTACTAACTGCACTCTCCTTTCCCTAGTACCTAGTTCATTGTTTTGCACTCAGTGCTCGATAAATGGTACTGATTGATTGATTCAAAACTCCAGTGTGGTCGTAAGGGACTAACGTTCTCACCATACCTCAGTCTCATCTGTCTTGTCACTACCCTCTCATCCATGATCTGCCTCTGGCCTGGAACACCCTCCCTCCTCATATCCGACAGACGGTTACTCTCCCCACCTTCAAAGCCTTATCGAAGGCACATCTCCTAGAGATCTTCCCTAACTAAGGCCTCATTTCCTCTTCTCCCACTCCCTTCTGCGTCACCCTGACTTGCTCCCTTCATTCACTGCCGGCTCCCCTATTTTTCCCCCCCGCCCCACAGTACTTATGTCCATATATGAAATTTATGTATATTAATGTCTGTCTCCCCCTCCGGACTGCAAGCTCATTTTGGGCAGGGAATGTTTCTGTTATATTGTTCTGTTGTACTCTCCCAAGTGCTTAGTACAGTGCTGTGCACACAGTAAGCTCTCAGTAAATACAACTGACTGACTGGTGGGTGATTGAGTTCTCTGGCCAGGTCCATGGTGGCTCCCCTCTGCCTTCCAGCCAACCTTTGGCGCAAGGGCAAAACTTCACCCTTTTTGCCACTAACTCCTGCGAGGTTTGCCCAAAGAGGTGAGACCGGCTTGCCGAGATAATAGCTTGCTCACCCCGGTTGTGAATTTAATCATCTGTCTGTTACTAATCTGCCACACAAATAAGGCTCTTCTAAAGGATGAAACCTCCTGGGCATTCATTCCTGCCTTCCATCAGACTGGTCTGTTCCCTAACACAGTTCTCCATGTGACTCTCGGGCTTAGGGCGGGGAAACACTGGTCTGTTTTGTGGTGGCTGGAGTCCCTGGCTATACCAGTTTGTCTGTAATACTCTCTTGATGCACTGTTGCCTGCCTAGTCCTGACTGATGATGGCTTCATTGTAGGTTGCGGGCCTCCCGGGTGCTCCTTGTTGGCATGAAAGGACTTGGGGCAGAAGTGGCCAAGAATCTCATCTTGGCAGGCGTTAAAGGGCTGACCATGTTGGATCATCAGCAGGTGAGCACCATTCAGGGGAGTTTTGCAGGGTTTGGGGGTGGGGTGGTACCCTAGCCTCGATCCTCAATGGAGAGACAGAGTTCTCTGAAGTGAGCTGGCATCATCCTCGGCATCCCCTATCTTGGCTCCGCTTCTATCCTCGGGCCCCAAGGGGTTTTTACTAATCAATTCCTGTCTTCCCCTGTGCCCCGGTGTATTCAAAAATTTTCTTATTGCTCTTTTATATTGTGCGTACATTCGGGTGTGACCGTCTGCAACAGGCGTAATGTCCAGCTGGGAATCCACAGTTGAGTCTCTGAAGCACCTCTGATGGTGACCTGCGGAGAGAAAGTTGTGTCTTTGGACTGGACCCCAGCCTGGTCTTTGGCTTGCTTTTTCAGTTAAAGTATTTTCATTTATTCACCCATATTCATGCTTAGTGACAAAGAGAAAGGTGGCCCGTCAGACTTAGCAGCGTCTCCACAAAACTCAGTCACCAGAAGTTGCTTGAGCCATGTGTCTTTTATTTAAAATGTTTCTTGACTTGATTGGATTTTCTAAGGCTTTGAGCTGGAAATTCTCGGACATGAGGAAGGGAGGAGTCTGGAGGTAGAGAAGGGGAAAATGGGAAGAAGGTGGGACGTGGTTCCTGGCTGCCCAGCAACTCTCCCCAGTCTACATATTCGCTTTCTTCTCCTGCAACACTCCAACTTGCACTCTTCCCTCCCCTCAGGCTCTGCTAACTGGACTTGGCTCTAGTCCTCTCCCTTCTCTCTCCCATTGCTCCTTCCTCTCCCCTCTCTGCCACTCTCCCTCTCTCTCCCCCACCCACCCAAATCTGCCAGACCACAGCCCACCCAGCCTCCAAAGCCTCCTAGAATCCTGAAATCCCAAATTCCACCTCCTCTGGGACCTTCCCCAAGCCATTTCTACCCCTCTGGTCACATTTCAGGGAAAGAGGTTTGGTCTCTGTAAATGGGACCAAATATATATCACTGTTAGGGTTAGCTGGCTGGCTGGTGACGATGGTATTGATGATGTGTCAGCTGAGGGCAGAACAGACTTAAAACCAGCCAAACCTCTTGGACAAATCAGTTAACTTCTCTGTACCTCTGTTTCCTCATCTTCAAAATTGGGATTAAATCGCAGTCCTCCCTCCCGTCTAGACTGTGAGCCTCATGTGGGACAGGAACTGCTTCTGACCTGATTACCTTGTGTCTGTCTCTCACTGCATAGTACAGTGCTTGTCGCATAGTAAGAGCTGAACAAGTACTGCAATTATTAATGCCAAGCTCTTTGTTAGATGCAACAAATAAACAGTTTAGACATGGGACCCTGCCCTCCTGGGGCTCACGGTCTACTGGGTTCCATCAAGCAAAAATGATTAGCTGAGCCAACAGGACAAGAGAAAGTTAAGATAAGTAAACAGGTAGCTCTGCAATAGAGAGTGTATGTATATGTGTCTCTGTTTCATTCATTAATTCAGTCTTACTGTTGGCAGAGCACTGTACTGAGCACTTGGGAAAGCACAATACAACAATAAACAGTGACATTTCTTGCCCACAACGAACTTACAGTCTAGCTGAGAAGAGCATGGGCCCCGTAGTCAGAAAGACCTGGATTCTAATCCCGGCTCTTCCATGTGTCTCGTGCGTGACCTTGGGCAAGTTACTTAACCTCCCTGGGCCTCAGTTCCCTCATTTGTAAAATGGAGATTAAGAGTGTGAGCCCCATGTGGGACAGGGACTGTGTCCAACCCACTGACTCGTATCTACCCCAGCGCTTAAAACAGTGCTTGGCACATAGTAAGTGCTTAACCAGCACCATTATTATTATTATTTGGGGTATGGGAATCTTCAGAATTTTTGCTAGGTCAGTCAGCAGGCCTTGGTTTCTAAACCCTACCAAAGGTTGTGAAAGGCAGAGTGCGGCTTCTTGCTAAAACTGTTGTGGAATCTGGGGAGACGCTGGTCTGGACAAGGGGTGGTGGTGGTGACATCACCAGAGGTTTCTGTCCCTGCCCACACCACCCCCCCCCCCCCCCCGCTTTTTGCTGCCTCCCTCTCTGTCCAGTCAGACCAGGCAGAGAGCCCTGGGCCACGGCCAGGGCCAGGCCACCTGCCTTTGTCTCAGAGAGGAGGAGTTGGGACTGCAGCCTCCCCAGGGCCTCTGACCTCTTCACCTCCACGTTTCCTTTCTCCCACTCGAGGGAGACAAGGCCGCAAAGAAACTCGGTGGTCAGTGAGCATGGGATTCTCTAGATGGGACTCAGCATGGGAGTGGAGGTGGGAAGCTGTTTGCTGCTCCTGTAGTACTGCAGGCAAAATAGAGGGGACCCTACAGGGGCTCCACATCACCGGGATGCAGTGGGCCCCTTCGGGGAAGGTCTGTGGAAAGCTCCTAGTTATTTCTGTGAATTGTTACTGAGCCATTTCACTCCACAGCTGCCCATACCAGTTGATGATGATGCTGATAATGGTATTTTTTAGGCGCTTACTATGTGCCAAGCACTGTGCTACGCCTTGGAGTAGATACAAGATCATCAGATCAGACACATTCCTTGTCCAGACTCACAGTCCAAGGAGGGAGGGAGAACAGGTACCAAATCTCCTTTTTGCCATTGAGGAGACCGAAACCTGGAGAATAATAATAATAATGGTGGTATTTGTTAAGCACTTACTATGGGCAGGGCACTGTTCTAAGCGCTGGGGGGATTCAAGGTGATCAGGTTGTCCCACGGGGGGCTTCACAGTTTTCATCCCCATTTTCCAGATGAGGTAACCGAGACCCAGAGAAGTGAGGTGACTTGCCCAAAGTCACACAGCTGGCATGCAGCGGAGCCGGGATTACAACCCACAACCTCTGACTCCCAAGCCCGGGTTCTTTCCACTGAGCCACACTGCTTCTCTAAAGAAGTGACCTTCCCAAGATTACACAGCAGGCCAGTGACGGAGTGGGGATTGGAACTGAGAACCTCTGACTCGGAGGCCCGTGCTCTTTCCGCTAGGCCAGGCCGCTTCTCCGTTAATGATCACGGCAGAGGCAGACGATTTTTTCTTCTCCAGGACTCCAGGCATCGGTTTGGACACATGGGGGAGCCAGTGCTCTATTAATCTGTAGTGAATGAAGAGATTGGGAAGCAAATTTCAAAACTGAACTGTTTGTGGGTTGTGCTACAGCACCCACAGAGAATCACGCACGCTTCCCCGTGAAAAGCGCAATATTGCATTATTAAGCTTATGCCTACCTCACGAGTCGTTCCTTGATTAAGTCGTATTTTTCACGGCTCGCTCTCCCTTTTGCGCCTCTAGGATCTCTGACTTTTGGACATTTGATATTCACCTCAACCTCGCAGTACTTATGTACATTACATATTCGATTTAATGCCTGTCTCCTCCTCTAGACTGTAAACTCGTTATGGGCAGGGAATGTCTGCTAATTCTGTTGTATACTCCCAAGCGCTTTGAACAGGGCTCTGCAGATTATAAGCACTCAGCAAATACGGTTGATGGGTTGCCTCCTGGAGCTGGACTTCAGTTGTTTGCAGCTATACCGCAAAAAACCAGCTTCTGGTCATGATTTATTTATCTCCTCTGATTTCCCTCGTAGGTGACACCGGAAGACACTGGAGCACAATTCTTGATTCCCACCGGATCCTCTGGTCGCAATCGGGCGGAAGCCTCTCTGGAACGAGCCCAGAACCTCAACCCAATGGTGGATGTGAAGGTGGACACCGATCTCCTAGAAAATAAGCCCGAAACCTTCTTCACCCAGTTCGACGCGGTACGTAGCCCAGCGAATTGAACGTCCATTTTCCGTTGCCAGCAGAAGTGGTGCAGGGTGGGGGCACTGAGTGGGTGCGTGCCCTGCCCACTGCAGGGTCCGGGCTATTGAGGGCCTTGTAGAAGCCCTCAGGTCTGACTCATTGACAAGCTGCTCCAGATCGCATGGAGTTTGAATTTTTCCAACTAGGCTGAACCACCCCCCGACCTCTCTGTGAATACGGCCCGGGAAGTCTGTGCCGTCTTTGAATCTTTCGTCGTCAACAAATGTGGACTGACTTTTCGGAGGGGAGTAGGTGTCGGACTTGAGCGATTTCTCCTGCTACCCTTGCGGGCTTTGCTCAGCTTTGGCCAGCGGAGCGAATCCGGGTCCTGTGCACTCCCAGGATCAACCCATCCTGAAACCACACTGCTCCTCAGAAGGAATCCCAGAGACCTTTTTGGATCGGTTCCCTCTCCTCTCTCCGTTCCCTCCGCTGGCAGCCTGACGCGACCTTTTCCCCTGCACTCCTGAGCCCGCCTCCTCATTCCCAAACTGCATGTCTGTCACAGGCAGAAATCCGTGGGGGATTCTCTCTTGAGTTGTGTCCAGGAGTCCCGTTGCTACCGCTGTATTGTGTACAGTATGCAGATGTGTTGTGCGCAGCAGCGGGCCTGGTTTCTGGCCTTGGGCTTGTGGCATCCCTCTCCCACCAGGCAGTAGCCCAGATAACTCCTATCTTCTCTTCACCTCATCTATCCATCCGGTCTTTGTTTTCCATAATTGCTAGTCTTTCTCTTTTGGCTTCGTGACTTTTGAATTGGCCCTCCTCAGTGTTGGCCGTCTTCTGCTGTGCCAAACTGGGAATCTTCCATTTTCACTGCAGAACTCTCGAGAGCGGGCTCAGGTCAGGGGAGAAAGTCAAGAGGAGGAAATAAATAGGAATAAGCCTGCCTTCCCCTCCCAGATCTCATGGAAGCATGTGGAGGAAGGAAGTTCAACCTTTTTTTCCACTACCTCTTAATGTTGCCCTGAGTAACAGTGTCGGGGAATTAAAAAGGTGTCTAAGAATTTAAAACTAAGACGTGCCTGACACCTCAATTTTGAGTAATCCAGCCCAGGAGCCCCAGGGGAAGAGTATGGAATCGCTGCCCCGCATTGTCTGAGTCTGAATGGGAGGTCACTTGGTCTGTAACCTTTTCTATTGTCTTTTAAGGCAGATAAAGTTTCACACCAGAATGTATGGAAAATAATCACATCAAGACTTGTTTACCTTGACTGAAATTTTCACCATCAGAAGGTGAAAATGCAGGTTTTGGAATGTTCAACTCCTGACCCTTTTGGTCAGGAAAATAACGTTCGGCACTGGCGTGGTTTGTGTCTGAGAGTTGTCCAGGTTTCTGGGAAAGGGAGGTAGCAACTGGGGGGACACAAGACTTGGAAATAATGGCTAAACTGTCGACAGACATTTTCCTTGGCTCCAAGCAAAAGGTCTCCACAGCGGGCTTCACTCGCCCCGTTGGTTGGTCCGCGGGCCACCTAGCAATTTCCGTACGCTTTCACTCTTGGGAATCGACGGGATTTTATTGGAATGGGCCAGGAGCGTTGAGCTAATTTGTTGCCCACTTCCTCCGTGTGAAAACCTACAGCTTTTCTTCCCTTAGTCCTGGTCCCTTCGGATACCTTGGGAACTCATGGTACCAGTTTGGAATGAGCTTCCTACCCACCTGGGGCCACAGTCCCTGAAGAGAAATGGGAGCACCATCCCTGGGTTTGCTGGCTGCCATAGGGCTCACACCCGCATGGCCTAGTGGAAAGAGCTTGGGCCTGGGAGTCAGAAGGACCTGGGTTCTAATCCCAGTTCCATCACTTGTCTGCTGCGTGACCTTCTCTCCTTCTACATCCCAACTCGCACACTCCGCTTCTCTAGCACTGACCTCAATGTGCCTCATTCTCGCCTCGCCCGCCGTCGACCCCTGGTCCACATCCTACTTCTGGCCTGGATTGCCCTCACTCCTCAAATCCGCCAAACTAGCACACTTCCCCCTTTCAAAGCCCTAGTGAAAGCTCACTTCCTCCAGGAGGCCTTCCTAAACTAAGCCCCCCTTTTCCTCTCCTCCACCTCCCCTCCCCATTGCCCCGACCCACTTCCTTTGCTCTACCCCCTGCCCTTCAGCACTTGTGTATCTATGTACATATTTATGATTGTAGTTATATTTATTTTTATTAATGATGTGTATATATCTATAATTCTGCTTATTTATAATGCTACTGATGCCTCTTTATTTGTTTTGATGTCTCTTTCCCCCCTTCTAGACTGTGAACCCGTTGTGGGCAGGGATTGTCTCTATTTGTTGCTGAATTGTACCTCCCAAGTGCTTAGTACAGGGCTCCGCACACAGGAAGCGCTCAATAAATATGATTGAATGAATGAATGAATGAAATGATCTTTAGCAAGTTACTTAATGTTGGTATTTGTTAAGCGCTTACTATGTGCAGAGCCCTGTTCTAAGCGCTGGGGTAGATACAGGCTAATCAGGTTGTCCCACATGAGGCTCACAGTCTTAATCCCCATTTTACAGATGAGGTAACTGAGGCACAGAGAAATTAAGTGACTTGCCCAGAGTCACACAGCTGACAAGTGGCAGAGCCGGGATTCGAACCCATGACCTCAGACTCCCAAGCCCATGCTCTTTCCACTTAACTTCTCTTTGTCTCAGTTATATCATCTGTAAAACGGGGATGAAGACTGTGAGCTCCACGTGGGGCAGAGACTGTGCGCGGCCCGATTATCCTCTGTCTACCCCAGTGTTTGGTACAGTGCCTGACACTTAACAAATATTACAACTATTATTATGATTATTTGTCTCTCTCCCTCTCTCTTTCTCTGCCTCTCTGGTTTTCACAGGTCTGTCTGACGTGCTGCTCCAGGGATGTCCTGATTAAGATTGACCAAATCTGCCACAAAAATAGCATCAAGTTCTTTGCCGGAGACGTGTTTGGCTACCACGGATACATGTTCGCCAATCTTGGAGAGCACGAATTTGTGGAGTAAGTGTGCTTTGGGAGTTGTCCCCAGAACCAACAGCCTGGACGGCGGGAGTGGCTGCGTGTTCCTTCGGAAACCCCCGGCTGCGGCCGTAGAGGGTTCAGTAAAGCGCACCTGCCGGCTCGGCTCGGGGGACGTTCAGCACCCAACCCAGGCTGCCATGAAGCAGGGTTCCAGGCCTGCCCTCCCAAGATTTCGGGAGCATTTGCACCAAACGGTGGCTGGCTAGATAGGTGACGGTCGGTACAGCTGAATAAGATAGCACAACATGCATTTGAACATACGCCGTTTGGGATTCAAGGCCGCCCCTTTCTCCTTTGGATTAAAGGGGTCCCAGTCTCTGTCCCACCCCTACTTTTGGTAATGCCTCCAGGTAAACCGCAGTGGGATCCACCGGGGCCTGAGCGCCCCGAGACAGTCTATGCAGCGTGGGTTCGAGAGCCCTGTTCTGACCATTCATTCAGTCCGTTCAATCGTATTTATTGAGTGCTTACTATATGCAGAGCACTGTACTAAGCACTTGGAGAAAGTACAGTACAACAATAAACAGTGACATTCCCTGCCCACAGTGAATTTACAGTCTGGAGCCTACAGTATGCAGACGTGTTGTGGGCAGCAGCTCTTTTGGTTCTGGAGAAGCAATGAGGCGTAGTGGACAGAGCACGAGCCTGGGAGTCAGAAGGACCTGGGTTCTAATTCCAGCTCCGCCACTTGTCTGCTGTGTGGCCTTAGGCAAGTCACGTCACTTCTCTGGGCCTCAGTCACCTCATCTGTACAATGAGGATAAGAGTGTCCATGTGGGACAGAGACTTTCCAATCTGATTAACATGTATCTGCCCCAGCGGCTGGCATGTAGTAAGGGCTTAACAAGTACCATAATTTTTTATTATGATTATAAAGGAGAGAGGCAGGGCTCATGGGTTGGAAACCTGGAATGGGGGGGGAAAGCAAATTTGTATCTGAGAATAGAAGCTTCCTGGGGGCAAAGTTCATTTTATCAATTAGGCTTACTGTTGGTGCCTATCAGGGCGACATCCACCCCTCCGGGAAGGCTGTTCGATTATTTGGGTTTTATGGTGATCCCGAGGACTGCCGGGTAAGCCTGGGGAGTGCATATTGTTTGAAAAGCCGTGGCTCTCCTCGCATTTTTTCCTCCCCATGGAAAGCCCACCTAGCTGGGAAATATCTGAGAAGCCTGATTCCAACGGGGCTGTGGGTAGTCAGGTGGCAGTGATGCCTCTGTTCGTGGCTCTTTTCAGGGAGAAAACCAAAGTCACCAAAGCTGGCCAAGGTGTGGAAGACGGACCGGACACCAAAAAAGCCAAGATGGATTCGACTGAGACAACAATGGTAAAAAGGGTACGTGTTCTAGCCTGGAAGGTGCAAACCATGTCTTTCCACAGTCGACACCTAAAAATAGCTGGCTGGGCGTGTAGTATGCCACATCTAAAACGTTCTGTCTTTCTGAGCAGAGGTGCTAGGCGGCGGTGGTGGCTGCTGCTGCTGCTGCTGCTATCATGTTTATCAGTGTCTTGAGTGCTGAGAGTCGAAGGGAATTTACCAAATAGGAGGAAGGGCTCGGGTCTTTGCGCTGGACCCCACCAGCTTAGCCCATTGTAACTTAAAGGGGGAGAGCCTGGGGCCCGGGGGAGGAGGCTCTACTCTGTTCTTTTTTGTTCTTACTTTTTTTTATTTCTCTTTTTATGTGTAATCACCTTCGGGGGAAAAACCCCAAAGGAAGTTTGATGAAGAAAAGCTTGAATGGCATATACCGTCTCCTCCAAGAAGCTGTTTAGGGGTACTTGGGTCGCCTTTGAGGGGACATGAGGGGAAATCCCCCACTGTTCTTGGCGGGCTAGGGAGCGTGCAGAAAACCAAGCTGCTCCCTCTCTGGGGCTCAGATCTAAAGGAGGGGTGGACCTTATAAACATCCAAGGAGGCTGTCGATGTCAGAGGGGACAGACTGAGGGGGAGCAGGCAGGAGCAAGATAACAAAGGTTCTGAGAGGTGGGGCTGGGCCCAGGGTGGAGGGGGGAATAGCATCCTGGGGTCGGGGAAAGGTGCCTGAGAAGTGATGTGGAGCAGGAAGAATGACAGGTGACCACATCCAAAGTCGCAGGAAGTTTCTGGAGAAGGACCACGAGCATTTCTGCCAAAGCCAAAGGGCCAAATTTGCTCACCGCATCTTATTGGGTGTGGGTTGGGATAGTCAGAAGTTGTGGTAGGAAATCAGCCTTCAAGGAAATTGCCCTGCCAAGTTGTATTTTACCCTCTATTCAAATTGTCTTAATTATCAAGCTAACTTGTTTGCAGTGGGGCCAGAGCTTGGTCTCTCTCCCACCTTCTCCTCCTCTTCCTCCTTCCCTTCTCCCCCACCCCCCTCAGCAGCCAGGCCCTATTTGAATGGCTGGGAGAGTTTTTTTGGAGGGGAATTAGTAACCAACAGGAGAGTAGAAAAGCTGTATTGTTGGTGCTGTCAGTTTATAAATCACCCCCTCTTGTAAGCATGACACTTGGCCTTGGTGTGAAGGGTTTTATGCCTTGGGGGCATTCTGGGATTGTCGGGTCTTTCACATTGAAATACTTGGAGTTCCCAGCTTTGTATGAGCAGCTCCCAGTTGGAAGTTGAAAGTTGGAGTAGTTTGTGCTAGTGCTGCGGGGGAAGGTGGGTTGCCTGGTGGGCTGGCTGGCTGGCTGCAGAGAACCGATCTGGAAATCCCCTTCTGGGGTCTGCTCTACTGTATCTCACTATGAGCGGAACGCAGACGGCACCTCCCCCACCCCCACCCGGGCAGACCCGTCAGTGAGCGGCCTCTGCGCCCTCTCTGACCCATCCTTCCAGCCTGCCCTCTGTGGACTGTTTCAGGAAGCTTCTTCCTCCATGGGGCAGGACTTGAAGGTATCAAAATATTCTGCAGCTGACGTTGTTAGTCAGCTGCTTGGCTTGGACGGTTCCCCCCACCCCCCGGGAAGTCCGATCCTCGTTGGCTAGGGTTAGGATGCATTCAACGCGTTCCTGTTCCTAATGACCAGCATTCCAAAGCCTTGTCTCCCCACATCTCCACTCCCGCCCCCGACGAGGAGGAGGACTGCCCTGCCGCCGCTGGCTGCCGCTTCTTTTACGAGCCTGCCCCTCTACCAGATCGGCATCGGAGGCGCCGCCTTATGGAACTGCCGTCAGAGCCGTTTGATCAGCGGCCCTTTAATGGAGACCAGCCACTTCCTGCCTTCCTTGATGTGTCCTTGATGTTGCTTAGGGCACAGAAATGAGAAATACAGACTGTGGCTGTAAGCCCAGCGGGAAAGCGGGGCAGGGAGTGCTTTTCCAGGGCTTTGAGCCTTCTGATTTGGCTGCCGGGGCCAGCGGCCCGTTCCATCAAAACAAGCCTTTCCGCTCAGACATGGTAAAAGGGGGCCTTACCTGCGCCTCTGGCTGCTCTCATTCAAGCCCGTGGTCATCTCCCTCCGACTCGGGGCTGTAGCGAACCGGAAGACTGTCTGATCTCTGCTTCTGAGCTCCCAACAAGGGGGAAGAATTGCAACTTTCCATCCCGGGCCCTCAGACAGACACCCCCCAGGCTGCTCCTTTCCAGGAAATTGGTACTTTCTACTTGACTTCGTACAGATGAGGATTTGGTGTGGGTAGAAGAGGGTGAACTCTTTGAGCTCGGTAGAGCAGCGAAAGATGCCTTGCCTCTGAGTCTAGCCCGCCTTTATCCCTAAGGGCCTGCAGAAATATCTCTATTCCCTGATACAACCTGACGTGCAGTGTTCAACTTTCATTGGATCGGCTGAATTCCTTGAGTGCCCATCGCCCTTTACCTGGCTTCCCCAGAGCCAATTTCCTGGGACTTTCCCTCCTTTTTTTTTTTAAAGGTATGCGTTAAGTGCTTACTCTAGGCCAGGCCCTGTACTAAGCACTCAGGTAGATACAAGTTCATCAGGTTCTGCACAGTCCCTGTCCCACATGGAGCTCACAGTCTTAATCCCTATTTTACAGATCACTGCGTGAAGTGATTCGCCCGAGGTCACACAGCAGGCAAGTGGCAGAGCCACGATTAGAACCCAGGTTCTTCTAACTCCCAGGTCTGCTCTGTCCACTAGGCCATGTCCCTCCACCTTCTCTTCTCCCCTCTCCGCGCTCCCCCCTCGCCCCACAGACATCGCATACATCTTGACCAAGCAGAAACCTAGAAGCCGAAGGGGTTTCTTAACTTGGGCAGCTTTCCTGCTCCCAACCTGCTTTGTCCCAGTTGGCAGCCGCAACTGCCAGTCAGGCCCAGGTTCAGCCCCTGCCCTCAGTCATTAATCTTCCCTAGTCAGGAGGGCCTGACCCTTGGCTAGCAGCCTCCGGGAAGCCTTCACTCGCTCCGGTGCCAGTAAGACATGCTGGCTGCAACTCCCTCGGGGGGCCCCCTCTTCCTGGTTTTCCCAGAGTCCCCCATCCACCCCAGCACTGCCCTCCTTGTCTCGTCTCACTGTTTGAGTATCCTCTTGAATCGCCAATCTCTATCTCATGGTCCATTTCAGAGTGATTTTCATTCCTTAGTCCCTGTCACCAGCCCCGGATGAGGAAGATCAGAACTGAGGGCCATGTGTTAGGAAAAATAACAATTTTGAGCTCTGGAGTGGGATCATCCAAATCAAATTTCAGACAACTGCGGATACCTTTTATTCTAAGAATTACTTGTGAAACCATTGGGTGGGGGACGAGTAGCCACCAGGGAGATTCTCTCAAGTAGCCGCTTTCTCTCCTGTGTGGTTTTGGGTGGTTCTCCCACCCCTAGCCCCCCAGTGCCTTTGGCAAATGGCTGCCCAGGAAGTCTGGCAGAGGTCCATCCTCTCTCCGGGCTGGCCGTGTGCCCCGAGCAGCCCGCTGGCAGCCCGGCCTGTTCTCTGGCTTCCACTTTACGATCCATCAGACGGAGAACGAGACGGCCTTCCTGCCCTGGGCAGGTGGTCCCGTGAGGTCAAACAGCCTGGGCCCAGCTTTGGGACACGTCCCACCCATTGCTGTGTTTGCCAAGTGCTGAAACCAGTGAAGATTGCAGGGAGGAGGAGGCGGAAACCATCTCTGTTTAATGTCGTTCAGGGCAGTTTGAGAATTTCATTTACTTAATCCATCTTGCTGCTGCCCGAGCAGACCTGCAGGTGCTTCTCCACACGTGTACCGGCCCTCAGAACTGCCGAGGGGTTAGGTTGGGGTCCTTTGAACTGTCCAGCACAGCTGAACCTTGATGATTGACTGCACCCGATCACAGGAAGACTTGCCTAAGGTCACCCAGCAGGCAGTGTTGCAGCTGGGATTAGAACCCAGGTCTTCTGATTCCCAGGCCTGGGCTATTTTCATCAAGCCACGCTGCTTCTCACTGGTTTACCAGTAGCGTAGCTGCCCAGTAAATACCATTGATTGAATCAGTTGGTCAGTTAAAAAGCTGAAGTCCATTTTATGCACAGCCTTCAAGCATTCCTGCAAAGTATGGGATTGGCATTATCGCTGTTTCCAGGGTGAAAAGACCGAGACCCAAAAAAGAAATTTATCCACAGACATTCAAGTCCTGGTGGCCCAACCAGATAATAATAATAGCGATAATAGTAATATATTAATTGTATTAAGTGTTTACGTATGCAGGGCACTCTATCAAGCACCGGGATAGAATCAAGTTAATATGGTTGAACACAGTCCCTGTTCCACGTGGGGCTACCAGTTTTACTTCCCATTTTACGGATGAAGTAACTGAGACACAGAGAAATGAAGTGACATGCCCAGGGTCACACAGCAGACAAGTGGTAGAGCCAAGAATAGAACCTGCGTCCTTCTGACTACCAGATGTGGGATTTATCTACTAGCCCATGATACTTCTCCAAGATGTGAGGCCAAGCCAACCTCCCAGCCTGAAATGAATCCCAGGAGCGGTGGCTCCTTGAGGACAGGGACTGTGTCTTTGACTTCTTTATCCCATGCTTGGTGCCTAGTACTGTGTTCTGGGTCTCTAGACTTTATTGTTGTACTCTCCCAAGCGCTTAGTACAGTGCTGTGCACACAGTAAGTGCTCAATAAATACGATTGACCGACTGACTGACTGACCAACTGAGCACCGATGCCTAGTGTTTACGTTGGGGGCCGGGGAGGAGAAGGAGCCAGAGGAGGGGATGATTATTACTGGGATGAATTTTAAAGGACTGTGGCTTTGTTGGATGTGAAGCCAGCTCAGAGATTTGATGCATTCTATATTACTCTTTAAACTCTTGTTCCACAGAAAGTGGTCTTCTGCCCGTTAAAGGAGGCTCTGGAGGTGGATTGGAGCAGTGACAAAGCAAAGAGCCTGCTGAAGCGGACCACTTCCGATTATTTTCTGCTTCAAGGTAGGGCCAAGGATCGAGCTCCTGTCACGGAAGTGAGCTTGGGGAGCGTGCCGTGCCACTGGTGCTGCTGGCGCTCACTCCCCACCGGAGTCAGAATTCCCACCGGCTCTCGTGGTGCCCAGTCTGGCTGGCCTAGGGCTGGCTGCCAGTGCCCATCTACGACAGTGGCCTCCTGCAGCAGGCAAGGGGCAAGGCTGAGAGAACCCTGCCCCAGGGCCTGCGGTTAGGGTGAGGGTTGAGCCCAGTTTATCTGGATGTTGACTTGTTTGCTGAAGAAAGGAGTCAGGGCCCAAATGTTAGAAGGGCGGCTGAGCGTTGCCCTGGGTGGGGATGGGTGGGGAGGAGGGAGGGAGGGGTGTCCCTTGAACAATGGGATGCACTGCCTTATAGCCACTGGATCTGGAGGGCGGGGGTTGTCAGGTCGGGACCCAGGGAGAGCCCTGGCAGGAGGAATTAGCATCAAAGAAGTAAGGGCCCGCAGAAAACGAAACCAGGATTGCGCCCTGGCCTCCCCTGAGACCTGTCTTCGTGAGCCATTGCTACTTTGCCTTTGTTTCACCACTCTGCTCCAACCCCAAACCGTGACCTTGAGCCCTACTGTGCCCACGGCGACTGTACCATTTCTTTGCTGGAAGGGGCGTTTTATTTTGCTCGGTGGTATTTTTCCTTCTCGTCACTGGGCCGTAAATGTGTCTTGCACTCCCCGTTTGGCCGGTGTCCATCTGAGGGGAGACGAGGCTTTGTCGAAGCACCAGCCCCAGGGTCTCCCAAGGATCACTCGGTGTCCTGGGGCTGGTGCTCCAGAACAGCTGCGATTTTTCTGGCCTTTGGACTGGCATAGCTCTAGGCATTCCCGTGGCCTCCGTTAGTTGAACGGGATGCAGATTGACTTTGAGCAGGGCAAGCTGTTCCTGAAATGGGGGAAAATGTGGTGGCCACTCTAGCAAGCCCCCACAGAACCAGGGGCTGTCTGGTGGGCCGGCAAAACCGAGTCCTGTTGCTGTTTGGGGGAGGAGGGAGTATTCCAACCCTCCGAAAGCAAGAGAGAGATCAAAGAGGATGCTGAAAATGGCTCTTTGGGGGCAGGGAGTGCATCTCTTTCGTATTGTACTCTCTCAAGTGCTTAATACAGTGCTCTGCCATCAAATACCATTGATTGATTGATTGGAAGCAGTTTTTGACTTGGCTATAAGGAGGTCATTTAGTGACCTTGGAGAGAACAATCTCAGTGGCGTGAAAGGTCCAAAGCCAGACTGCAGCTAAACTTGAGAAGAGAATTGGTGGAGGGGCGATGAAGGCAGAGGAGGTATATGGCCCTTTCTAGGAATGGGAACTGGAAAATAAGGCCATAGCTGGAGGAGTTAGATTATGGGCTCTGCCACTTGATTGGACAAGTCACTTAATTTCTCTGTGCTTTAGTTGGCTCATCTGTAAAATGGGGATTAAGACTGCGAGCCCAGTGTGGAACAGGGACTGAGTCAAAACTGGTTATTGTGTACCTACCTCAGCGTTTAATACAGTATCTGGCACATAATAAGCGCTTAGCAAATACCACTAAAAGGGGGGTGCTTTTTTCATGCTGGGGTGCATGTGTGAAGGCAGAAGGGAAAGAATTGTTGCAGAGTGAGAGATGGAAGACGACTATTGGGGAGGGGAGTAGGAACAAGTGATTTTTAGAAGGTTGATAGGGAATAAGGGCAGAAACAGAGGGAGAGGGGTTGGAGCTATAGAAGAGGTGTTAGGGGGAGGGGGGATCTCCCCTTCAGAGGCAGCGGGGCAGCTGGAGGAAGCTGGAGTGGTTTTGAGGGAGTGATGGAGGTTTAGGGAGGCGATTGACAATGACATTCACGTGATTGGGTCAGCCTGAGCTCTGGGGACTTCAGAGGTGATGGGAGGAGAGCTCTGCAGAGGTCACCCCGGAGCGGATTAGGGGTGCTTGAAAGGCTCCTGGACCGTTCCAAGAACCAGCGTTTCCAGTGGGGAAGGAATGGCGAAACAGATCTCAAGAGGTGGGCTCTTCTTACCACCCATCGGGAGTTCAGCATCTCGTGCCACGCCGCCCCAAGAGTAGCAGGGGTGCGTGTTGACCTGCCTGCTTGGGGTTGTGAAATTTTCCAGTTTACACTTCAGGCCTCTGGCTAGACAGGGAGAAGCTGAACGCTTCCGGCTGCATTTTTCCATTATCTCTAGATTGTGCCCGGCCATCTGTGTCCAAAGGCTCTCGAGCCTTCTCTTCTTCTCTTCTCCCGTGGCACGTTGCAAAACAGCGAGCGTGTGCTGGTTTCCTGTGGCAGAAAGCTGACTTTGATTTGTTCTTTTTGAGGTTACCGTAAGTTTATCATAACAGGAGTGCTAAAAATACCAGGTCTAGTATGGAACCCGCGTTCTCTTACCGGAGTGAACAATAACACCAGGCCTACTCCCGGCACAGGGAGCCTTCGGCCTTTTCCCGGGAAGGACCAGTGTCCCGTTGGCTTGGATGAGGGGTGGGGGCAGCGACTAGATGTGTGGGAACTTCCTGGAAGACCAATGCTCAGACTCAGCCCCCTCGTTCTCGGCCACCCTTGGTAGTTTCTCCAGTAGGTCCCTTCTGGCTTCTCATGACAGCCTTGCAGGCCGGACAGAGGAGCACGTCCCCTTTCAGACCTCTCACCCAACACTTTCGCTGCCCAGGCCGGTGTGATCTCGGGGACGAGACTGATGGCCAAGCACATCGGAAGCCAGACGGGCATGTGGCCTCGCCGGTTCAGCCTGGCCAGGGTCTGGTCCAATCAGTCGTATTTATTGGGTAACTATCGGGTGCAAGGCACTGGACTAAGCACTCGGGAAAGTACAGTATAACTATGAGCAGACACGTTCCTGCCCACAAAAAGCTTACAGTCTGGAGAGGCGCTCAGAGTATAGGGAGACATAGACTTAGAGAAAACAGGGCCAATGTTGAGGGGGGGCAGAACCTAACTCCACCCTTTCTCTGCGGCCCACTGGGATTTGGAATCCCAGTAATTCCCAGGGGGCCAGATGAGTATCCGGACTCCTTATCCGCATTTGAGGGCCCCTCGGCTCAGATCGGGGAGTGGGAGAGAAGAGAAGGGGATGCACGGGGCCGGCCCATCCCCCACGAAGCCAACCTCAGCACCTGGCCCCCTCGGCCCGGCCGGGCAGCAGGAATCGGGAACCGTCACCTCCAACTTTCCGGCGCAGTGGCCAGAGAAGCCGACGCCCGGGAGAGTCGAGCCACTGTGGAGAATCGAGCCACTGAACTTCCTTTTTTTTCTTCTTCTTCTTCTTTTTTTTTTTTCCGCACAACCTGGCGAGGATGTAGTGACGTAAAAGTGAGAATGTTTTGCTGTCCGGTGCCTGGTGGTGACGGCCATCCAATCGGGGAAACAGCTTCAGATAATGGGGTCGCTGAGCAGTTGTTGATCTGAAGCCATCGTGACCACGAATGTTTAAAAATACCTTGTTCAAAGTAGCGGCTTCTGTGCCGCTGCCTTATCAGAAAGCTGTGGCAGTGTGGGATTGGCTGGTGGAGAAGCCAGGCTGCCCCCAGAGACCGCAGTCATTCAGAAAGGAAGAAGTCACAGCCAAATAGAGAGGGGAAAAGAGCAAAGATGGCAGACCACGATAATGAGCAGGGACGGGTGCTCCTTGTGTCAACAAGATCGTTGTGGGTGTGTGACACCTGCCAGCCGAGGGGGGGCACCCAGTCTGGAGCGCCATGGCGGTCCAGTCGGCCGGAGGCGGGCTGCTGACCGTCGGGCGCAGGTCTGCGGTGGTAGAAACAGGGGCAACCCGAGGGCCAGGCTGCACGCCATCCACCCTCACTGGACACTGAGGCCCCCCCAGGGGTTTTCTTGGGACAGGCAGGATTAGATGCAAATGGGAGAACCGTCCCTGACCCAGGAGTGGATGGCACCGACGGCCATTCTAGAGAAGGTTTGCCTTAAAGTTGCCATCACAGTCACTCCTCCAGCTGGCCATCTATCCCCTTCCCTGGGCACTGGTACAGTCACTGTTTTTCAAGTTGTGGGAAAGTTGACATGGGCCCCGCTCACCCCAAGACGGACCCTCGTCATGCTGCCTCAGGGCTGTCCGCCACACCAGCCAAATCAGTCCCGGCCCTTTCACTGGCTCTGGTCACCTCCGCTGCAGCAGAAGGAAATTCTCCCACCCCAGGGTCCCCTCCCAAGAGTTGCTCGAGTCCGAGAGCCTGGTCTTGCACCTCTCCGGTTCCGCCTCCCAGTACCTTCCCCTGCTTGCCCGGCCCACGGCTTTGGCCTGTGTCCGAGCCGCAGGCCTAACAGGAAACGCTTCTGAAGACATCAGCTGGCGTTCCCATTCCCACCCACGGCAGGGCCGAGGTGGTTGCCTCTACCTTCCGGAAGCAGCAGGCAACCTGGCTTAAATCGGTCACATTCTAGTCTGCCTTAACTGACGGACAGTAGTGGCTCTAGGTAGAAATGAGTCAACGTTGGGCGTGGGGCTAACTGTTCCTGATCAGTGGGCTCTGTAGGAGGTGGCCACTCTTGGGAATAGAGGGCTCCCGGGTAGTTGGCCTACTGCCCGCAGGCCTGATATCTCAGTGGCTTTGTCGGCCACCATTTGTAGGGAGGGACTGCCCCCTGAGGAGAGGACTGTGGGGAAACCTCAAGAGCTCTGTGCCACCTTCTCCCGCCCCACCCCTCTTGCCTTGGAGCGCACCGGGCACCGATTCTTTCTTGGAAAGGTGCGCATGTTCTCCGACGAGCCTTGGTCAGTTGGCGGCTGGCAGAGCAGCTTTTTACAATTGAAAACGGTCTGGTTTAACTGAGCCGCTTTATCTGTAAACGGTCGGGGAGGAGCTCTTGCCAGAAGCACCCGACTCAGTGGTGGCCGTGTGTGTGTGTATGTGCATGCGTGCATGTGTGTGCATTCGCGTGAGGGGGAAGGAAATGGAACAAAAGTTAATAAACAAGAACACACCAGCATCCCTGACTGGGGTAGGGGGTGCTGACGGTCTGTGAAATGGATGTGTTTTCCCCTCCGCAGACCTTGCGCTCACTGTGAAGGGCTGACTTTGTGAAGGGTGAAAAATGCAGCTCCTGTTTGCCTTCCTGAGTGAAAGGGGGCCCAGCTGGCTCCTTTCCCAGAGGCCCCAAGACTCCTTCAGATGTGGTCACCGAGGTATCTGGACGGTGCCAGCTCGCCTGCCCGGCTATTATCGGCTGGGCAGACGGCACCAGCGGTGGGCAGGAGGCCCAGATAAACATCGCCCCCAGCCGCTGCGACCGGGTCCTATCTTCCTCCCATCTCCGGTGGGCTGTCTGTGAAGATCGGCAGCTGGCCGACCTGTCCAGCCCCATCTCCCGCGGCGTGCGGCGTATTTAGCCAGAGCATGTGACCAGCCTGTCCCCTGAGTGGGAAAGCCGAGCCGGTGGGCCGCGGGAGGGGTCACGGGGCTCTGACGGGAGCTCCAAAATATGAGGTGGGGGTTCTCGGGGGACCGCTGCTCTGGCGAGTCGGTTCCGCTCGAGAACAGGGCACTCCGACGAAGAGAGCAGCATGCCTCGACCAGCGTTCCTTGCTTTGCCTCTGCACATCTGCAGGGGAGGGGGCTTGTTTTGTGCCCCGGGGCTACCGTAGGTGAGGGGAGGGGAGAAGGAGCTGCAGCAACATCTGTGTCGTTCTGTTCGAGAAGCCAGGGAGGCCGGGGGTGAAGTCACCATGTCAGGTGGTGGTCCAGGAGTAGCGCACTGCCAATCACAACAGATTTACACCCCCACCACCGGGGCCTCCCCTTTGGCTTTCCGGCTCCTCTGATTTCACCAAGAACTATTAAAGAATAAGATTTTCACCTGGCACCGCTACCTGAAAGACCTTCCTAGACCCAGAATGGTTCCTCGAGACCATGACTACCAATGCTACTGTATTCTCCCAAGTGCTAAGGACCATGCTTAGCACACAGAAAGTGCTTAGGGAATACTGTTGATTGATTTCCCTCTCTCTGCTCCCCCGTTTCCTCCCGATCCAGTCTCTGCTCCTCTGCCTTCGTGGTTCTGTTTCTATCCTTTCGTCCTCCTCCCTAGCCTAATCAGAATAACTCGCTTCTCCTATTCCTCTTCTAATTTTATCTTCCCTTCTCCCCGTCTTGGCCTTCTCTTCTTCACTTCTCCCTGTCTCCTTGTGTCTGTGCGTCTCTTCCTTCTATCCCCCTTTTTGTGCCTTGCCCTCACGTGGTCAGGGAACGTGTTTCAAAGTTCTGAGCCACTTTCCCAAGTGCTTAGCACAGTGTCTAACACACGATGGGTGCCCCTTAAATACCGATAGCCTCTCTCCCTCTTTCTGGATTCTTGGGTGGCCAGGAAGTAAAGGGGTGCTTGATTCCAACCCCGTCATGGGTATCGAGGGGTGCTGCTGGCTGATTGTCCCTTGAGCTGGGACCTGCGGAGGGGAGGGTGTGGGGTGCCGCGGAGTCCTGTTGGGGCAGGGGGGAGGGTGGGCTGTGAAAGACCCCTTTTGTGCTGGAGTGGTTTCGTACACTCTTGATTTGTCGTGCGTTTCTTTGCTTTTTCCAGAAATCTCTTCCTTCTAGTAATAATAATAATTAGTAATAGAAGTACCTCACGGTCTTTTCTCTTCCATTGCCAGTGCTCCTGAAATTCCGTACGGATAAGGGGAGAGACCCCCAGTCGGACACCTCCGGGGAAGATTCGGAGCTGTTGCTCCAGATCCGGAATGATTTGCTCGAGTCCCTCGGAGTCAGCCCGGATGTGCTCCCTGATGACTTTCCCAGGTCAGTGTCAGGGTGACCGGTGCGGGGAAGAGGGGGTGGAGATCGCGGGGGAGAGGAATGTGTGTGGGGCCGGGGTGGGGAGGCACTGTCTGCAGAGCAACGGGAGTCCTGGCGAGGCGGTCTTTGCCTCCAGAGGGCCTTCGGAGCTGGGTTGAGGGCCGGGGGGGAGGGGCAAGGCGCGTTCCCTGCAGGGGTTTGCCTCAGTGGTTCATTTGCCTGAGGAAGTTTTCATGTTCAGAGGTCCAGGAAGTGCCTTTGTTGCCAGGGGCCGGGTGAACTGACTGCCCACCTGAGGCTTTGGGTCACGTGGCAACTGAACCTATTATATGTGGTGGGTGGCCCTGACTCTTCCCGGGGTGACTTGAGGGGCTTGGTCACTGGGCACTTTCTCCGAACTATTTTCCCTCCCTTCCCTCCTAACTCCCACCTCCTCACTAAAGCGATTATCATCTTTCTAGGCTGTCACCAGTGCCACTCATTCACTCTTTTTCCCCCTGCAAGGCATTCAGCCGCTTCCCGATGGCTCAGCCGCTTCCCGATGGCTCTTCCCCTACCTCAGTGGGTTAGTGGTGCTGACGGGCCAAGGCCCCGGGACCACTCCCCTTTGCCAGTTGCCCTTCCTCCCCCTCCCCATTAGTGGTGTCGGGCAACGAGGCCGGGCTAGGCCTGGTTGCCTGGGGACTGCCGTGTTCACAGCTCCTTGGAGCCAGGGATTGGGTGGCCCCCGGCCCCTGCTCTGGTTACGAGAGCTTTATGGGTAGCAGGCTGGTGGGCTGCTCTCTTTGGGGAGATCCTTTTCGGCCTGAGGACCACCCCCGCACGGAGGGGTGGGAGATCATTCATTCAATAGTATTTATTGAGCACTTACTATGTGCAGAGCAGTGTACTAAGCGCTTGGAATGTACAATTCGGCAACAGATAGAGACAATCCCTGCCCAGTGACGGGCTCACAGTCTAACCAGGGGAGACAGACGGACAGAAACAAGACAACATAGTCTTGGTAAATAGAATCAAGGGGATGGATACCTCATTAACAAAATAAATAGGGTAATAAAAATATATACAAATGAGCACAGTGCTGAGGGGGGAGGGGGAGGAGCAGTGGGAAAGGGGGCTTAGCTGAGGGGAGGTGAAGGGAGCAGAGGGCAGAGGAGGAGCAGAGGGAAAAGTGGTAGCTAAGTCTGGGAAGGTCTCTTGGAGGAGGTGAGCTCTCAGTAGGGCTTTGAAGGGGGAAGAGAGTTAGTTTGGCCATCGCTTCTTTGACCATCGGGTCACTCGAGCCAACCCATGGAGCGGGTCTCGTGTGGGCAGAAAGCACAATTTCTCACCTCCGGGTATTGGTTTCAGTGGAGAAATGCTACCCCCACGCACCCCCGGCCCGCCTGCATGTTGACACAGGCCTGCACCCCGCATTTGTTCGGGCGGCGCATTCAGAATCCGCCGCTCATCTGCGCAGGGGAGAATCACGAGAATGTGACCGGGGCCTTTTCCCCGCAGGGAGCCCCCGGACCAGCTGATACTTAGGGGGCCATATTTTTAGGGAGGCCATATATAGGGTTTCCTCCCCCAGACCCCACGGATTGGCCCGTGGGCAGAGGAATCCTCAGGGAGAATTCTCAGGGAGTACAGGTGAGTCTCGTGCCGCCGCCCTCGCCAGGGCTCACCAACATTTCCGTTCCTGACGCTGCTCCCTTCTTCTCTCCCTTCCCCCTACCCCCCCCCACCCTCACATTTCAGCTGCTGCCTCTCTGAGATGGCTCCAGTGTGTGCCGTTGTTGGCGGAGTGTTGGGTCAGGAAGTCGTCAAGGTAATTTCTTGTCGTCCGGATCTCTGTACTTGTCCCTACCGCCTCCCGGGAGAGTCAGTCTGTGGAGAAATCAATCTGGCCACAGTGGGCAAAGAGACCTGATAGCTGGTTGTTACTGCCTCCCCTACAAATGGAGAGAGGGGAAGAGGGAGAGAAAGAGAATATGAATTTAACTTGAACCACAAATTGGGCGATTTGGATTCATCCGACTGAGCCATCCTGCCAGGACCCACTTAATTTTCGGGCTCCCCCTTTTTGACCTACCCCTTCCTTCCGTGCACTCTCTAATCATCTGGCTTGAGCCCTGAAGGGTGCTTTGTGGTTCCCCTGTTTGGCACAGCTCCCAGTGCCCCTGAGAGCAAGGGAACTCACCTCCTTTCGGCCCTTTCCCACACCAGAGGAGTCGGGCTGTGCGACCGCTTTCTTTTACCCCTTGACCCTTGTTTCCCCAGCGGGCACGATGATCCCTGAAGTCCCCGTGGTGTGATCTGCCAGAGGGCAAGACAAGGTGGGAGCCTCCCTGCTGCCCCGTCTGAGATTGGCAGCAAACTGTGTTCTCCACTGGACCCAATACCCTCTGCTTCCCAGGAAGGGAGTGGGTGCCAAGGCTTCTTCTCATTCTCCACCAGATCTCGGGGCTCCCCTTTTGGCACCAATACCACTCCCAGGGCGCGTGCTCAGTCCTGTCCCTGCCCTCATCATATATCTACTCCCCCCAACCCCTGCCCCGCCCCGATGGCTGTTTCACCCTGGCCTCCACCTTGGTTAGCTTGGAGGCCTTAGGTTTACAATGGCCAGGGTGATTAAGGACTGGCCAGACCTCAGTCCTTCTGAACCAGCTGCCACCCTTCCCTCCTCCCCTCCCCTCCTGCTCAACTTTCTACCCCTGCACACCCGTCCCCCTCCTCCCGGATCGGGACAGCTGCCGGCAGACTCTTGTGTCTGTTTACCCTGGAGAGCCGGAGCAGTCCACATTCTTGGTCTGGGTGTATGGGGAGCTCCCGGTAGGCTGTTGAGAGGAGGATGGGCGGGTGGTGGATGTTGGGGATGGTGGAGGGGTAGCGAAGCAGACTGCCCCTACAAACAATTATTCCAGTAAATCTCGCCTGCTAGCAAAAAGACCCCCAGCCCTGCCTCTGCCAACAGCGGTAGAGACAGTCCCTTGAGAAGCCGATTTGAGGTCACCGGGAAGCCAATGACCCAGTCAGTTTCTCAGGCTGCTGCTAACGGGCCCAGGGGCCACCTGTGGGGATCCAGGCCACCTGTTGGGTTCCAGCCCACCGGAGAAAGACCAAGGACAGGCTGCAGGCGGGGTGCTGGGGTAGTGCGCCATTATCAGGGAACCTCTAGGGGCCAGAGGGATCCCAGTTTGGGCCCAGGACATGGCACAGACAGGCTGGGAATCGCCTCCGGGATGTGTGCAGGAGGGGTTGCTGGCTGGGGGCAGAGCGCCTGCAGCTCTCTGGAACCCAGTACTTCCTAGAGGCGATTACCGGATCCCTTATGTGACCGCTGCCTGCTGAATTTCGTTCATTCATTCATTCAATAGTATTTATTGAGCACTTACTATGTGCAGAGCACTGTACTAAGTGCTTGGAATGTACAATTTGGCAACAGAGACCATCCCTGCCCAATGACGGGCTTACAGTCTAATGGGGGGGAAACAGACGGACAAAAACAAGACAACATAATCACGATTAATAGAATCAAGGGGATGGACACCTCATTAACAAAATAAATAGGGTAATAAAAATAGATACAAATGAGCACAGTGCTGAGGGGGGAGGGGGAGGAGCAGAGGGAAAGGGGGCTTAGCTGAGGGGAGGGGAAGGGGGGTAATTTGAGTGTTGGGGTTTGGTCCCCCTCCTCCCTCCAGCCCACTCTGATCCTCCCGAGGCCAGCACATTCTTCTGGACCATCATCAAAATGCCGTCTGCGGCCGGCTTCGGCTGCTGTCCTGACCGGCCCTGGCACCATGGAGCAGAGAGTGCCCTCGGCCTGGCCCTAGGAACTTTTGGGGTGTAGAGCTACTCGGGCCTTGGTGACGAGCAGCTAATGAGTCCTCTCAGGCTGCCCTGATCTGCCTTTGGGGTGATAGGGAGTTTAGGGGAGGGTCTCAGCTCAGCTCCATTTTGTCCTTTTAAACCCAACACCGAACGTGTCCTTCCAAATCCCTCCACAGGCCCTGTCTCAGAGAGACCCACCGCACACCAACTTCTTCTTTTTCGATGGCATCCGGGGCAGTGGAATCGTCGAATGCCTGGGTCCAAAGTGACCTCAGGGCAGGGAGCGCCACAGCCGGGAGACTCTGGTGTCAGCTTCCCCTCCCTCTGCTGGGATTCGGGAGAAGAGGAAGACGTGCCAGTGGAGACCTGCTTCCCAGTCTCATCCCGTCGTCGTCCCCAAACACATACCCACACACACACACACACACACACACACAAATTCTCATTCTCCCTCTCTTTCTCTCTCTCACCCATTACTACCACTGCCCCTTGCAGGCCTTTCAGAATGTGGGTCCAGAAGCCTTGAGGGTTCTAACCCAGGCACAGTTTCTGACTGTTTGCTGTCATCAAGTCCCCAGTCCTTCCCAAGCCCCCCAAAATGCAGCTCACTGCAAAGAACCCGTCGAGTTCCCCTGCCATCCATCGTCTACTGCCTACTTCGTCCCCACTATGGTGAAGGACAGGAGTGCCACTGCCGGGCAGTGGATGAGGGGCCGGAAGAAGCACTGCGGAAGGAAATTTGAGTTTTCCAGCGGCAGTTAGTTTTAGAATCCGGACCCCTGGCACAGGGCACTGTCGGGAGTCTCCAGATTACCCAGGGTTTCCTGCCTTGGGCCCGGGGAGCCAGCGCCCAGGCCGTCTTGTCCAGTCAGGAAGCTCACGGAGACTGAGGCTGCGACCCAGTTGTCTGAAGTCTCACGAAGAGCGTGGTGGAGGAGAACGTCAGCCCCTGTTGATACACACTCCTACTGTGAGTCCTGCAGCCCAGGCACCCTCACTGGCATGGTTGTCTACGGAGTCGTTGTGCCCTCTGTCCTCTGGTGTCCGAGAACAGCAGCTGTCGGGTTCCTGTTTGTTCTCCACGGGTCCCTTAAGGAATAAAAGTGAAGTTGTTTTTTCTGCCTTGCCCATTTCCTTTCCTGCCGACACCAAATGATCAAGCCAGCCCTGAGAAACACTGGGGGTTACAGACACTGACGTGACCTCTTCGGGATCCAGGTGCAATCCGAATGACTGTGCTGGTTGGCGGTCTTCCCCATTGCTGCGGGGCCTGGCTGGCTTGCGGATGTAGCTATTTAGGTAATAATAATTATGGTACTTGTTAAGCACTTACTATGTGCCGAGCACTGTTCTAAACACTGGGGAACACAAGGTAATAAGGTTGTCACACGTGGGGCTCACAGTCTTAATCCCCATTTTACAGATGAGGTAACTGAGGCACAGAGAAGTTAGGTGGCTTGCCCAAGGGCACGCAGGAGACAAGTGGCGGAGCCAGGATTAGAACCCACATCCTCGACTCCCAAGCCTGTGCTCTTTTCACTGAGCCATGCTGCTTCTCTTAAGTAGTTAAGTGTCTATCAAAAAAACAAGAGGCTCAGTTTTGTGGAGAAGAAAAGGAAGCACATGAAGGAATCAGGGTGCAGAGCGCTGCTTTATTCCCTGGAGACAGTTTACTTGAGCTAGAATGGGCCTGAAAGTCAGAGGACCTGGGTCCCATCTCCACCAATTTTCTGCTATGTGATCTTGAGCAAATCCACTTCTCTGCCTCAGTTCTCTCATCTGCAAAATGGGGATTCAGTGCCTCTTCTTCCTGCTTAAACTGTGAGCCCCGTATGGGATCTGATTATCTTGTGTCTACCTCAGGGCTTAGTAGAGTGCTTGGCACATAGTAACCGCTTAACAAATACCACAATTTTTAGAAGAAGCGATTGCAGGCAGACCTCCAGGAGCTCACAAATGTCTTCACAGTATGGGTAATGATTGTGTTCAATTGGCTACCAAGGATGGTGTTGAAAGTTAACAATTTCAAGAGGGGTCTGGAGCAAGTCACAGTAGGGTGTCTATAGGTCACTAGAGGGGAGGTTGGGGTGGTTGGCCAATCCTGCCCAAGCCACAACAGATTGGAGTGAGTCTGACTCAGTGGCCTGGCTTCCCTTATTATTGATCCTACCTCTTACTTTTGCTCTCATCCAGGAAGCAAATGACTTAATTTTCTTTTAATGGTAACTGTTTAGCGCTCACTATGTGCCTGACACTGTACTAAGTGCTGGACTAGATACAGGTTAAGATGGACACAGTCCATGACCGATTTGGGGCTCACTGTCAATCTCCATTTTCCAGATGTGGTAACTGAGGCACAAAGAAGTTAACTGAGTTGCCCAAGGTCACACAGCAGGTAAGTGAGAGTTGGGATTAGGACTCAGGTCCTCTAACTCCCAGGCCCATGCTCTTTCCACTAGCTCAAGCTGATTCCTACGTCAGGCCCCGATTGTGTGCCCCCCATTTTTACTTCTCTCCCCAACCATTAACCCATTTGCAGTCTGCCTGACTTTTGCCTCTGACAGGTGGCCAGCTCAGGTCCTAAGGGTTTGCAATCACATCATCTGATAGGCACAGATGCCTGCCCGGTGGCCCTGCCGAGCGATTCCCCCTCTAGATTGTAAGCTCCTGCTCGAGTCTAAACTCGTTGTGGGCAGGGAAGTTGTTATATTGTACCCTCCCAAGCGCTTGTTACAGTGCTCTGCACACAGTAGGTACTCAATAAACACGAATGAATGAATGATTCCTGTTGGCCGTGAGAGCAAGACCTACCGCTAACCTCACTCCCCATCCCTCCCCAGCTGGCTCTTGGTGGGGACCTGACCCCTGTGTGGGAGAAGCAGGGTGGCCTAGTGAAAAGAGCCCGTGCCTGGGAGTACGGAGAGCCTGGGTTCTAATCCTGACTCTGCCACTTGTCTGCTGTATGACCTTGGGCAAATCACTTCTCTGAATCTCAATTTCTCAACTGTAAAATGGGGATTAATTACCTGTTCTCCTTCTTACTTAGATTGAGCCCCACGTGGGACAGGGACTCTGTCTGACCTAATCGTGTGCCTTCGAAGAAAACTCTCTGGCTCCGTATACCATAAAGACTTTAAGGCAGAAGATGGGATGTTCTGAAGAGGATGTGTCCATGGAGTCGCTATGAGTCGGAAATGACTCGACAACATTTGAAGACCCCTGCACTTAGAACAGTGCTTGACTCATAGTAAACACTTAACGAATACCATTTTAAAAAAAGCGGGCCTGTTGGTGGCCGGGGCTCGTCCCGTTGGGTCCCGTAAAGACCAGGGAGCTATTTTGGGACAACTGTCGTGGCACGGTGGCCCAGCCTTGCAGTCTGGACTGCTCACAGACGGATGGCGAAATTCACAGGCACGCTACTTTAGATCTGTTTTTCGAGGTTTTTATGTAAATGTTTCCCTAACATACCATTCAGCCTGGCCTAGACCAAATATTCCTTCCAACACAGAGACTGTGCTTCTTAACTGCCACCAGCAAACACCCTCTTGAAGCCTGAAGGGAGAGAGTACTGGGTGAGAGGGGGATGTTGTCAGGAGGAGCGACAGCCCCAGCCCGTTGTAAAATCGACAGCGACTCTCTCCCAACTGTCCAACTGTCCGGTTCCTCCCAAGAGCAGACTGGCGGGGAGAAGTGAGTGCTCACCGTTTCCTCCTCAGTGCATGGCATTCGAGTAAGGGCTGTCCCTCCTGGGCATTTCCTGCTGGGTTCACGACCCCAAGCCACTTGGACAGTTGAGCTCCTACTGCTTGGACTGATCACTGTCCACAAGAACTTCCCCTCTAGCTGGCTAGGCAAACGTAATGTACAAGTATTAGACAATCTCCACCCGTGTCAGCTCACCGCTGCCAGCGCTGCTCACTTGGTCCCCTGCAGGCCTGGAGCTATTAACCGCATCGCCGCCTGGGGCCATGTGGCCAGAAACGTTTCTGGTCCGCAGAGGGTAGAGAACAAAGGGGGGCCATCCCATCCCCAGGCTCCCCCCACCTGGGACTCTCAAATTTCACCTGGTTTCATTTAGCGGTGTGGGTTTCCATTGGCGCTGTGGCTGTTCAGCCAGAGAGCCAGGCTTCGGGCCCAAAGGGAGCCAGAGAGCATCTTCTCAGCCAGGTCCTGCCCACCTTAGAGAGGTGCCACGCAGCTACCAGGGGCTCTCCGGTCCAGGCTCCTGGTAAACTGGCTGTCTGGAAGAAGGCTGCAGATTACTCTCTTCCGATGCCACCACGGAGGGGGAGGTGGCAGCCGGCCTTGTGGCCATCAGTCATCAATTGTATTTATTGAGCATTTACTCTGTGTGTAGAGGCCTGTTCTAAGCGCTTGGGAGAGTACAGTACAACAGTTGTTAGACAGGTTCTCCCCTTGCAACAGGCTTAGAGTCTAGAGGGGGAGATTCATTAATTTAATCTCATTTATTGAGAGTTTACTGTGTGCAAAGCCTGGCACTAAGCACTTGGGAGAGTACAATCTAACAATCAACAGACACATTCCCTGCCCACGGTGAGCTTACAGTCTACAGGAGAGACATTAATATAAATTAATTATGGATCTATACCTCAGGGCTGTGGGGCTGAGGGATGAGCGAATAAAGGGTGCAAATCTAAGTGCAATGGCCACTCAGAAGGGAGTGGGAGAAGAGGAAATGAGGGGCTAATCAGGGAAGGCCTCTTGGAAGAGATGTGCTTTTGTTACAGCTTTGAAGGTGGGGGGAGTGATCATCTGTTGAATATAAAGAGGGAGGGCGTTCCAGCCCAGAGAGAGACCATGGAGGAGGGGTCATAGGTGAAGGAGTCAGAGCATAGCACTGCTAATGGAATCTCCAGCTGGAAGCTGAAATATTTGGATAGAGAGCACTGGAGAGCACTGGACTGAACAGCTTTTTTTTTTCCCCCTCCTGCCTACTAAAGGGTTTATATTCTAACAGACAAGGCAGACTTCAAAACAGGCATCCTCCCTCCCGGTCTCCCAAACCTGCAACCTCGACATTATCCTTGATTCCTCCTTTTCTTTCAACTCTCCAGTTCAGTCCACACTAAATTCCTTTGGGGATTTCTGCTGCATTTCCAGGATCTGCCCCCTCCTCTTCATCCAACAGCGCTGGCCCTGGATCTCCCTCCCTTCCCTCTTCCCTCTTTCCTCTCCCTCCTCTCCCTCTCTCTGCCTATCTCTGTCTCCCTGCTCTGCCTCTCCTGACAGTGGGGTGGAAGTTCCCTATTTTTAACCCTAGGACGTGATTAGTTGAATCCCTGTAAAAATAGACCCTCTCAGAGGCATTTAGTCTCAGGCCTGGGAAGGGTCTAGGCTGGGAGCTGGACTGGGGCAGCCACTTGGCCCCTTTCTGGTCACTGATGGGCAGGGACTCTGTACCCTAAAGCCACCCACAGGACCCCAGAGGGCCACGTGGGCCTGGTCCCCCTGGGATGGTCTTTTTTTGTTGTTAGTTTGTTTGTTTTATGGTATTTTCAAAGTGCTTACTATGTGCCAGGCACTCTACTAATCTCTGGGCTAGACACAGGCCAATCAGGTTGGACACAGTCCCTGTCCCACCTGGGGCTAACAGCCTTCATCCCCATTTTACAAATGAAGTACCTGAGGCCCAGAGAAGTGAAGTGACTTGCCCAAGGTCACACAGCAGACGAGTGACAAAGCCTGGATTAGCACCTAGGTCCTTCTGACTCCTAGGCCCGTGCTCTAACCACTGGGCTACTCTACTTCTTGGAAAAAGAGCAGTTGGAAATGATCCAGCGACTGAAAGATATCTCCATTCCCTAAGAGCAAACACTCTTCACTGCTCCTTGCTACTAGCAGAGCTAGGGAGGGAATCCCTCCAGACTGTAAGCTTCTTGTGGGCAGGGAATGTATTTGTTTACTGTTATATCGTACTCTCCCAAGCACTTAGTACAGTGCTCTGCACACAGTAAGCGCTCAATAAATGATTGAATGAATGAATCTTAGTTCATTCCCTGTCCACAGCTCTCTGCCTCCACCCCGGGTTCCAGCAGCATGGCCTAGTGGATCAAGCATGGGCCTGGGAGTCAGAAGGTCATGGGTTCTAATCCCGGCTCTGCCACCTGTCTGCCGTGTAACCTAGGGCAAGTCACTTAACTTCTCTGTGCCTCAGTTCCCTCATCTGTAAAATGGAGATTAAGACTGTGAGCCCTGTGTGGAACGGGCACTGTGTCCAACCCAATTATCTTGTATCTACTCCAGTGCTTAGAACAGTGCTTGGCACATAGTAAGCGCTTAACAAATACCATAATAATGCTTATTATTATATTATTATTTGCCCGCTTGCCTTCCGGATGGCGGCAACTGGTCCCAGCCTAATGAAAGCCAGGCTCCAGCTTACGGGTCCTCAGGTGGCTTTGAGCACCAGGCTGGGCTCTCCGGAGGAAATCCAACCACGCCCGCCCTCAGAGTTTTCAATAGTGCTCACGGACTTTCCGGCAAACAAAACGGAGGGGAAACCGCAGCTGGGATTGTCGCGGGAAACCCCGACCGACCTCACCTGCTGTGTCCCGCAGCCCCACCTCAGCCCAGCTGGGGGAACGTCCCTCTAGACTGGAGGATTGGCTTTTGTTCTGTTTTTCGGGTTTTTTCAAAAAAGGTATCTATTAAACGCTTACTAAGCGCCGGACACTGTTCTAAGCGCTGGCACAGATGCAAAGTAATCGGGTTGGACATAGACCCTGTCCCACATGAGACTCACAGTCTAAGTAGGAGGGAGAACAGGTTTCCCTATTTTACAGTTGAGGAAAGTGAGGCACAGAAAAGTCAAATGACTAGCTCAAGGTCACACAGCAGACAAGTGGCGAAGCAGAGATCAGACTGCCAGGACTGTGCTCTCTGCATTACACCACGCTGCTTCTTGTTACGGGCAAAGAACGCATCTGCTCCTTCTGTTACATCGTACTCTCCTATGCGCTTACTTCAGTGCTCTGCAGAGAAGCCGCGAACCTTAGCGGATAGAGTGGGGAAGTCAGAAGGCCCTGAATTCTAACCTCAGCTCCACCACTCGCCTGCTGTGTGACCTTGGACAAGTCACTTTCCTTCTCTGAGCCTCAGTTACCTCATCTGGAAAATGGGAATTAAGATTGTGAGCCCCAAGTGGGACAGGGACTATGTCCAACCTGATTTGCTTGTATCCACCCCGGCGCTTAGAACAGTGCCTGGTATATAGTAAGTGCTTAACAAATACCACAATTATTCTTTCATAGTCAGCACTCAATAAATAGCATCGATTGATCGATTGCACATAACTTGCTCATGAGAAGCCACGTGGCTCAGTGGAAAGAGCCCGGGTTTAGGAGTCAGAGGTTGTGGGTTCTAATCCCGGCTCCGCCACTTTTCAGATGTGTAACGTTGGGCAAGTCACTTAGCTTCTCTGTGCCTCAGTTCCCCCATCTGTACAAGGGAGATTAAGACTGGGAGCCCCACATGGGGCAACCTGATTACCTTGTATTTACCCCAGTGCTTAGAACAGTGCTTGACACGTAGTAAGCGTTTAACAAATGCTATTATTATTATTCAGGGGGTTCTGGGGCCGCCCTCGATGGTGGTTTGTGCCTGACCCCTCCCGGCCCCCTCCCCTGGTCCTCCCCCACCCCCTCGGCTCCCTTCTCTTCCCCTCTTGGCTCAGGCGAGGCGGCTTCACCGCTCGTTAGCATCTCCGCCGGAAGGGAGGCGAGTAATCAAAGGCGTGAAACAACTAGCTCCGCAACGCTGCGGCGGAATTGCAGGGCGGGTGGGCCGCCCTGAGCCCTGGACCCCCACCCCCCGGCCCGCACCGGGCCCCGCCGGAGGGACTGTGAGAAGCCTCGGATAACGATAATAATAATAATAACAATAATAATGTTGGTTACACACAACACACACTCACACACATACCAAACACCCCCCCCCCCCCCCCCCCCGCCACTTGCCTGCAGGCAGTGCTGTAAAGGAAGAGACTTAGCGATCCCGTTAAATAATAACTACGGCAGTTGTTAACCACTTACTATGTTCCAAACATTGCGAAGCAGATACAAAATAAGTTGCACACAGACCCTGTGCCATACAGGGTCCACAGTTGTAATAATAACTGTGGAATTTGTTAAGCGCTGCCCCCTTTTAGACTGTGAGTCCGTTGTTGGGCAGGGATTGTCTCTGTTGCCGAATTGTACATTCCTAGCGCTTAGAACAGTGCTCTGCACACAGTAAGCCCTCAGTAAATACGATTGAATGAATGAATGAATGAATGCCAGACTCATAGTAAGCGCTTAACGAATAGCATAAAAAAAAAAAGTCTTCCCTGGCAACCTAGAGGGCTCTGGTTTCCCGTTTCTCTCCAGGAATGGAGAATGCAGATTGGGTGGGGACTTTTCTGTCCTCTGCCAGCCCAGCCGTTGACCCCTACGCTTCTTGAGGCCAAAGGCTCGTCCCCGTCTTCCTCCAACCCCCTCCCCTGACCAGGAAAATGAGCGTTTGAGACTCGGGAGGGGCCTTCCAGAGCCCAGATCCTCTGCTTGGAGAGGCCTGGCAAGGAACCGGCAGGCGGGCATGAATACTGGCACCACCACAGTTCTCCCTCCCTCTGGCTCCACGTGGCCTGGCCAAGGGCCTGCAAGAGCTGAGTCAAGACTGGCGCTGAGCTCCAAGAGGCAGCCCTCATGGCGGGACCAAATCCAGGTCCCCGGGCAAGGCGGGGCACCGGGCCGATTCTGCCCTCCCACCCTACCACCTTGCCGGGATCCATCCTGAGCGAATCCCGGCTCACCTGCTCCTCCTCCTTCCTGTCGGTCAGTCAGACCCCCGTCAATCAATTCGGACCCAGATCCTGACCCTTATAGGTAGGGGCCACAGTTTTAGAAGGGAATTGAATACCCATTTTACAGATTAGGAAACTGAGGCACAGAGCAGCTAAGTGACGTGCCCCGTGGTCACGCAGCAGGCAAGTGGCAGAGCTGGAATTAGAAACCAGGTCATCTGACTCCCAAGAAGGTCTTCCTTCCACTAGGCCACATCAATCGCATTTACTGAGTGCTCACTGTGTGCAGAGGACTGTACTAAGTGGTGTGGCTCAGTGGAAAGAGGCTTGGGAGTCAGAGGTCATGGGTTCGAATCCCGGCTCTGCCACTTGTCAGCTGTGTGACTGCGGGCAAGTCACTTCACTTCTCTGTGCCTCAGTTACCTCATCTGGAAAATGGGGATTAACTGTGAGCCTCACGTGGAACAACCTAATTACCCTGTATCTGCCCCAGCACTTAGAACAGTGCTCTGCACATAGTAAGCACTTAACAAATAGCAACATTATTACTATTATTATTATTACTGAGTGCTTGGGAGAATGCAGGTGGTTCCCAGAGTCCATCCAGCCCCGGCCCAGCCTCTTCCTCTTTCGGCCTGAGGAATGGCCAAGAAGCATGGGCTTAGTTAGAACATGGCTTGGGGAACAAGGGGCCAGGGGAAGGCGATGTGATGCCAAAAAGGGTTTTTCTGCCTCCCATCTTGGTGTCTCCCCTTTGCTGGGAGGCTGGAGGTGCCCCAAGTGCTCTGGAGAAGGGGAAAGCAAGGTCCTGGCTAGGACTCGGGGGGGTTGGCTGCTGGCAGAAGGATCACCTGCAGGTGGAGAGAGGAAATCTGGGGTGCCCAGGGACCAACCCCACCCCCTTGACCCCAAGAAGCAGGATCAAGATTTCCTCCCCTTTTCCGGATCCCCAGCAGTGTGGCCTAGAAGAAGGAGTAGGGGTCTAGGAGTTGAAGGACCTAGGTTCTAATCCTGACTCTACCACTTGCCTGATGTGTCGCTTAACTTCTCTGTGGCTCAGTTTCCTCACCTGTAAAATGGGGTTAAAATATCTATTCTCCCTCTCCCTTAGGTTGTGAGCCCCATGTGGGATAGGGACTGTGTTCGACCTGTTTAATCTCGTCTCTACCCCAGTGTTTAGTACAGTGCTTGGTACCCAGGCACTTTTTTTAAGTGGTATCTGTCAAGCACTTACTACATGCCAGGTCCTATACTAAGTACTAGGGTAGATAAAAGATAATCAGATTGGACACGGTCCACAGAGAAGTTAAATGACTTGCCAAAGGTCACACGGTAGACAGAGCCGGGATTAGAACCCAGATCCTCTGACTCGGGGGCTTGTGCTCCTTCCACTAGGTCACCCTGCGTCTCACATAAGCACTTAGGCACATATCTATAAATTATATATTGTAAATTATTTATTTATATTAATTTTTGTCTCTCCCTCTAGAGTGTAAGCTCATGGGCAGGGAATGTGTCTACCAACTCTATTGTACTGTACTTTCCCAAGTGCTTAGCGCAGTGCTTGGCACACAGTAAGCGCTCTATGAATGTCACTGATGATAGTAAGCGCTTAACAAGTTCTGCAATGATTATTACGCTGGACACCTAAGATTAATGGGAAAAGGAATGAAAGGGGGAGAGGGGACTTTGTCAGACCAAGAACTAAGGAAGGGGTAGACTGGGGTGGGCAAAGGGCCTGGTGGTCTCTCCCCTTTCTGGGACTGAAGCTGAACTCAATCGATGGTATTTTTTGAGTGCTTACTCTGTGAAGAGCACTGTACTAAGCACTAATATTATCAGCCTCCCTAGTGCGCCGAGCCTGGCTGTCCTAAAACAGACGGGGCATTGCAGGGCAGTCTTTCTGGGCTTCCGGCTCCTATATAGGTTCTGGAGCCAGTGCCTTTTTCTTTGGGCCAGAGTGGTCCGAGTGCCCCTGGGGATCAAGCCCTGTCCTGCCCCGGGATCACAGTAATAATGGAGGTATTTGTTAAGCGCTTACCATGTGCCTGGTACAGTAATAATAATAATTATAATTGTAGTATTTGTTAAGGGCTTACTTTGTGCCAGGTACTGTACTAAGCGCCGGGGTGGGTACAAGCAAATTTGGGTTGGACATAGTCCCTGTCCAACATGGGGCTCACGGTCTCAACCCCCATTTTACAGATGAGGTCACTGAGGCGTAGAGAAGTGAAAAGACTTGCCCAAGGTCACGCAGCAGACAAGTGGCGGGGTCAGGATTAGAACCCGGGTCTTTCTGACTCCCAGGCCCGGGCTCTTTCCACCACTAGGCCACGCCGATTCTCCCGCTGACCCCGGGCCCTCCCCCGCTTCCCGGGCCCAGGAGGACTCGGACCGTACAGGCCGCGGACGAAACAGCAGCCGGCACGGTCGGCCGGCCAGGTCGGCTGCCGGCGGGCGCCCCTCGGCTCGGGCCTAGACGTGTCCCGGCCCACTCGCCCCGCTGCGGTGGCAAAGGAGAACGGCCAACTGCTGCCTTCAGGTTTTATTGAAAATGAAACATACAAAAATCATGTACAAAAAAATTAACCAAACATGTACAGAAATTTCATCCCAGTATCTACAGTTCAGAATGTACAATATTTACAGGCTGCCTCCGCCTCCCCCCGCCCCGTCCCTCCCTGACTCTTGCCCCGGCAGCTTGTGGGAAGACTCAGAAATGAGTGGCTCCAACTCTCGGAGAGACCCAGGCTCCCCCAGCCTCAGGCTGGCGGCCCCTCCCCCGAGAGGGCTCTGGGTCCCCGCTGTGCCCCCGACGTCCCCACCCGCCCACCCCCTCCCCAACGACTTCCGTTCTCCCAGGGATCCGACTCTCCCCGGGCCACACCCAGTGGCCCCCGTGCGAATGTGAGCTACATCGACAATGCAAATGGTTTGACCCCCCTCCCCCGACCACACCCCCCTGCCCCCCACCCGGTGCCCAGGAGACGAATGGTACGGCAGTGACCTGCCGCGAGACGAGACGGGACAGAGGGACGGGGGGAGAGGGGGCGGGGGACGGGGTCCACAGTGTACAGACAAGTGTCCTCCCCGGCCCGGCTCCAGGCCCGCCGGGCCCCTCCTAGTGGTTTGCAGGCTCCTCGTCGTTCCGGACTCCCGGCGGGCCGCGGGGCGGAGAGGCGGGCCGCGGTGTGGGCGCCAAGGGCCTGGGGAGGCTCCGGCGCTGACGCCCTCGCGGCTCCCAGGTGGCTCTGGGCAGACGGCGGGTCTTTGGTTTCCTCGAGGGACGCGCTCCCTTCTGCGGCCCCGCCCCGCTAGCCCTGGCCGGAGGAAGGGCGGGGGGCCCGACGGCCCATCTCAGCACCCCCCCGCCCCGTCACCGGGGTCGGAGACGCTACGCTCGGCTCAGTTCACGTGGGCGCGGGCGGGGAGTCTGTTTGCCCTCCGCCAGAGGCGTCACCGCGGAGCCGGCTCCGGCCCCCGACTCTGCCGGCGGACGTCACCGGCAAAGGGCCGGGAGGGAGCACTGGCTCTCTGGTTCCCCGGGGCTGAGGTGAGAACGGAGCCCCTCCAGACTGGCCCCCGGGGGTCTCTTCCCCCAGATTTCGGGGCCCCGGACGCCGAGGGCCTCGTTCTTTCCCTTTCCACGCACGCGCCGGTCCTCGGGCCTCCGCCGGCCGGCCAGAATCCCGGGAACGGGGCGACGTGGGGTCCTCTATGCCGGAAGCCTGCTTGGGGCTCAGGATCGGCGGCGATGGGGCGGGGGCGACCGGGCCTCCGATGAGTCGCGCCCTTCCGGCCCGCGGAAGGGCCTGGGTCCCGGTCGCGGCCCCTTGGCGGCGACCCCTCGGCGGGCGTGGGCGCCGCTCGGCTTGGTCCTAGTTGGGGTCTGGCTCGGGGAGCGGGGCGCCCCGGTGGGGGTGGAACACGGCCAGGAGCTCGGAGATCAAGTGGTAGAAAGGGCCCCACAGCGGCCCCCGCTGCTGCCATGCCTCTCGCCTCTGCGGGGACGGAGAACGAAAACCCACATTAGCCACGGGTTCCAGGCAGTCGCCTCCACGAGAGCCCCCGACCCCCGGGGCTAGTTTAGAGTGGGTCACCGTTAGCACCGGCCAACGTCCTCGAAAGGCCTGGGACCCTGCAGGGCTCCACTACGGGGGACAGGAAGGGTGGAGTGGGTGGGCTGGGACAGCCAACGGGTGACAGGGTCTCGGAGAGGGTGGCGGGGGGATCCTGCCCTCCTCCATCACCTGGGAGAGACAAGTGTGAGGGAACACGCTGGAAGTGCAGCAGGAGGGATGAGGACTGGACTGTAAGGACTTCCCGGACAACGGGTTGGGGCTCACGGGGATGGAAGCTTTGTTTTGGGGGGACTTTGAACCCTCTTTGCCTGGGCTAGGCCAGGTTCAGTAATAATAATGTTGGTATTTGTTAAGCGCTTACTATGTGCAGAGCACTGTTCTAAGCGCTGGGGTAGATACAGCGTAAGCAGGTTGTCCCATGTGAGGTTCGCAGTCTTCACCCCCATTTTACAGATGAGGTAACTGAGGCCCAGAGAAGTGAAGTGACTTGCCCACAGTCACACAGCTGACAAGTGGCAGAGCCGGGATTCGAACCCATGACCTCTGTCTCCCAAGCCCGGGCTCTTTCCACTGAGCCACGCTATACTGTCCAGAGGCAGTGGGATGGACGGTTGATTCGCCCAAGGGCCCTTCTGGACAATCAATCAATCAATTGTATGTATTGAGCGCTTACTGTGTGCACAGCACCGTACTGAGCACTTGAGGGAGGATAATAGAACAATGTAACACTGTGTGCTTCCCTCTAAGGCTGAGCCTCCTCCCCACTCCCAGAAATGGGCAAGAGCTGGGGCAAGAGCCAGGGGCCGGCTTTCTGGCCCCCAAGTGTCTGGGGCTACTGGTCCCTCCGACGTCAGGGGACTGGGGGTGGGGCTCAGATCGGGGGGGTGGGGCTCAGCCTGGTTCCATCCCCATCCCCTGCCTCTCCAGCATTTCCCCACTCTGGCAGCCCCCGGCCGCCGGGTGGGTGGCCGACTTTTCAGTGTGGAAAAGAGCTTAGTTCAGTGCTCTGCACAGAGTAGGCCCTCAATAAATACCACTGTTGGATTGATTGTTTGATGCCCTAGAGAGCTGGGGGGTGGGGGTGGGGGGAAGGGGCAGGGACGAGCCTCCTGCCCCAGGGATCTGGACAGCACACAGTAAACTGAACTGTCGCCACCACCAACCTCTCGCCCACGTCCTGCCTCTGGTCTGGAACGCCCTCCCTTCTCCTATCAGATAAACAATGACTCTCCCACCCCTTCAAAGGCTTACTGAAAGCGCATCTCCTCCAAGAGGCCTGCCCTGACTAAGCCCGCCTTTCCTCTTCTCCATTCCCTTCTGCAACACCTTAACTGGTTCCCTTTATTCATCCCCTTCTCCCAGCCCTACAGCACTTCCGTACATATCTGTAATTAATTCATTAATTCATTCATATTCATGTCTGTCTCCCCCTCTAGACTGTAAGCCTGTTGCGGGCAGGGAATGTGTCTGTTTACTGTTCTATTGTACTCTCCCCAGCGCTTAGTACAGTGCTCTGCACACAGTAAGCACTCAATAAATACTATCGATTGACTGACGGTCTGCGATCCCACCCCCTCCCCCTCCCCATAGACTCCAAACAGCGCTCAGCACATAGTAAGTGCTTAACAAATACCATTATTATTATCAGAAGCATGAAGTAGCAGCAGAAGCAGTGTGGCCTAGTGGACAGAGCATGGGTCCGAGAGTCAGAAGCTCCACCGCTTGCCTGCTGTGTGGACTTGGGCAAGTCACTTCACTTCTTTGCCTCAGTTACCTCATCTGTAAAATGGGGATTGAGACTGGGAGCCCCATGTGGGACCGGGACGGCATCCAACCCAATCTGCTTGTATCCACTCCAGTGCTTAGTACAGTGCCAGGCACATATATTAATTATTATTATTACTATTATTAGGGACAGGCACCCCTGGGGGCAGGTTCACAGTAAGGTCTAAAAAAATACAGTGACGGATAGATCGTTTGATACACTTGAGGACTGGGGGGTGGAGGGTGGGGGAAGGGGCAGGGAGGAGTCTCCACCACCCAGGGATCTGGACTGGGATTTCACAGTTACTGTAAGCGCTCAATAAATACCAGTGCATGGCGCGTAGTAAGTGTTTAACAAATACCATAATTATCATTATTAAATCCACCTGACTGACTGCGATCCTGCCCCCCGGGAGCTCTCCGGGGGGACGGGCATCCCCAGGGGGGCCGCTTCACAGTGCCTCTGGGGTGGGGTGGGGCGCAGAGAGGGGGGCTGGGGGTGGGAGGGGACGGGGCCCGGCGGCAAGCCCGGCCTCCTGCCTCGTCTGTTTGGGGAAGCTGAGCCGAGCGCGCCCACGGCGGCGGTGGCGGCAGCGGGGGACGTTGCGGGGCGGACGGACGGGCAGGCGGGCACGCGAGCGAGCAGCTGCTGCTGCTGCTTCTGCTGCTGCTTCTGCTGCTGACTCATGGGCTATAAATAGACCGGGATATATAAGCCGCCGAGCTAGCAGCCGCCAGCCTCACTCCCCGCGCCGAGCCGAGCCGAGCACAGCAGAGCAGAGCGCAGCGCGGCCCTCCCCGCCTCCCCCTCCTCCCACAACCGGCCCCGGCCACCGCCCCCGGCCACCTCCCCGCCGAGCCCACAGCCCGGGCCGGAGCCGCCGGGGCTGGGGAGGCGGGATGTCGGGGAGGGCGGTTTGGAGAACCACGGCAGCACCCCACGATCGTAAGACCGACGATCACCGTGGCATTTGTTGAGCGCTTACTCCGTGCCAGGCACTGTACTACACGCTGGGGTGGATACAAGCAAATTGGGTTGGATGCAGTCCCTGTCCCTCATGGGGTCCACAGCCTTAGCCCCCATTTTATAGGCGAGGGAACCAAGGCGCAGAGGAGTGAAGCGGGTTTTGCCCAAGTTCACACGGCAGGCAAGGGGTAGAGCTGGGGTAAGGATACAGGTGCTTTTGACCCCCAGGCCCGGGCTCCATCCACGAGGCCACGGTCCCTTCCCCGTGCCCTTGTCGCACGGCCCCGGATCTACCCCGGGAGTGGCGGGAAGGAGGTGCCCCAGGTTTGGTGGCAGCCCGCCCATCCGCCTAGCCCGGCGAGACCCTCCGGGGCGCCCACATGCACCAATCACCGGGCCCGGGGGCCGGGGGGAGGGCGCGAGACCCGCTTCCGGCCCCGGTCGCCACCCCACCTATGGAGGCCCGTGGATAAACGGGCCGGAGTTCCCGGCCCCGCGCCGCCGCCCGCTCTGTCCTCGATTCACCCCCGCGCCCCTCCGGCCCAGACCGCTGCTGGCAACGGCAGCCGCTGCTCATCTGGCACGCAGCCCGGCCGACGCGACGGGTCGCCGGCCGGCCGGGTGAGCGCCCTGCCCGGCCCGGCCACGGACCCCGGAGACCGGACCTCGACGGGCCCTGGCCGCCGGCCCCCTCCCCAGGTTTCCGTGGGGTCTCGGCCCCGCCCAGGGAGAGCAAGGCCGTCGGGGCCGGGGGGAGCAGACTATGCCCTCATTAACCCCAGAGAAGCGATGAGGAGGTGGGGGGGCCGGGGAGGGGTGCTGGAACATTTCTAAGCGCGATCACCCACACGGCTGCATCCATCAGCCCGCCACCCGTCCCGCCCCCTGCCCCATCGCTGGGAGGGGGGTGGGACTCGGGGTTGGCATCCCAGCCCGGTCTCCTCCTACCCGGGACCTCGCGGCCGGAGGCCTCCGGGATGTGGAGACCATCTGGGCCGTCTGGGCAACCCACCAGCCGGTGTTGAGCCAGTCTGACATCCAGGCAGGCTTCCGGGGCAGTCTAGCGCTAGTCCCTCTCACCTTCCCCCCGCGGCCCCGCCGGCTGCCCCCGGCTGACTCACCCGTCTCCGGCAGAGCTCGTTGAAGTTGTCCCCCATCCTCTGGAGCCGGGCCCCAATCTCGCGGTCCCGCTGCTCCTCCAGCTCCCACCGTCCGCCCACCCGGGGGTGCCCGTTGGCCAGCGAGGCCTCCCGGCCCGGCCCGACGGGACTCCCGGGCCCCGGGGAGGCCAGCAGCTGCCGCTCCGCCTGCCCCGCCGCCGCCACCGCCGCCACCGCCTGGCCCTCCGGGTCCTCCGGGTCCTCCGGATCCTCCTGGTCCTCCCCCTGAGACCCACCGTCCTGCTGGGGCCGAGAACCTGCAGGGCAGAGGGACGGGGGTCAAGGGATGGGCCAAAGTGGCCGGAGGGTGGACGCTCTGCCCACCTAGGGCTGAGGGGACAGGCCCCCCCTACTCCCGGGACCCCTTCCTCTACCGGCCGGCTCCTGGGGAGAAGGTTCAAACCCACGCTGAGCTAGACGGCTCAATTAATACCACTGAGTGTTTGATTGATTGACAGCGAGCTCCTTATGTGTCTGTCACCCTCCCCCTCTTTAGGTGCGGATCCAGAGCCTCCCAGAGCCAGCGACCACGTCTACTTTCCACCCATGAATTCTTTCTCAACGCTCAGTGCAGTGCTCTGCACGCAGTAAAAGCACAGAGTAAGTGCTGTTACTCCTCCTCCACCACCACCTTCTCAAGGGCAGAAGACTTGTCTTTCCCTTCTAGTGCATCCTCCCCAGTGCTTATTAGCATGCTGTGCACACAGTAAGCACTCCATAAATACGACCGACTGACGGTGGTGCTCAATAAATACCACTGCTCGAGCACTCCCAAGGAGAGAAAGCAGAGAGAAGTGTGCTTCTCATTCAACCCACTGCCCGGTTTCCCTTTGGCTTGCCATCCGCTTTCTTGAAAGCCCAGGGGCATTCAAGTTGCCAGGTTCCCTAGCTCCCACTCGGGGCCCTGGGGAAGGGAGAAAAGGGAGGGGTTAGAGGGGCGTGGCTCACGCCGGCCCCTCACTGGGCACTCAAAGGCAACAGCTCCTAATTGAGAAGCGGCCTAATGGAGAGGGCACGGGACGGGGAGTAAAAAGACCTGGGTTCTAAACCCGGCTCTGCCACTTGCCCACTGGGTGACAAGTCACTTATCTCCTCTGTGCCTCAGTTTCCCTATCTGTAACAGGGGAATTGCAAAACCTGTCCCCCCCTCCTCCTTAGACTGTATTTGATCTGATTATCTTGTAGCTATCCCAGCACTCAGTAGAGTGCTCGGCACACAGTAAGTGCCTAATAAAATGTTATTATTATTAATAATGATAATCCCTTGGAAACCCCTGAATCGCAAGACGGGAAAGGGCCCTGAGGGGTCATCTAGGGCATCCCCCGCCTCAAGCCTATTGGACCCCTCCTAAACAGACGGCTGCCATCTCCCCACTTTCTTCCAATATCTTTGAGTGAAGAAGGGATCTAGTCTACCCTCCATCCCTCCGGCTGCAAGCGAAAGCTGGGTGAATACCAGGAAAAGCTGCTCCTTCACAGGTCGAGCATCCCCAGAGCAGGATCCTCTCGGCTCCCCCGAGCTCTGGGCTGTGTGGGTGTACGTGTTTGTGTGTGTGAGTGTGACTGTCCGCCTGCCCCTGCCCCCCCGCCCCTCCCCCCCCCCACGACACCCCACCGCTTCTGGCTCCCGGCCGAGAGGCCTGGGACAGGATACAAGTGTGATAGGGAGGCTGAGCCGTCAACAGGAAATCAGAGAACAATTCCCATCCCCCGGAGCGGGGAGAGGGGCAGACAGGGCTCCCCCAAGCCCCAGAGGGCGGCTGCCCCCCTCCCCTCCCCTCCCCTGGCCAGGGACTGCCCCACCTCGGACTCCTCCCGGGGCTAAGTGCCCCCCGGCAGCGGGGAGGGGGAGGGGAAGGGGGGGGATGGGGGTCCTTAGGCGGGCAAGGAGGGGTTAAAAGCCCCGCCGACCAAAGGACCTTTAACCCCTCCGCCGTCGGGCCGGCGGCCCTCCGGCCCCCGGGGACTTCGCGGCTCCAAGACTCCCCCCGCTGCTGTCCGGGGGTCCGGGGGCGGCTGGAGGGGTCCGGATACACAAATGAGATGCAAAACACATGCAAATGAGCGGCGGGGGGAGCCGGGGGGCGAGGGGGTGAGAAGGAGGGGGGCCGAATCCATCAGGCCCCTGCCGCCCCCCGCCCCCCAACCCCTCCTCCGGGCGGTCGGGGTCAGGTCAGGCCCGGCTCGGGGCTCGGCCGGGAGGGAAGAGGGGACCGGCCCGGACACACAAATGACCGGTGGGGCCCCTCGGCCCTCCTGGCGCCGGCCCGCTGGGGCCGGAGGGCGGGGGAGGGGAGGGGAGGGAAGGGAAGGGAAGGGAAGGGAAGGGAAGGGAAGGGAAGGGAAGGGACGGACACTGCGGACGCGCTAGGAGGGGGCGGGGCTGGCGCTCCAGCTGGAGGGATGGAGGCTAGACGGCGGCCGCAACCTCGCCGGGGGCTGCGGAGCGAGCTCCAGGGGAGGGGAGGGGAGGGGACGGCCCCTTCTCTGGACCTCTGGCAGGACAAGGGGGAGTCCGTCTGGAGGCCCTGGGGTCGGGGGAGGGGGGGAGAAGATGACCTCTACCCGCTCTCCACTTCGGGGTCAGGGAGACCGCTTTCGCCGAGGGGGACATCGAGGCTGGGAAAGGAGGCAGGACTGGGCTGGGGGGCGTCTTGGCTCGGAGGGAGTCGGTGAGCCCCTCGGCTGCCCGAGGGAGGGAGAGGGAAGGAGGGGGAGAGACGCACAGAGACACTGAGACAGATTGAGAGACTGGGTCCACAGGGAGGCGAGGAAGATTTTCTCTCACACATACTCGCACTCTCACATAAACACACACACCCATATGCACGCACATCTCTCTGATCCGGAGATATTGGGAGATTCTCAGAGACACATTGAGAGACGGGGGTCCACAGAGAGGCGAGGAAGATTTGCTCACACACATACTCGCGCTCTCACATAAACACACACACACACCCTCACACACACACATCTCTCAGATCCAGAGATACTGGGAGATTCTCGGAGACACTGAGACAGATTGAGAGACGGGGGTCCACAGTGAGGCGAGGAAGATTTGCTCACACACATACTCGCGCTCTCACATAAACACACACACACATCTCTCAGATCCAGAGATACTGGGAGAGTCTCGGAGACGCGGAGACAGACTGAGGGACTGGAGTCCACAGAGAGGCGAGGAAGATTTGCTCACACACACACTCGCACTCTCACATAAACACACACATCTCTCAGATCCAGAGATGTTGGGAGATTCTCAGAGACTCTGAGACAGATTGAGAGATGGGGGAGATTTGCTCCCACATAGAGACGAGGAAGATTTGCTCCCACACATAGTCGCACTCTCACATAAACACACACACACACCCTCTCAAACACACACACCTCTCTCAGATCCAGGGATAGTGGGAGATTCTGAGAGACCCCCAAAGAGACACAGCGGTCACCCCACTGGCCCTGGTGACCCCCCCCAAGGACACTCACCGTAGGTGGCCGCGCTCCGGCTCCTGGCGTTGTCCGGCAGTGCCCAGCGGGCGCTGGCCCGTCTGTCCGGCTGCTGGCCGCAGAAGAAAGTCGGGCCGAGAGTGGGGGCGAGGAGGGAGGGCGGGCCGCCCCCGGGGGGGGCCGGGGGTCCCGGGCCCAGGGGGGAGGTGGGCGAGGGGCAGGAGGCCAGGGCCAGGCCGGGCTCGCAGAGGCCGCAGGACACGGCGGAGGGCACCAGGCGGGCCAGGGGGAAGGAGCGGAGCCCCTCGACGGGCATCCCGTCTACAGGCTCCGGGGGGTTTCCGTCCTGCAGGGCTCTGGCCATGGCACCGAGGGCAACCTGGGGGGGGGGGGAGAGAGACACAGGGAGGGGGCGGTCAGCGGACAGTGCGGCACATCTCCCCTCGCCTTAGGGAGACCCCCCCCTCCCTCTGAGGATGGGGAGGAGGGGGATGGAGGCAAGAGGGCAGTGCAGGACTGGAAGGTGGAGGGGTGAGAGGTGCGGGGGGGGGAGGAAAAGAGCCCCCGCACAATGGGCTGCAGGCCGCTTTCCCGCCGCCAGGTGGCGCCACGGAGCGCGGCGCTCCATTGTTTGTAAACAAACCCAGGCGGCGGCGGCGGCGGCGGCGGCGGCGAACGGCGGCGGCGGCGGCGGCACCTGTGCGCGCTCCCCGCGGGGCCGAGCCCCCGCAGACTCCCCGGCCGCCGGGACGAGGGACACCCCGCCGTCCGGGAGGGCGACCCCGAGGGGCGGGGGTGAGGGGCGGCCGGGGACACCGGGGGCCCCCTCCGGGCGCCCTGCCCGCCACCCCCGGGACGAAGCCTCGGCGGGAGAGCGGAGGGAAGGCTGGGCGGGTTTCGGGAGCCCGGAGCCGGCTCGGTTCCCTCCCCGGGGGCGGGAGCGGCGGCACCACAACAAACACCATGTGCGGCGCCGGCGGAGGGGGAGGGCGTCGGGGACGGGGGCGCTTACCCCGGGGGCATGAACACGCCGGGGGGCGGCTGGAGGCTGGGCGCCGTCGGCCCGGCGAGGGCGGCCGCTGGGGAGCCTCCTGCCGGCGCCGTGCTCACTGCGGTGTCGCTGCGGCGGCTGCGGGGGTCGATGCTGCTGCTGCTGCTGCTGCTGCCGCCGCCGCCGCCGCCGCTGCCGCCGCCGCTGCCGCTGCTCCCGCCGCCGCCGCCGCCGCCGCCGCGGCCGGTCCTCACGCTCATGTGTGTCACGCCGCCGGCTCCCGGGCGCGATCTACCGCCTCCTCGCGGACCCACGCCGCCGCGGGCGCGCGGGCGCGCGCGGACGGGGGAGGGGAGGGGGAGCGGCGCGCGGACGGGGGAGCGCGGCGCGTGCGCGGACCGGGCAGGGGAGGGGGAGGCGGCGCGCGGACGGCGGCGCGCGGCGCCTGCGCGGGAGGGGAGCGCCAGGCGGCGCGCGGGCGGGGAGGGGGGGGGGCGGCGCCAGGCGGCGCGCGGACGGGGGAGGGGAGCGCGCGCCCCGGGGCCCCGCGTGACGTCACCGCCCGCCCAACCGCCCATCGTCGCCGCCGCCGCCGTTCGCCTTTCGCCTGCTCCCAACAAGTCGGGACTTGCCGAGCGGCCGCCCCAACGCCTTCGGGCCCGGGGGTTTCCCCAGTTGCGGGGGAGGGGGAGAAGGGCCGGCGTGGGGATCATTATTATTATTACAATTGGATGGTCTCTGTCGCCTGCGGGATTGTCCATCCCGAGCGCTTAGCTCAGTGCTCTGCACCGAGGAAGCGCTCAGGAGATACGATGGAAGGACGAGGAAGCCCGGGGGTCGTCGGGGCGGAGGGCGCTGCCCAGGGACTCTCGTTCGTGCATGCGTTCAGTCGTGGTTCTTGAGCGCTTATTCGGTGCAGAGCGCGGGACTAAGCATAGAGAGGATGAGGATGATGGCATGGGTTAGAGAAGCAGCGGGGGGCAGTGGAAAGAGCCCGGGCTTGGGGGTCAGAGGTCAAGGGTTCGACTCCCAGCTCAACCACCTGTCAGCTGGGTGACTGGGGGGCAAGTCACTTCTCTGGGCCTCAGTTCCCTCATCGGCAAAATGGGGATGAAGACTGGGAGCCTCACGCGGGACAACCTCATTCCCCTGTATCTACCCCGGCGCTTAGAACAGGGCTCTGCACGTAGTGAGCGCTGAACAGATACCAACGTTATTGTTATTATTGTTGTTAAGCGCTTACTAGGTGTCATGGTCTGTAGTGATGTTGGTGTTTGTTAAGCGCTCGCTCTGCGCCAAGTGCTGGGGTAGATGCGAGGTCATCAGGTGGTTCCTCGTGGGGCTCAAGGTCTTCACCCCCTTTTGACAGATGAGGGGACTGAGGCCCGGAGAAGTGAAGTGGCTTGCCCAAGGTCACACAGCTGGCAGGTGGCAGAGCCGGGATTAGAACCCACGACCTCTGACTCCAAAGGCCGAGCTCTTCCCACTGAGCCATGCTGCTTCTCCCACTAAGCGCTCGGGCTGGACACTTCTGCCACAGATAAGAGACCATCCCTGCCCAATAATAATAATAATGTGGGTATTTGTTAAGCGCTTACTATGTGCAGCTTGCTGTTCTAAGCGCTGGGGGAGATACAGGGTCATCAGGTCATTCCCTGTCCAGTCCTCTGCCCTCTCCGAGCCAACTGCGGCGGCCCCTGGCCCTCTCCCCCGGCCCCTTCTTCATTCATTAATAATAATAATAATGACATTTGTTAAGCGCTTACTATGTGCAAAGCACTGTTCTAAGCGCTGGGGAGGATACAAGGTGATCAGGTTGTCCCATGTGGGGCTCACACTCGTCATCCCCATTTTCCAGATGAGGTAACGGAGGCACAGAGAAGTTAAATGACTTTGCCCACAGTCACACAGCGAAGTGGCAGGGCTGGGATTCGAACCCATGACCTCTGACTCCCAAGCCCGGGCTCCTTCCACTGAGCCATGCTGCTTCCCAACGGGCTCACAGCCCAAACGGGGCAGAGAGCACAACAAAACAGTCTCTCTTCCCCTCTTCAAAGCTCTCCTGAGAGCTCACCTCCTCCAGGAGGCCTTCCCAGCCTGAGCCCTCCCTTTCCCTCCACCCCTCCTCCCCTCCCCATTTCCCCAACCCCGTCCCTCTGCTCTAATGATAATGGGGGTATTTGTGAAGCGCTTACTATGTGCAAAGCACTGTTCTAAGCGCTGGGGGGGATACAAGGTGATCAGGTTGTCCCACAGGGAGCTCACAGTCTTCATCCCCATTTTACAGATGAGGGAACTGAGGCCCGGAGAAGTGAAGTGACTTGTCCAAAAGTCACCCAGCACTCAAGTGGCGGAAGAGGGATTAGAACCCCTGACCTCTGACCCAAACCTGAGCTCTTTCCACTGAGCCACGCTGCTCTACCCCCTTCCCCTCCCCACAGCACTTGGATATACTTGTACATACTTATTGCTCTATTTTATTCATGATGTACATTTATCTATGATTCTATTGATCTCTTTTGATGATATTGATGCCTGTCTACTTGTCTGGTTGTGTGGTCTGTCTCCCCCTTCTAGACTGAGCCCCTTGTTGGGTAGGGATTGTCTCTCTCTGTTGCCCAATTGTACTTTCCAAGCGCTTCGTACAGTGCTCTGCACCCAGTAAGCGCTCAATAAATACGATTGAATGAATGAAGGGAAGGGGAGGAGGTGGGGCCCGGGGGTGGGGGAGCGAGGTGGCTGGGACACGCCCCCGGGCTGGGAGGGCCGGGGGAGGGGCTAGAAGTTGGACGGTGGTGTCCCCCACCCCCACCGCATGCCTGGACAACCACTGACTCCGAGGTAGGGACTGTCTCTGTTGCCGAATTGTACTTTCCAAGCGCTCAGTCCAGGGCTCCGCACTCAGGAAGCGCTCAGTAAGTACGATTGGATGAATGAGAGAAGCAGTGTGGCTCAGTGGAAAGAGCCCGGGCTTGGGAGGCAGAGGTCACGGGTTCTAATCCCGACTCCGCCGTGTCTGCTGGGTGACTTTGGGCAGGTCATTTCACTTCTCTGGACCTCAGTTCCCTCTTCTGGAAAATGGGGATGAAGACTGTGAGCCCCACATGGGACCACCTGTTCAACTCGTATCCTCCCCAGGGCTTAGAACAGTGCTCTGCACATAGTAAGCAATTTACAACTGTCATTATTATTATTAATGAATAAAGAAGGGGCCGGGGCCGCCGCAGTTAGCTCAGGGAGGGCAGGGGACAGGCCCGGGGCGCTGCAAGCTCATCCCCCTCGCCTCCTCTCCCTGCAACTGTTTTGATTTACTTTTAACCGGTGCCCCCTTCACAGCTCTGGCCTGGGGCACGGCCTGGCCAAGGCGGCATGGGTGGGTAGGTGGGAGAGGGAGCCCAGACCCTCTATGTAGTCTACTACAGTCACCTCTGTCGGGCCAGATTCCAGCCCCCCACCCCAACCCGGGGACGCTGGTCCCTCTGTCTTATCCACACCTTCTCCCCAGGCCCTGCCCGGTCACTGGGCAATAATCTGGGAAAAAGGAGAACTGGAAAATACCGGACCTCATGGTGCCGCCCCCGAGGAGAGAGTTGCTTGGGGTGGGGCTGTACATTGGTGACCGAGATGGGGTTCCCCCCCAACAATCACTCAATCAATCATATTTACTGAGTGCTTACTGTATGCAGAACACTGAATTAAGCGTTTGGAAGAGTAAAATATAAGAGATTGGTTAGACGTGTTCCCTGCCCACAAGGAGCTTACAGTCTAAAGGGGGAGAGAGACATTAAAATAGGACTATGTATCTAAGTGTGGTGGGGTTGAAGATGCGGGTGAATAAAAGGTAAAAATCCGAGTGAGAGAAGCAGCGTGGCTCGGTGGATAGAGCACAAGCCTGGGAAATGGAAAGACCTGGGTTCCAATTCCTACTCTGCCACTTCTCTGCGGTGTGACCTTGAGCAAGTCTAAACTAATTTGGGCTTCAGTTACTTCACCTGTAAAATGGGGATTTAAGACCGGGAGCCCTATGTGGGACCGGGACAGTGTCCAACCTGATTAACATGTGCCTACCCCAGATCTTAGAACGGAGCCTGGCACATAGAAAGCGCTTAACAATTACCATTAAAAAAAAGTGCAAGGGCAACGCAGAAGGGAGAGGGAGTAGGGGAATTGAAGGCTTAGTCAGGGAAGGCCTCTTGGTGATGTGATTTTAATAAGGTTCCCGTATTTCCCGCGGGACGACCCAGAAACCCTTCCCCTTCCCCCAGTCTGGGATTCCCGGCTCCCTCCCGATTCCTCCCTGAACAGCTCCAGGATCCAGGGAATTTCTCTGCGTGTTGGGCAGGGTCTCCCCTCCTCGCTCCGCCCCTATTCTGCCCAGCTCTAGTCTCGTAGGTTTATCAGAGCCGAGGGGGCCTGGGGGTGGGGAAGGTGTCATCTGAGACATTCCCCCGCCTCCGACCCCAACCCCAGCCTCTCTCTCCAACCGACCCTCTCTGGGGGGGAAGAAAGGGTCCGATCCACTTAGACGGGAAAGTCCCTCGTGCAATCTGACCTCCTTCACTGCAGTCCTCAGAGGAGACCCTCCTCTTCCTCCTCTTCTCCCCACCACCCCCTCTCCTCCCTCCTCGTCCCCATCCTCTCCACTCGGGCCCTTTTCTGGAAGCATCAGCCGGGTGGAGAGGGAAGGACTTCCCCGGCCCAGGGCTCCCCCACCACCCCCAGAGGCCCAGTGCTGGGGAGAGCAGCCCGTTCTGAATTTCAGGCGAGTCCCTGAAAGCCAGGTTGGTCCCTGTCCCCTGGGGACCTTGCCCAGGTTGGCATTGGGGGGGGAGGGGCCCTGGGGCGGGGACCCCCGGCAGGCGGTTGAATTGAATCTCTGGACCAATGTGCGTGTGCACATCCCACACAATCTCTCCTCTGTCCCGAACTGCGGGCCGGGGAGCAGGCGGGCCGCGTGGTGTGTCTGTCATGTGCCATCTCGTGGGGAGCAGGGCACGGGGATGGAGGGCTGGGGTCGGGGGGCCCTGGCTCGAAGTGCAGAAGACTGCTGGGTCCCCATGCAGCTGCCCCCCTCCCCCACCCAGTCCCAGCCCAAGTCACCCAGAGAGGGTGTGGTGTCTGCTCAGAGATGCCCAGCCAAATAGGGGCACTGGTCCATTGTGTGTGTGTGTGTGTGTGTGTGTGTGTGTGTGTGTATAGGAAGGGCAGAGACACTGTCCACTCGGGGCTATTTCTATCAACCTACTTTCCCCTCTACCACAACCCCCCCCAAAGAAGAAGTCATGGGGAGGATGGGGGGATAGAGGAGAGGAGAATGCTGAGGCACAACCAGAAGTCCCAAATTCTGTTCCTAAAGCAGGCCCTCAGGACAGCGCTCTGCACACAATAAGTGCTCCCAAAATACCTCTGATTGACTGATAGGTAGTCACACGGTTCCCTAATAGCATTTGTAAAGCACTTACCATGTGCCAAGCACTGTACTAAATGCGGGAGTAGAGGCAAGATAGCTAGGTCTCACCTTAGACTCTCAGTCTGAATAGGAAGGAGAATGGGTATGGAATCCCAATTTTTGTAGCTGAGAGTATGGAGGTACAGAGACGTTAAGTGACTTTCCCCAGGTTACCCAGCAAACAAGTGGCAGAGCTGGATTTAGAATCCAGGTCCTCCGATTCCTAGGCCTGCCCGTGCTCTTTCCACTAGGCCACGCTGTTTCTGGCTACTATCCTGCAGATTTTTGTTTTCGTTTTGTGCGTTCATCCATGTTTTTTCATTGTCTTAGTGTTTTGTTTCATCTCTCCTTATAAACCAGTCCCCCTCTCCCCACTTTTAATTTTTAGATCGTGCTCCTACTAAAGGCCAAGGACCACGTCTAACTCCCACCTACGTATGCTTTCCCAGTGCTTGGCCCAGTGCTTGGCACACAGCAAGTGCTGAGTGAATTACTACTATTACTATTACTACCAGAAATAGGTAGTGAGGCAGAGGACCAGAGAATCATGACTGCAGAAACAGAAAGACAGGGACATACCCAGAGGAGACACAGACCTGTTCAGAGGCATGGATTAGACTACGCTCCTTGTGGGCAGGGAAGGTTTCTCCCAACTCTGCTACATCGTACTCTCCCAAGCGCTTAGTACAGTGCTCTGCCCTGTAGATACGATTAGAGACGATCGGTTGATTGATCTGCAAAGACACGGTCCTGCGGTTGATTGATCCGCAAAGACACGGTCCTGCGTGAAAGGCCGGAGAAACTATTCGGAATGGGTGGGGAGGGCTCCGCTTCTCAGGCAGGAAAACCAAGGCCCAGAAAGGTTGAACCGTTTCCCCGAGGTCACACAGCATCCGCCACGTGGCAGCTGTGTGACTTTGGGCAAGTCACTTCATTTCTCCGGGCCTCAGTTACCTCATCTGTAAAATGGGGATGAAGACTGTGAGCCCCACGTGGGACAGCCTGATTCCCTTGTGTCCACCCCAGAGCTCAAAACAGCACTCGGCACAGAGTAAGCGTTATTATTATAGACGTTCCCCTCCACCGTCCCGCGACCACCGCCCCTCCGCCCCTAGGCTGTTGGCCCTCTTTTCTCTCTCCATCTGCCCCTCCTCCCCCACCAGCCTCTCCCACCCCGACCCTGCCGGGGACGGGCAAGAGGGAGAGCCGTCTTTGGGGGCTGGAGTTGGGCTCCATCCCGGCCTTTGGTTTTTTAACTGCGGGGTTCCCCTCTCCCCGAGTTTGGGGCCTCAGATCCGGAGCGCCCCACGGGGGAGGGAAGGGGGGAGAGGGGGCGGTCTGCCCCCGGGGTCTCTCCGAAGAGACGAGGGTCCGGAAGCCCCTGGTTGGTCCCCGCTGGGGCCTCCGGGGCGGTTGGGCGGGGGGAGAGGAGTTAGGGTCAGGGGTCAGGGCCGGGAATGCCGGGGACAAAGCCGCCCCCGGAGGGGCCTGGGGTCGGGAGCAGCCGCGGTGCTCAGAGTCAAGGGGGCGGGGTCGCCGGGGGCCTGGGTCCCGGCTCGGATCGCCTAGTGCAGGAGGAGGGGGGCAACTCGGGGGAACCTCTCTCTCCATCCCACCGGGACCTGTCGGGGGGGGGGGGGGGGGCGGGGCTGCCGGGGGGCGCTGCCGGGGGGCGCTGGGAGGGGAGAGGTCCCTCCCCCGACTCAATCGGAAAACTGAAAAGGCGGGGGGCGCACCCCGGAGGGTGGGGAGGGGGCCGTGGTGGGGAGAGACCGCGACCACCACGGCCGGTCAGCCCCCACGTGGGGATCCTCCGCGGGGAGGTAGGGGCAGGAGTCGCTCCGTGTTTATGTGTGTAGACAGTGCAAGCGCTCAGTACAGTGCTCTGCGCACGGTAAGTGCTCAGTAAATACGATCGAATGAATGCGGGTGAGTGTGTGGGTGTAGGGGGGTGACCTAAAGACCCCCCCTTTGCCCCCCCCCATGGGTAGGCCGATCTGTGCCCAGCCTCCATCCCCTTGCCCCCCCTCTTGCCCCAGCGTGTGTGCCAGCTGGAGCCAGGGCACCATAGGCCCCAGAGGGCAGAGGGGGGACGTGCCCACCAACGCTGTCGTAGTGTCCTCTCCCAAGCGCTTAGGACAGGGCTCCGCACACAGCGAGCGCTCGATCGACATCCATAATAGAGAAGCAGCGTGGCTCGGTGGAAAGAGCTCGGGCTTGGGAGTCAGAGGTCGTGAGTTCGAATCCCGGCTCTGCCTCTTGTCCGCTGTGTGACTGTGGGCAAGTCACTTCACGTCTCTGGGCCTCAGTTCCCTCATCTGGAAAATGGGGATGGAGACGGTGAGCCTCCCACGTGGGACAACCTCGTGACCCGGTATCTCCCCCAGCGCTTAGAACAGCGCTCTGCACGTAGTCGGCGGACAGAGCCCGGGCTTGGGAGTCAGAGGTCATGGGTTCGAATCATGGGTTCGAATCCCAGCTCTGCCTCTTGTCAGCTGTGATGACTGTGGGCAAGTCACGTCACCTCTCTGGGTCAAATGGGGATGGAGACGGTGAGCCTCACGTGGGACAACCTCATGACCCGGTATCTCCCCCAGCGCTTAGAGCAGCGCTCTGCACCTAGTGGGCGGACAGAGCCCGGGCTTGGGAGTCAGAGGTCATGGGTTCGAATGCCGGCTCTGCCTCTTGTCAGCTGTGTGATGGCGGGCCGGTCACTTCACCTCTCTGGGCCTCAGTTCCCTCATGGGTCAAATGGGGATGGAGACGGTGAGCCCCACGTGGGACCACCTGTCTCTCCCCCAGCGCTCTGCCCACAGTAAGCGCTTAACCAACCCCAGCATTATTATTAGAGCGTGAGCCCGTTGTGGGGCAGGGAGCGTCTCCATCTCCGCAGAGTGCTCTGCACAGAGTGAGCGCTCGATAGATGCCGTCGGCTGAATTCTGATGATCATCACCAAGCCCGTGGACGACGAAGCGTGCGGGGGCAGGGGAGGCGCGGAGCGTGTGCGTGTGTGTGTAGTGCACGTTGGCATCCCGGGCCCCCTCCCCTGCTCCCCGGGGTGCGGGCGGAGCGTGCGTGGAGGGGCGGGGGGGGTTTGTGTCGGGGAGGCGGGGCGGGGGTCGCCAATGAGCGGCGGGGCGAGCGGGCGGGGGTCGGAGAGGGGCCCTGGCAGGCGGGCGGGCATTGGGCAGGGCGGCGGCGGCGGGCGGCCCTGGTTGGCCTCTCCAGTTGCCGGGTAACGGGGCTGCCACTTTCTCCCGGAGACGGCGCAGACCCCCGCCCGCCCTGCTCCAGTCTGACTGGCTCGGACCCACGGGGGGGGGGGGGACAGGAGGGAGGGGAGGGGGCGGCCCCCGGTCCCGGCCACAGCAACAGAGACCCCCCCCTCCCCTCTCCCCTCCACCGCCTCACCTTCGCCGCGGCTTGGCTCATCCCTCCCCGCCCCCCTCCACACCTGTGGGAGCGGGGAAACTGAGGGACGAGCGTCTACTAGCCTCCCTCCCCTCCCCCTCATCCGTCCCTCCTTTGGGCTGTAGGGAGGGGATCGGGGGAAACTGAGGAACGAGCTCCGGGGGGGACCCCTCCCGCGCCCCCTCCAAAATCCTCCCCTCCCTTGGGCTGTAGGGAGGGGATCGGGGGGAAACTGAGGAACGAGCTCCGGGGGGGGACCCCTCCCGCGCCCCCTCCAAAATCCTCCCCTCCCTTGGGCTGTAGGGAGGGGATCGGGGGGAAACTGAGGAACGAGCTCCGGGGAGGGACCCCTCTCGCGCCCCCTCCAAAATCCTCCCCTCCCTTGGGCTGTAGGGAGGGGATCGGGGGAAACTGAGGAACGAGGTCTAGGGCGAGAGGTGATGCAAGGAAACAGGAGCGAGCTCTAGGAGGGGGAGGGGGACCCCTCTCGCGTCCCCTCCTCCCCAAAATCCTTTCCTCGGTTCGGGTCTAGGGTGGGAGGGGATCGGGGGAAACTGAGGAACGAGCAATAGGGTGGATGGGGATCCGGGGAAACTGAGGAACGAGCTCTAGGAGGGGAGGGGATCCGGGGAAACTGAGGAACGAGCTGTAGGGTGGGAGGGGGATGCGGGGAAACTCAGGAACGAACTCGGGGGCGGAGAGGGACCCCTCTCGGTCCCCCTTCCCCCATCTCCTTTCCTCGGTTCGGCTCTAGGATGGGAGGGGGGGTCCGGGGAAACTGAGGAACGAGTCTGGGGGTGGAGGGGGACCCCTCTCTCGCCCCCTCCCCCGTTCTCTGCAGCGAGAAGGCGTGAGAGGGGTGAGGGAGGGCGACCCCCCCCCCCACTTTGGCCCTAAAACCTTGAGGATCCAAACCCTCCCTCGGTCTGCCCCCTCCCCCCCACCTCCCAGCCGAAGCCCTTGCCCCGGGGCCCTCCCCGTCCCCTCCCCCTCCTCCATCCGGTCGGTGTCCTCTTGCGGGATGGAAAGATAAAACCAAAATAAACCTGTGGAGGGAGGCCCGGGGACCCGCCCCCTCTGGCTCCCCAGGTGCTGGGTGACCTTGGCTAAGTGGCTAAACCTCTCTGAGTCCGGTCCCCTCCCCCGCGCTCCCACCCCGGTCCTCCCGGCCGGTGGGTGAGGGTGGGGGGCCCGGGGGGACCCCGAGAGGGGCCCGGGGGGGATGGGGAGGGGGCTCCCGGTCCCCTGGTCGCCCCTGGCGACCGGCGGAAGCAGGGAGAGATGCTATCGCCGCTCTCGGCCCCCAACTCCGAGTCGCCGACCCAAACCGGGGGGGGGGGGGATTATTTCTTTTCTTTTATTTATTTAATTAACGAGGCGTGCGTCTCCTCCATCCTATCGATCTTGATGCTGCGGTCTTGTTTTCGTCTTCGTCCGGGCGTCTCCCCCGTGGGCCCGTCGTGGGGCAGGGATGCTCTCGGTGGCCCCGTTCCAAGCGCCCGGGCCGCGGCTCCGCAGGCGGGGAGCGCTCAATAAATACGGCCAAAGGGGAGCAGACGCCCGCCCCGCCGGGCCGAGGCGTCGAGGGGAGGGGCGCCCGGGAGGGGAGCGGGCCCGGGGGGCCGCCTGGAGGAGGAGGGCGGGTCCGAGGCTCCTTCTGCGCCTGCTCGGTGCCAGGCTCCGGGCAGCCAATGGCGCGCGGGCGCGCGAGGGGCCCCCGGGGGGGGGGGGGGGAGGGGCGGCCCGGGCCGAGCCGGGGGGAGGGGGGAAGGGGGGAGGGGGGAAGGGGGGAGGGGCGGATTAGTCATCGCCCGAACGGGAGCGCTGACGTCAGGCCGGAGGGGGAGGGGGCGCGGGAGGAGCAGGAGGGGGCGGGGCGGCCTCCGGTGACCGCGCTGATGATGCAACCCCATCCCCATCCTCCTCCTCCTCCTCCTGGCCGTCCTCCCCCCGTCCTCCCCGTCCTCCTCCCCGCCGCAGCGATGACTCATCCCCGCCGGCCCCACCGGGCCCCGGCCGCCCCAAACCGCCCCAACCCGCCCAGAGTTTGCCCAGTAACAAGCCTCCCTCCTCTAACCCCCCCCCCCCCGCCATCTCATCTAGGGGAACGACAATAATAAGAATAATAAGGGTGGTATTTGCTCAGCGCCTACTCTGTGCCCAACATTGCTCCACAAGCTGGGCACCGTTCCCACCCGCCCGCGGCTCCGGGGCCGGTCCCCCCCAGTCTGCCCAACACGCTGGGGGCCTGGGGGGGGGGGGGGGGCTTCAGGGCCGGCTCAGTGGGCCTTTGCACCTGTGGGGGTCGGGGGGGAGGGGGGGAAGGCCGTTGGGTGTGAGTCTGGGGCGTGCAAAAGGGATGGAGGCCTGGTGGGGGGGTCATGGGGGGAGTTGGGGGACCGTGGGTCGGGGATGTTTGGGGAGGTGATGGGAGAGTCTTGGAGGGTGTGGCGGGGTGTGGCGGAGTGTGGATCTGGGGGTTGGGATGGGGAGTCGGGGGGTGCTGCTCTGGGAAGGGTGTGATAGAGGGAAGGGCTACCTGGGACTGTGATGGGGGCATTCCCGGGGGTGTGGGTCTGCCAATTGTGGGCCTGGGGTGTGTGCGATGGGGGGAGTCTGGGACTGTGGGTCTGCTAAGTGTGTGATGGAGGGACTCTGGGGGTGTGGGTCTGCCAAGTGTGGGCCTGGGGTGTGTGCGTTGGGGGGAGTCTGGGGTGTGGGTCTGCGAAGCGGGTGCCTGGGGTGTGTGTGATGGAGAGTCTGGGGGTGTGGGTCTGCTAAGTGTGTGATGGGGGGAATTCTAGGGGTGTGGGTCTGCAGAGCATGTGCCTGGAGTGTGTGTGATGGGGAGTCTGGGGGTGTGGGTCTGCTAAGTGTGTGATGGGGGAATTCTAGGGGTGTGGGTCTGCAGAGCATGTGCCTGGAGTGTGTGTGATGGGGAGTCTGGGGGTGTGGGTCTGCGAAGCGGGTGCCTGGGGGGGGTGTGATGGGGGGACTCTGGGGTTGTGGGTCTGCGAAGCGGGTGCCTGGGGTGTGTGTGATGGGAGTCTGGGGGATGGGGTCCGGGAAGTGTGGGTCTGGGGGGAGGAGGGGTCCCCCCTTGCAGCTGTGCAACATCTGGCCCCAAGCACCTCTGACCCTCCTAACTGGAGAAGCTGCTGAAGCAGCACACACACACCCCCCCCAGCACACAGGCAGCATCCCGCCTAGCAGCACATAAACACACACATACTCCTGGAGAAGCACACACCTGGCAGCCCACATGGCAGCACACCCAGCCGTGCGCATACACACACACACACACACACACACACACACACACAGCAGGATACAAACGGCAGCCCACATGGCAGCACACAGAGCACTACACACACACACACTCACAGCAGCTCTGGCTGTTGCAGGGCAGAATTCGTAGAGACACAGTGCAGGCACACACACACACTCGCAAAGACAGATGCGAATACTCACATTCACGGCTACCCAAATACATAGGGGAGCGGACCCACACTCCGATAATTATCTACAGAGGCTCACGCTTGCACACCTATAAGCGCACACAAAGACGGACAGATCCACAGACTCACCCTGGGGCCTGCGGCCTTTCGTAGCGTCCCCTACACTGACCAGAAGGACCCTACTATGGTTTTGTCATCCTCTGTCCGTATCGCGCCCCTTCTCCTGGACGGGCAGGAGGACGGACGGACAAGCAGACCAGTCATGGGGTTCTCTCCCTGGAAGATGTCTTCGTCTGCCCAGGTCCTTGATAACCGATCAATCTATCGATCAAGCAATCAGTGCTCTTCCCTCCTCTCCTTCACTCCTACTCGGTTCATTTCGGCCTGAATGCGGTTATTTCCCCCTGACTTTCGTCATCCCCGTCTGTGCCGATGCTTTGCCTCTAAGTCCCCATTGTGCGTAAGCTACACAACCTGTGTCAACCACTGGTTTTCTCGGGTCGCCCTCATTAGACAAGCGGCGTGGCTTAGTGGCAAGAGCCCGGGCCTGGGAGTCAGAGGTCGTGGGTTCTAATCCCGGCCCCGCCACTTGTCAGCTGTGTGACTTGGGCAGGTCACTTCACTGTGCCTCAGTTACCTCCTCTGGAAAATGGGAATCAAGACTGTGAGCCCCACGTGGGACAACCTGATAACCATGCAAATACCCCAGCGCTTAGAACAGTGCTTGGCTGTTCTAGTAGTAAGCACTTAACAAATAGTATGCACTTAACAAATACCCTCATTATTATTATTAGACTGTAAGCTTCTGCAAGAGAGGGTTTTACCATATTGTCGTATAGTTCCCAGCACCTAGGACATTGCTCAGCACACAGTGGGTACTTAGTAATCACTGTTGCTGTTCATGTTTGTTCTCTCACCTCAGTGGGTCAATACCTCCTTGTCCTTGCCTCCCGAGGAGGTAGGAATGACTAGAACCTCCTGGTTTCCATCGGGAGAGACTCCTAGGTTGATAATAATGGTGGTATGTGTTAAGCGCTTACTCTGTGCAAAGCACTGTTCTAAGCACTGGGGGGATACAAGGCGGTCAAGTTGTCCCACGTGGGACTCACGGTTTTAATCCCCATTTTACAGATGAGGTAACTGAGGCACAGAGAAGTTAAGTGACTTGCCCACAGTCACACAGCTGGCAAATGTCTGGCTTAAGGGAAGGACCCCGGGGTTGGGAGTCAGAGGTCGCGGCGTCGAATCCCGGCTCCGCCACTTGTCAGCTGTGTGACTTTGGGCAAGTCACTTCACTTCTCTGTGCCTCAGTTCCGTCATCTGTAAAGTGGGGATTAAGACTATGAGCCTTAGGTGGGACAACCTGATCACCTTGTATCTGCCCCAGCGCTTAGAACGGTGTTGGGCACATAGTAAGCGCTCAACAAATGCCATCGTTATTATTATTACGTTCTCCGTTTCAGTAGGTGGCTCTCCCACCTTCAGCTTGGGGCCCACTAGGACTCTGAGATCTTTTTCTGCCTCGTAATTACCTGTGTAATTATTAAGCACTTACTAGGTGCCAAACCCCGTACTAGGTGCTGGGGTACAGATAAGATCATCAAGTCCTGCATTGGGTTCACGGTCTAAGCAGGAGGGAGAGCAGGCATTGAATCCCCATTTTGCAGATGAGAGAACTGAGGCACAGAGAAGGGAAGTGACTCGCCCAAGGTCACGGAGCAGACGCGTGACGGAGCCGTGATCAGGACCCAGGTCCCCTGACTCCCAGGCCTGGGCACTTTCCACTAGGCCACGCTGCCTTGCTCGATCCTCTCCAAGACGGTCTTTTTAGTTCTCTGCCTCTTTGGCCGTGTTTACCATCCTCTCCCCGTTTGCCTGCCTCTCTTTCGATGCGGTGCCTATTTGTTCCCCTCTCTCCGTCTTTGTCTGTCTCTCTCCTCCCCCTTGCAGCCTTTCCCCTCTCTGATCCGGCTCCGGGGACGGGGGGCTTCAACTGCAGCAGGAGGGATGGGGGTTAAACTGCCAGGGGTGGAGTTGCCTCTGTAGAACTGCCTGTCCTATTGGTCTGAGGCTGGAGTGGGGAAGGGGGGGTGGGGGGCACCATGAGGGGCAAGCCAAGTTTCCAGTGTCTGAGATAATGGTTATCTGCCAGGGCCAGATGCCCTCCCCCCTGCCCCCCGTCTTCTCCCCCCCCTCCCCGAATCCACCAGCACTTTCCACTCCCCTCCAGCCCCCGTGAGCACTAGGGATCCTGAAGTAGCAGGAACCCGGGACAGGGGGCATGGGCACCTTTGCCTCCCAACTGCCCCTGCAGCTGGGGCGGGGGCTGGGGCAGGGGCAAGACCTGGGCTGGGCTGAAGGTGGGGCGGGGGCTAGGAGAGGAGATAAGGCTGGGGCAGGGGTTGGGACAGGGGCTGGGCTGGGGCTCAGTCTCGGTGCGTCCTCGGGTCCCACGATATTGGAGCACTGGGGAGGAGGATAGAGAGCAAAGGGAAAGTGGAGTGAGGAAGGGGGAGGGGAGGAAGGAGAGGGGAGGGGAGGGGAGGTGGCTGCGGCTGCTGGAAGATGAGCTCAGACCCCCGGCAGGGAGGATTTTAGTTTTGTTTGATTGCATCAGACACCCAAACAGCTTCTCCTGCCCATCACCCACCCCGGCCAGCTCTGGGCCAGCTCTCTGCGGGTAGTGGGCAGCGCCCAGCTTCCACCACCGAAGCCCCCCCCCCCCCCCGCCCAAAACAGGGGAGGGGCTGGGGGAAGACCTTCACCCAGAGAAGGTGAGAGGTTTCCAGAGGCCACTGAGCCCCGAAAAGCCCCCACCCACTGCCGTCTCCTCCAGGAGGGGGCGGGGGGGCGCTTGGGATTTGACCCTTGAACCCGGGAGCCCCGCCCCTCCATCTTTCCCTGGGACCAGGTGGGGCAGGGAAGGTGGGGAACGATTTTTAACTGGCCCACCCTACCCTCTCCTACCCCAGTCTCCACCCGGCCCTTCCAGGGGGTGAGGAGTGAGGGGGGTGGGCAAACAGCAACACCCCCCTCACCCCGCCACCATCGGACCACCGTGACACAAAGGCCCCACTGTCCCCATACAGGGGCCCAGAGAACTAGGCTCAGTCCCCAGGGTCGCCCCCTCCCCAGCCAACCAAGCTTCTGGACCGCAGCGCGCCTGCCCCCCCGCCACCCCAGACACAATTTCCCTTCCTCAGGACGAAAGGAAAGAGCTCCGGGGAAGTCTTGGGGAAGCGCTGAGGGGGAAGGAGCCTAGCTGAGCCGGAGAGGGGCTGGGAGGCCAGGGACCACTGTATGGGGTGGCTGGGAAGACAGGGAGCACTATAAGGGGTGTGTGGGAGGGAAGGGAGTACTGTTAGGGATAGATGGGAGGGTAGGGAGCACTGTTAGGGTGGCCTGGATGATAGGGAGCATTGTTGGGGTGGCTGGGAGGGCAAGGAGCACTGTTAGGGATGGTCGGGAGGGCAGAGAGCACTGTCAGGGATGGCCAGGAGATTAGGGAGCAATGTTTGGGGTGGATGGGAGGGCAGGGAGCACTGTTAGGGGGCTGGGAGGATAGAGAGCACTGTTAGGGATAGTTGGGAGGGTAGAGAGCACTGTTTGGGGTGGCTTGGAGGGCAAGGAGCACTGTCAGGGATGGCCAGGAGGTTAGGGAGCACTATTTGGGGTGGGTGGGAGGGCAGGGAGGATAGAGAGCACCGCTAGGGATAGTTGGGAGGATAGAGAGCGCTGTTTGGGGTGGCTGGGAGGGCAGGGAGCACTGTTGGGGATGGCCAGGAGGTTAGGGAGCACTGTTAGGGGTGGCTGGGAGGGCAGGGAGGACTGTCAGGGATGGCCAAGTTAGGGAGCTCCGTTAGGAGTGCACGGGAGGGTAGAGCGCCCTGTGGGGGTGCTGGGAGGAGAGAGAGCGCCGTTAAGGCTAGTCGGGAGGGTAGAGAGCAGCGTTGGGGGTGGGCGGGAGGGCAGGGAGGGGGGTGGGGGGTGGGGGACAGGGGCAAGGGCAGGGGCAGGGAGGCCGGCGGGGTGTGCACAGCGTCAGGCGGCGCGGTTCCCCGCACGGGCTTGGCGGGGCGCGTCTGGACTCGCGCGCCCCCTAGTGGCCGAGGGGGGGGCCAGGGCCCGGCGCTCCGTTTTCCCACGCCCGCCCCGCCCTGCGCCTGCCACCTGCTGCCCCCGGGCGGCCGGCGCCCGCTACTGCAACCGCAGTCCCCTTGGTGACCCCGCGACGCAGCCCTTCCTCCTCCTCCTCCTCCTCCTCCTCCTCCTCCTCCTCCTCCTCCTCCTCCTCCTCCTCCTCCTCCTCCTCCTCTTCTTCCTCCTCCTCCTCCTTGACTCTATTTATTGCCATTGTTCTTGTCTGTCCGTCTCCCCCCGATTAGACTGAAGCCCGTCATAGGGCAGGGACTGTCTCTATCTGTTGCCGACTTGTTCATTCCAAGCGCTTAGTACAGTGCTCTGCACATAGTAAGCGCTCAATAAATACTATTGAATGAATCCCCATTTTCCAGATGAGGGAACTGAGGCCCAGAGAAGTGAAGTGACTTGACCAAAGTCACACAGCTGGCAAGCGACGGAGCCAGGATTAGAACCCACTCCCAAGCCCGGGCTCTTTCCACTGAGCCACGCTGCTTCTCTGCAGTAGTAATGATGTAGTAACGGTGCTTTTTATTAGGTGCTTACTAAATGAAAAATATTATGTAATCTGTATTAAGTGCTTCAAAATAACTATACGGATGTAATTCATCTCCAAAGATCTTGCAATCTGAAAAGTCACTTAACTTTTCGGGGCCTCAGTTATCTCATTTGTAAAATGGAGATTAAGACTGTGAGCCCCGTGTTTGACGAGGACTTGTGTCCCCCTTCTGGACTGTGAGCCCGTTGTCGGGTAGGGACTGTCTCTATCTGTTGCCCAATTGTCCTTTCCCAGCGTTAAGTGCAGTGTTCTGCACACAGTGAGTGCTCAATAAACACGACTGGACGAATGAATGAATGAAAGTGTCGGTATGGCTTAGTGGAAAGAGCACAGGCCCGGGAGTTGGAAGATCTGGGTTCTAATCCCGCCTCCATCACTTGTCTGCTTTGTAACCTTGGGCAAATCACTTCACTTCTCTCGGGCTCAGTTCCCTCATCTGTAAATAGGGGATTAAGGCTGTGAGCCCCATCTTGGACAGAGCCTGTGTCCAACCCAATTATCTTGTATCTAACGCAGTGCTTAGTGCAGTGCCTGGCACGTAGGAAGTGCTGAACAAATACCATTAAAAAAAACCCCACACATACACACACCCGACTCCGCTCTTTGCCCACTGCGTGACCTGGGGCAAATTCATTCATTCAATCGTATTTATTGAGCGCTTACTGTGTGCAGAGCACTGGACTAAGCGCTTGGAATGTATAATTCGGCAAAAGATAGACAAAATCCCTGCCCAACAACAGGCAAATCACTTGACTTCTCTGTACCTCAGTTTCATCATCTGTAAAATGGGGATTCAATCTCCCTCCCTTAGCCTGCGAGCCCTATGTGGGATAGAGACTGTGTCCGACCTGCTCATCCTGTATCTTCAGATGTATTTATCAATCGGTGGTATTTATTGAACGCTTAGCCGTACTAAGCGCTTGAGAGAGTCCAATTCAAGAAGGGTTAGACTCCGTTAGAAGGAGCATGGCCCAGAGGATAGAGCACAGGCCTGGGAGTCAGATGGATCTGGGTTCTAATCCCGGCTCCGCCACTTGTCTGCTGTGTGAACTTGAGCAAGTCACTTCTCTTCTCTGAGCCTCAGTTACCTCATCTGTAAAATGGGGATTAAAACTGTGCGCTCTCTGTGGGACAGGGACTGTGTCCAACTCAATTACCTTGAATCTAGCCCACCGCTTAGTGCAGTGCTTGGCAGATAGTAAGCGCTTAACAAATACCACAATTATCATTATTTTAATCCTGTCTTTGCCACTTGTCTACTGGGTGACTTTGGGCAAGTCACTGAACTTCTCTGGGCCTCAGTGCCCTCCTCTGTAAAATGGGGATTAAGACTGTGAGCCCCTTGTGAGATATGGTCCAACCTGATTGACCTGTATCCCCCCCAGCTTTTAGGACAGTGCTTGACACATTGTAAGCGCTTAGCAAATACTATTATTATTGTTATTAATAGTAGTTGGTAGATGTGATTCCCTTCCTGGGCTGAAGCAGGGGGGATGGGAGCACTCGTTTCCTGGAGGTGAGGCAGCATCCCTCTCAATCTCAATCCCCATTTTACAGTTAAGGCAACTGAGGCCCAGAGAAGTGAAGTGACTTGCCCAAGGTCACACAACAGACTCTCGGCAGAGCAGGAATTAGAATTGGAAGAAGTAGCACGGCTGGACCAGGGAAACGGAGGATATGGGCTGCAATCCCGGCTCTGCCGGTTGCTTGCTATATGACCTTGGGCAAGTCACCTCGCTTCTCCGGGCCTCAGTTTCCTCAACTGTAAAATGGGGATTAAATACCTGCTCTTCTGTCTTCTTAGACTGTGAGCGCTTTGTGGGACAGGGACTGTGTCCAACCCGATTGACGTGAATCTACTCCAGCGCTTAGAACAGCGCTCGACACATAGTAAGTGCTGAACAAATATAATAATAAGAGTAATAAAAAAGATCACATCTCCTCCAAGAGCCCTTCCCCAATTAAGCCCTCTTTTTTCCAACTCCCTTTCCATTCTGTGCCACCCTGGCCCCTGGGTCCGTATCCTTTAAGCTCTTGACATCCCTCCTGTTAGACTGTGAGCCCGTCATTGGGCAGGGATTGTCTCTATCTGTTGCCGAATTGCACATTCCAAGTGCTTAGTCCAGTGCTCTGCACATAGTAAGCGCTCAATAAATACTATTGAATGAATTCACCTCCCCCTCAGCCCCACTGCTCCTCCGTATATATCCACAATTGATTTTACCTCTGTCTTCCTCTCTAGAGTGTAAGCTCCTTGGGGGCAGGGAACGGGTCTATCACATCAACTCTGTTGCATCGGACTCTCCCCAGTGTTTAGTACAGTGCTCCGCCCGGTAAGTGCTCAATAAACATCACTGACTTCAAACCGCACTGCTCACATGAGTTACTGTAGGTCTTCCTGTTTTGCACAAATCAGATCCCACTCGACACGGGTTCAGGGAGGCAGCGTAACTCCCTCCCCCTTCACATCTTCACATTTAGAGAAGCAGCCTGGCTTAATGGAAAGAGCCCGGGCTTTGGAGTCGGAGGTCATGGGTTCGAATCCCGGCTCTGCCACTTGTCAGCCGTGTGACTGTGGGCAAGTCACTTCACTTCTCGGTGCCTCAGTTACCTCATCTGTAAAATGGGGATTAACTGTGAGCCTCATGTGGGACAACCTGATTACCTTGTATCTCTCCTAGCGCTTAGAACAGTGCTCTGCACATAGTGAGCGCTTAACAAATACCAACATTATTATTATCTGACAGACCATCACTCTCCCCTCCTTCAAAGCCTTAAAATCACATCTTCTCCCCCAACTAAACCCTTATCCCCACTTCCCTCTCCCCTCTGCTACACCCTCGTATTTAGATTTGACTCTATTTATTGCCATTGCTCTTGTCTGTCCGTCTCCCCCGATTAGACCGTAAGCCCGTCAAACGGCAGGGACCGTCTCTATCTGTTGCCGACTTGTTCATCCCAAGCGCTCAGTACAGTGCTCTGCACATAGTAAGCGCTCAATAAATACTATTGAATGAATGAATGAATAGATTTGTATACTTTATTTACCCCACTCTAGCCCTGCAGCACTTACGTATATATCTGTAATTTATTTTAGCCTCTATTTCCCCCTTTAGACTATAAACTCCTTGTGGGTAGGGAACGTGTCTGCCAGCTCTGGTCTATTGTATTCTCTCAAGTGCTCAGGACAGGGCTTTGCACACAGTAATAATAATAATAATGTTGGTATTTGTTAAGCGCTTACTATGTGCCGAGCACTGTTCTAAGCGCTGGGGTAGACATAGGGGAATCAGGTTGTCCCACATGGGGCTCACAGTAAGTGAGCACAGTAAGTGCTCAAGTTTATTAAGTGCTCAAGTAAGTTTATTGAGCACAGTAAGTGCTCAATAAATATGATCAATTGATCATATTGCAGTGCAGGCTGCTGGTCAGTCCCAATGCAAGGACGTCCACCCTAAATTCTAAGGGGCCGGCAGAGTCTCCATTCAGTGTCCCCTTGCCCGGCGCTCACTGAGAAGCAGCGTGGTCTACTGGATGGAGCCCGGGCCTGGGAGTCAGAAGGACCTGGGTTCTAATCCGGGCTCCGCCACTTGTCTGCTCTAGGGCCTTGAGCAAGTCACTTCACTTCTCTGGGCCTCAGTGACCTCATCTGGAAAATGGGGATTAAGACTGTGAGCCCCATGTGGGTCAGGGACTGTTCCAAACTGATTAGCTTGTTATCTACCCTAGTGTTTGACACATAGTAAGCACTTAATAAATACGACTATCATCATCATCATCTGATTCACTTCAGTCAATCCATCCAATTCACTTCTGTTTCATTCCTCTTATGTTCTCAATCCCTAATAATAATAATAATGGTATTTAAGTGCTTCTTTATGCCAGGCATTGTTCTAAGTGCTATGGTAGATAAAAGCTAATCGGGTTGGGTACAGTCCCTGCCCCAAATAATAATAATTATGATCGTGTTTAAGCGCTTACTGTGTGCCAAGCACTGTTCTAAGCGCTGGGGTAGATACAAGGTAATCAGGTGGTCCTGCTTGGGGTTCACAGACTTAATCCCCATTTTCCAGATGAGGGCACTGAGGCACAGAGAGGTTAAGTGGCTTGCCCAGAGTCACACAGCAGACAAGTGGCAGAGCCAGAATTAGAACCCAGGTCCTTTTGACTTCCAGGCCTTTCCTCTATCCAGTAGGCCACACTGCTTCTCCCTAAAAATGTAATGGCCTTAGCCCCTCACCTTCCCAAAGCCCTTTTGTATATCAATCAATCAATTGTTTTGATTGATCACTTACAGCGAGTAGAGCACTGTACTGGTGCTTGACTGAATGCAGAAGAGCCGAAGAATTTGATCTCTGCCCTCAGGGTAGCCGGGGAGCCGGCACTGAAATAAATTGCAGGTAATTTATAGAGTATAAATACATGAACCTTTATTTAATGAGATGTGTAATGTAATGAGCTGTGAAGACCCAACTGCTTACTTCTACTTCTGTGAGACTACTGTCTCAAAACCCAGTAACCTTGGCGTTATCCTCAACTCATCTCTCTCATCCAACCCACCGGTTTAATCCTATGGGTTCAATCTTCGCAACTTTACTAAAATCCACCCTTTCCTCTCCATCCAAACTGCTACAACATTAATCTGTAAGCCCGTCAAACGGCAGGGACTGTCTCTATCTGTTGCCGACTTGTTCATTCCAAGCGCTCAGTACAGTGCTCTGCACATAGTAAGCGCTCAATAAATACTATTGAATGAATAATCAACATTAATTACAGAAGCAGCATGGCTCAGTGGAAAGAACCCGGGCTTGGGAGTCAGAGTCATGGTTTCGAATCCCGGCTCCGCCGCTTGTCAGCTGTGTGACTGTGGGCAAGTCACTTAACTTCTCTGTGCCTCAGTTACCTCATCTGTAAAATTAAGACTGTGAGCCTCATGTGGGACAACCTGATTACCCTGTATCTACCCCAGCGCTTAGAACAGTGCTCTGCACATAGTAAGCGCTTAACAAATACCGACATTATTTATTATTAATCCAAGCACTTATCCTACCCTCCTTTGATTACCGCACCAGCCTCTTTGCTGACCTCTCCGCCTCCTGCTGCTACACACTCTGCGGCCGAACATTTTTCTACAGAACGTTCAGTCCATGTTTCCCCCACGCCTCAGGGACCTCCAGCGGTTGCCCATCCACCTCTGCATCGAGCAGAAACTCCTTACCGGCGGCTTTGAAGCACTCAATCACCTTGTCCCCTCCTATCTCCCGCGTTCATTTCCTACTACAACCCAGGACCGTCACTTCGTTCCTCTAGCGCCGACCTACTCCCTGTACCTCAATCTCATCTACCTCGCACCAACCTCTTGCCCACATCCTGCCTCTGGCCTGGCACTTCCACTTCCTTCATATCCAACAGACCATCACTCTCCCCACCTTTGAAGTCTTAGTTTTGGGTTTTTTTAAATGGTATCTGTTAAGCGCTTCCTATGTTCCAGGCACTGTAACTGGGTGACCTTGGGCAAGTCGCTTAACATCTCTGTGCCTCAGTTCCCTCGTCTGTAAAATGGGAATTAAGACTGAGAGCCCAATGAGGAACAGGGACTGTGTCCAACCTGATTAGCTTTTACCTTCCCCAGCGACTAGTACAGTGCCCCGTACATTGTAAGTGCTTAACAGATGCCATAATTATCTTTATTATTATTAGTCAGCCGATTGCATTTATTGAGCACTTACTGTGTGCAGAGCATTGTACTTAGTGCTTGGGAGGGTCCAAAATAGCAATACATTGAGAAGCATGGCTTAATGGAAAAAGCCCAGGCTTGGGAGTCAGAGGACGTGGGTTCTAATCCTGGCTCTGCCACTTGTCTTCTGTGTGTCCTTGGGCAAGCCACTTAACTTCTCTGTGCCTCAGTTACCTCATCTGGAAAATGTGGATTAAGACTGTGAGCCCCAAGTGGAACAACCTGATTACCGTGTATCTTCCCCAGCGCTTAGAAAAGTGCTAATCAGTCAGCACTTAACAAATACCATAATTATTACTATGAATTTAACAGACAGGGTCCCTGTCCATGAGTTTATAAACTACAGAGGGAGACAGACAATATAAATACGTAAAATTAGTTTTTCAGTCAGTCATATTTATTCAATCATATTTATTGAGTGTTTACTGTGAGCAGAGCACTGTACTAAGTGCTTGGAAAGTACAAGATGGTATTTGTTAAGCGCTATGTGCCAAGCACTGCAGTAGACTCAAACGTTTAGTACAGTGCTCTGCACGTAGTAAGCACTCAATAAATACTATTGAATGAATGGACACAAGGTAATCAGGTTGCCCACCTGGGGCTCACAGTCTTAATCCCCATTTTCCAGATGAGGTAACTGAGGCACAGAGAAGTTCAGTGATTTGCCCAAAGTCACACAGGTGACAAGTTGTGGAGTAGGGATTAGAACCCATGACCTCCGACTCCCAAGCCAGTGCTCTTTCCACTAAACCATGTTGCTAAGTTTTGTATATAAGGGCTGTGGCGGGGGGGGGGGGGGGGGGGGGGGGGGGGGGGGGGGGGGGGGGGGGAGGGATGATGAATAATTAGCTAATGATGACAATAGTAATAATGATGAAACTAACTCTCCCCCTCTTCAAAGCCCTCCTGATAGCTTACCTCCTCCAGGAGGCCTTCCCAGACTAAGCCCTTTTCCCTCTCCTCCTCCTCTCCTCCACATTCCCCCTCCCACCCTCTGCTCTTTCCCCTTCCCCTCCCCCCAGCACTGTGCATATCTGTATATATTATTTATTATCCTATTTATTTTGTTAATGAGGTGTATATCTCCTTGATTCTATTTATCTTGATGGTTTTGACGCCTGTCTACTTGTTCTGTTGCCTGTCTCCCGTTTAGACGGTGAGCCCGTCTGTGAGCCCGTCGTTGGGCCGGGATGGTCTCTCTCTGTTGCCGAATCGTCCATTCCAAGCGCTTAGGACAGTGCTCTGCACACAGTAAGAGCTCAATCAATACGATCGAATGAACGAATGAAGCGCTGACTCGGTGCCAAGCACTGTTCTAAGCGCTGGGGAGGCTAGAAGGTGATGAGGTGGTCCCCCGTGGGGCTCCCAGGCTTGGGAGTCAGAGGTCATGGGTTCGAATTCTGACTCTGCCACTTGTCAGCTGTGTGACTGTGGGCAAGTCACTTCACTTCTGTGCCTCAGTTCCCTCCTCTATAAAATGGGGATTAACTGTGAACCCCATGTGGGACAACCTGATGACCCTGTATCTTCCCCAGCGCTTAGAACAGTGCCCTGCACAGAGTAAGCACTTAATAATAATAATAATAATGTGGGTATTTGTTAAGCGCTTACTCTGTGCTGAGCACTGTTCTAAGCGCTGGGGGAGACAGAGGGGAATCAGGTTGTCCCACGTGGGGCTCACAGTCTTAATCCCCATTTTACAGATGAGGTAACTGAGGCACCGAGAAGTGAAGTGACTTGCCCAAAGTCACACAGCTGACAAGTGGCCGGGCCGGGATTCGAACCCATGACCTCTGACTCCAAAGCCCGTGCTCATACCAACATTATTATTATTCATCCCCATTTGACAGATGAGGTCACTGAGGCCCAGAGAAGTGACTCGACCAAAGTCACACAGCGGACAAGTGGCGGAGGCGGGATTCGAACCCATGACCTCGGATTCCCAAGCCCGGGCTCTTGCCAGTGAGCCACGCTGCTTCTCACGATGATGATAACAATATTATTAATAATGATAATGATATTAATGAAGGGGGACGTCGGGAGTTGAGGGGGAAGAGAAGCTGAGCCTCGACCCTCGTGGAGAGCGACACGGTTTGTCCCGCCCCTTCCGGGAGGCGGGACCGGAAGTCTTCCCTTCTCCCCCTCCCCACGTGGTTGGAGCCGGAAGTGACGACGGCGGCTGTTGGCGAGGGCGAGCGGAGCGCCGGGGCCCGGCGGCGCGGGATCGGGGTCGCCGGTCAGGGGCCGCGCGTCGCTCGGGGCCGCGCATCGCTCGGGGGCGCGCGTCGCTCGGGGCCGCGGAGGCCGGGGCTGGGACGCCCACCTCACTGGGCCGGCGGGAGGGGAGGAAGGGAGGGGGCGGGGCCCGGGAAGACCACGTGATTGGGGGGCGGAGTTAGACTCCTCAGGGGCAGCGGGGGATAGGGCGAGAAGGCTCGGGGGGCGGGGCTAGAACGCGCAAGTGCGAGGGGATTGGACGGGGCGGGGCTAGAACGCTCAGGTGCGAGGGGATAGGTCGAGGCGGGCAGGGGGCGGGGCTAGAACGCGCAGGTACGAGGGGATTGGTCGAGGCGGGCAGGGGGCGGGGCTAGAACGCTCAGGTGCGAGGAGATAGGTCGTGGCGGGTAGGGGGCGGGGCTAGAACGAGCCGCTTAGGGGGCGGGGCTAGAACGCTCAGGTGCAAGGGGATAGGGCGAGGCGGGTAGGGGGCGGGGCTAGAACGCTCAGGTGCGAGGGGATAGGACGAGGTGGGTAGGGGGCGGGGCTAGAGCGCTCAGGTGCGAGGGGATAGGTCGAGGCGGGCAGGGGGCGGGGCTAGAAAACTCAAGTGCCAGAGGGTGGGGTGGGGTGGGGTTGGCTTGGCTTGGCCCGGCCCGGCCCTCCCCTCCCTCCCAGGTGTGAGGGATGGGCTGAGGTGGATAGGGAGCAGGGTTTAGAACAGTGCTTGGCACATAGTAAGTGCTTAAATACCATTATTATTATTATTATCATTATTATTATTATACTCAGGTGCTAGAGGGTGGGGCAGAGGACAGGAGGTGGGGCTGAGGTGGTTAGAGAGCTGTGTTTAGAACAGTGCTTGGCACATAGTAGGCACTTAAATACCATTATTATGATTATGATTATTATTGTGATTATTATTATACTCGGGTGCTAGAGGATGGGGCAGAGGACGGGGTGGGACTGGCACTCCCAGGTATGAGGGGATGGGATGAGGTGGATAGGGAGTAGGGTTTAGAACAGTGCTTGGCACATAGTAAGCACTTAAATACCATTATTATTGTTATTATTATACTTGGGTGCTAGAGGTCGGGGGTGGAGCAGAGGTGGGGGGTGGGGGGGACGGGGCAGAGGACGGGGGTGGGACTAGCCCTCCCAGATGTGAGGGGATGGGATGAGGTGGATAGGGAGTAGGGTTTAGAAGGGTTCTTGGCACATAGTAAGTGCTTAAATACCATTATTATTATTATTATACTCAGGTGCTTATTACACTCAGGTGCTAGAGGGTGGGGCAGAGGACAGGGGGTGGGGCTGAGGAGGATAGAGAGCTGGGTTTAGAACAGTGCTTGGCACATAGTAAGCACTTAAATACCATTATTATTATTATGCTCAGGTGCTAGAGGATGCAGGAGAGGACGGGGCTGGGGTTGGCACTCCCAGGTGTGAGGGGATGGGATGAGGTGGATCGGGAGTGGGGTGAGTACCCTCCCTCAGATGTTAGAGGATGGGCTGGAGGAGGGTGGGGGGGATTCGAACCCTTGTGTGTGTTAGGACAGAACTCAGGGGGAGGAATGAAACAGGTGGTGTTGGGTGTGGGGGGATTAGGGGGGTGGAGAAAGGGTCTCTTCCTTCAACTAGTCCCACCTATCCCCTTCCCCCAGCACGGACCCTTGGAGCTGGAATCCCAGGGGATCCCCTGACCCGCGGCTGACGCAGCCGGGGGATGTCCCCGTGACCCCCGCCAAGCCAGCGACATGGTAAGATGGGCTCCGATTGTGCGGCGGGGTGGGCAGACAGGACCACCTGGGGCGGTGGGGCGGGGGGGGGGGTGGGCCTGGGGGCTTGGCATCGCCCACCATCCTGCCCCCGTCCCTAGTCTGCCACTCTGGATCTGAGGTCGAAGGAGGAGAAGGATGCGGAGCTGGACAAGCGCATAGAAGCTCTGCGTAAGAAGAATGAGGCCCTCATCCGGCGGTACCAGGTGCCTGGCCCCTCCCCCCGACCAAGGGCATCCACGGTGCCCTCACCCCGCCCCTCCTGCAGCCACCCGCACCCAGCCTCAGTTCCCTTGATACAGTATGTTCCCCGGTCCGGGCAGGGCCTGTGGGGGGAAGAGGGGTGATGCCCAGCCAACAGTGCCAAGAAGCAACATGGTCTAGTCGATAAGAGCACTGGCCTGGGAGTCAGAAGGATGTGGGTTCTAATCAACATGGCATAGTGACAAGCAGCTTGGTGTAATAATAATAATGTTGGTATTTTTTAAGCGCTTACTATGTGCCGAGCACTCTTCTAAGCGCTGGGGGAGAATCAGGGTCATCAGGTTGTCCCACGTGAGGCTCACAGTTAATCCCCATTTGACAGATGAGGGAACTGAGGCACAGAGAAGTTAAGTGACTTGCCCACAGTCACACAGCTGACGAATGGCAGAGCCGGGAATGTAATGATACAGAGCAGAGCAGGGCAGAGCGTAATGGATAGAGCACGGGCCTGAGAGCTAGAAGGTCATGAGTTCTTATCCCTGCTCTGCCACTTGTCTGCTGTGGGACCTGGGCAAGTCATTCCACTTTTCTGGGCCTCCGTTACCTTATCTGTAAAATGGGAATTGAGACCGTGAGCCCCATGTGGGACAGGGACTGTGTCCCAACCTGATTACCTTGCACGTACCCCAGCGCTTAGAACAGTGCCTGGCACATAGTAAGCACTTAACAATATCATCATCATCATTATTATAAAGTGCTTAACAAATACAATTATTATTGTTACTAGATGGATGCAGGCTGGGTCGGGAAGGGAGAGTCTTTGGTGGGGCAGGGCTCCCAGACCTTGAGCACTTCATTCTGGGGATGGAAACTGAGTTGTGCATTTGCACAAGTTGGTGGTTTGGGCATCAGCGGTTTTTACTGAACACTCATTGTGGGCAGAGCGTTGTATTGAGTACTTGAGAGCACATCATAGAGTTAGGAGACACGCTCTCTGCCTCACCTCAAGGAGCTTGCGGTTAACTTGGGATGAAAGACATAAAGTAATTTATGGCTAGAAGAGAATAAAGATAAATGCGTAGATGAGCGAGTGGTTTACTATTAGGATGTATGAGTCGATCAGTTCAGATGTGCCCTGGGTGGGTGGGAATACACAATTTTGTAGTTGGTGCAGGTTAGGCGGATATGACCTGAGGAGATTACAAACTAATGGGAAAAGCCTTATGGTGGACCTGGGATTTCAGGAGGGCTGTGAATAATAATGATCAATATAGATATTTTATTAACACAATATTATCCATATATTATTAATAAAATAATAGCTGTGTTATTAAGCGCTTATGAAGAGCTAAGCAGTGAGTTAGATGCAAGATAATTGGATCAGACAGACTCTGGCCCACATGTGGCTCACAGTCTAGGTGGGGAGAGAGAACTGGTATTGAATCCCCGTTTTACAGGTGAGGAAACTGAGGTACAGAGAAGTTAATCGACTTTCCCAAGATAATAGGGCAGACAAGTGATGAAGCTGGGATTAGAATCCAGGTCCTCTGTCTCTCAGGCCTGTGCTCCTTTCACTAGACCTTTGAAACTGGGGAGGACAGCACCCCATCCCGCGGGAGAGGGCACGGGGGGGGTGGTGAGGTGAGGGGTGCCGTGCAGGGCTGCGTTTACAGCATCCACTCCCCGTGTGAGATGGAGGAGGACAGAGGCAGGGGGTGATGGGGGGCAAAGTCCAGTGTCCATTCCCTGCTCGGGAGATGGAGGAGGACCGGTCTCCGGGGACAGGGGTGGGGGGTGAGGGGATGCAGCGTCCTCTCCCCGCGCAGGAGATCGAAGAGGACCGCAAGCAGGCCGAGCGGGAAGGCATCGCGGTGACCGGGCCTCGAAAGAACCGCCCTGCTGAGGCTGACGTAGAGCGGAGACGGAGTGAGAAGGAGAATTTCTCCGTCACTGTGGAGGTGGGGGCTGAGACCGGGGGGGGGGGGGTGGGGGGGTGGGGAGGAGCCATTGTGGGAGGGAAAGGGGTGCTGAGGGGTTGGGAAGGAGCAATGGGACCAAGGGGCCTGGAGAAGCACCGTGGCCCAGTGGATAGGGCATGGGCTTGGGTTCTAATCTCAGGTCCACCATGTGTCTGTTGTGTGACTTTGGGCAAGTCACTTTACTTCTCTGTGCCTCACTTCCCTCAGCTGTAAAAAAAAAAAAATGGGGGTTAAGGCTGTGAGCCCAGTGTGGGACAGGGACTGTGTCCAACCTCTTTACCGTGGTTCTGCCCCAGCGTTTAGTATGGTGCCTGGCACATAGTAAGCACTTAACAAATACCACAGTTATTGTTACTATTAGTTCCAGGGATTAGGACTGGGGGAAAGGGGCAGAGGGTCTGGGGCCGGGGAGGGGGCTGGGACACTTTCCTTTGACTCCTTTTCTCCTCTCTCCCCGCCCCACCCTCCAACCCAGGAGAAGTCGACAGCAGCGGAGAGGCGGACCCTGGCTCCTCCCCGGCCCTCTGGCAGCCAGAAGGGCGGGCACAGCCCACCCCAGAAGGGAGGAGGCGGAGGGAGCCGGGCTGGCACCTATGCCTCCAGCCACCTGGCGCGGGGCGAGCGAGGCTGCCGGGACGGGGCCGGGGGGGATGAGCCGGGCCAGGGCGAGCGGGCCGGGGGCCGGGGGCGGCGGGGCCGTGGCCGCGCAGCCGCCCTGGGGGCTGGAGATGCCGTGGTGACGGGTGGACCGGACCGCAGATCGAAGGTATCGGCCGGGGCACCGGGCCTGGGAGGTGGGGGGGCGAGGGCGTGGAAGCAGCGTGGAGTAGTAGGGAAACGGCGTGGCTTAGTGGATAGATCATGGGCCTGGAAGTCAGAAGGTCATGGGTTCTAATCCTGGCTCTGCCACCTGTCTGCTGTGTAACCCTGGGCTAGTCACTTTTCTGCACGTCAGTTACCACATCTGTAAAATGGAGATTGAAACTGTAAGCCCCACGTGGGACGGGAACTGCGTCCAACCCTATTTGCTTGTATCCTTTAGTACGGTGCTTGGCACATAGTAAGCCCCTAACAAAAACGATTATTAATTATTCTGCCTAACTGCCCCGCAGACCTGAGGAAGGCCAGATAGCCGAGCGGGTTACAGCTCCTAAACTGTTGCTTGTCCCCCCGCCAGGAGTGGGAGGAGCGGCGGAGGCAGAACATCGAGAAGATGAACGAGGAGATGGAGAAGATTGCAGAGTATGAGAGGAACCAGAGGGTGAGTGGGGGGGATTTGGGGGTCCCGGGCCGGCCGTCCTTCCTCTGGCCACCACGGGCCGGCCCCTGGATCCTGGAGCAGGAGGCCCAGCTTGGCCTGAGCCCTCGCCTTCCCCGCCCCCGCAGGACGGGCTGCGGGAGAAGAATCCCGTGAGGAACTTCCTGGATGACCCGCGGCGGAACGGGCCGCTGCAGGAGCCGGACCGCGACCGGCGGCAAGGCAGCCGGAGGCACGGCCGCAACTGGGGCGGAGCGGACTTCGACCGCGTGCGCAGCGGGCTGGAGCGGCAGCAGGAGCGCCACGTGGGTCCCTGGGGGCGAGGGCGCACTGGGCGTGGGCTAGAGGGGCTGCAGCAGCGCCACGGGGGGGGGGGTCCCTGGGAGTGAGAGGGCAGGGGGCACAGACCGGAGCGGTAGCAGGGTGCCCAGGGGCCGGGGCGCAGGGGGGTAGCAGGAGGGCCACGAGGCAACAGGGGCTCCAGTCGGACCCCGATCCTGACCCGCACGGTCCGATAATCCCCAGGGCCGGCGGGCAGGGCCCCGGTCCGGCGTGGGCGGCGATATCACGTTATCCATGACGGGGCGGGAGCGGGCGGAGTACGTGCGCTGGAAGCAGGAGCGCGAGCAGATCGACCAGGAACGCCTGCAACGGCACCGCAAGCCCACGGGCCAGTGGCGACGCGAATGGGATGCTGAGAAAACAGATGGAATGTGAGTGTTTTTCCCCCGCCTCCACCTCTCCCCTACCTCCCCACTTCTCCCCTCATCTCTATTTTTGCTCCACCTCCCCGCATCGCTCTCCCATCCCTCCCTCACTGCTTCCCCACCGCTTCGTCTTATCTCCCCCAATTTTCCCCCCACCTCATCTGTCCCCCAGCTCATCTTTCCCCCATTCCTCTTCTTTCCCCTTAATCTTTCCCCTGCCTCTATCCTTTATCTCTTCCATCCCCCATCTTTCCCCAGCCCATCTCTCCCAAATGTCTCTCCCTCTCCCCCCACCTCCTCACCCCCTCTGGTATTTGTTAGGGAAGCAGCGTGGCTTAGTGGAAAGAGCACAGGCTTGGGAGTCAAAAGACGTGGGTTCTAATCCAGGCTCCCCCACTTGTCTGCTCTGTGACTTGGGGCAAGTCCCTTCACTTCTCTGTGCCTCAGTGACCTCATTTGGAAAATGGGGATGAAGACAGTGAGCCCCATGTGGGACAACCTAATGACCTTGTATCTACCCCAGTGCTTAGAACAGTGCATGGCATATAGTAAGCGCTTAACAAATACCATCGTCATCATTATTATTATTATGAAGCCCTTATGTGCCAGACACTCTATCAGACATTAAGGTAGATACAGGTACAACACTTTGGAAACGGTCCATGTTCTGCTTAGGGCTCATAGTCTTAATCCCCACTTTACAGATGAGGTAACTGAGGCACAGAGAATTGAAGTGATTTGCCCAACATCACACAGGTGGCAGAGCTGGGATTAGAACCCAGGCCCTCTGACTTGCAGGCTTATGCTCTTTCCACCAGGTCATGCTATTTCTCCTTCTTACTCCTACCTTTCTGTCTCCCCCTGCCCCCCCCATCATCATCAGTATTTATGAGGTTGCATACTCTGTACCCCGTGCTACACTAAACACATGTGAGAATGGAAGCAGCGTGTCCTAGTGGATAGAGCACGGGCCTGGGAGTCAGGTCATGGGTTCTAATCCCACTCCCCCACTCGTCTGCTGTGTGACCTTGGGCAAGTCACTTCACTTCTCTGGGCCTCAGTTTCCTCATCTGGAAAATGGGGATTGAGACTGAGCCCCCCCCCATGGGACAAAGGACTGTGTCCAACCCGATTGTATCCACCCCAGCGCTTAGTACAGTGCCTGCCGCACAGTTAGTGCTTAATAAATACCACTATTGTAGCATTATTATCCTGTATTATTATTATTGCTAATAATAATACAGGATAATAATAATACAAGAGGTAGTTGACCTGATCTCTGCCCCTCAAGGAGCTTCCAGTTTAGTGGAGAACTACTCCTTTTTCTCTCCGGTCCTCCACCCCCAGCTTGTTGTCCCTGTCCCGCCTCCTCCGCTCTGCTCTTACTCTGGCCCCACTTTGCTCTTTCCCCCGTTCCAGGTTCCAAGACGCCTCAGCCCCAGCCCCCGAGCCCACCGGCCGGCAGGGTAAGTATTGCAGCCACGGCTTTGGAGCTGGATGCCGCCTCCGACGGCTTGGAAGGACTGGGGGCTGGCTCCTCATTTATTCGTTCAGTCAGTCGCTTTTATTGAGCGCTTACTGTGGGCAGAGCACTGTATTAAGTGCTGGGAAAGGACAATACAAAAGTAAACAGTGACGTTCCCTGCCCACAGTGAGTTTACAGTCTAGAGAGGGGGAGACAGACATCAGTGTAAGTAAATATAATGACAGATAAAGAAATGAGTGCTGTGGGCCTGGGAGGAGGGAAGAGCAAAGGGAGCAAGACACAGAAGGGAGTGGGAGATGAGGAAAAGTGGGGCTTAGTTTGGGTAGGCCTCTTGGAGGAGATGGGCCTTCAATAAGGTTTTGAAGGTGAGAAGAGTAATTGCCTGTAGGATTTGAGGAGGGAGGGCGTTCCAGGCCAGAGGCAGGATGGGGCCAGGGGTCGGCAGTGAGACAGGGGAGATGGAGGCAGAGTGAGAAGGTTAGCACTCTAGGAGGTGGTGAGGAGCTGAGGCCTAGAGGAGGGATGGAGGCACTGCCCCCATGCCAGGGTCTGCTGTCCTGTCTCTGTGCGGGGCATCCCAGGGAGTGGCAGAGCCCTGGGGGTTTGAAAGGGTGGGGGGCTCAGGAAGTTCAGAGCCCATGGAGGGCACAGACTGTCTCCGCAGACCGAGGCTCCGCGTGGCCGAGTGGCAAGAGCACGGGCTTGGGAGCCAGAGGATGTGGGTTCTAATCCCGGCTCTGCCACTTGTCTGCTTGTGACCTCGGGCAAGTCACTTCGCTTCTCTAGGCCCCGGTTACCTCATCTGTAAATGGAGATTAAGACTGTCAGTCCCGTGTGGGACAGGGACTGAGTCCAATCTGATTACCCTGTATGTTCCCCAGAGCTTAGAACAGTGTTTGGCACATAGTAAGTGCTTAAGAGATACCGTACTTACTATTGTTTGTATTAATGCCTGTCTCCCGCTCTAGACTGTAAGCTCGTTGTAGTCAGGGAACGTATCTGTTTATTGTTCTAGTGCACTCTCCCAAGTGCTCAGTACAGTCCTTTGCATTCAGTAAGCGCTCAATAAACAGAATAGAATGAATGAATGTCTCGCTGCAGACGTGGCCAGTGCCCGGCCCCCCAAGCCCCCGACCTTCGGAGAGTTCCTGTCGGAGCATCAGGCCACCAGTTCCCACCGCCGGAAGCAGCGGGCCCGGGCCAGGGGACCCAGCAAGGTCTCCTATAGGTGAGGCCAGGCCAGGGGTGCCCCCCCCCCCCGTCGGCCCATCCGCCCTCAGGGGTAGCGGGGAAGGCTCCGATGAGGGAACCACAGGGGCCGATGCTGGTTTTGGGGGTTGCGTGGGGGTGGGGAGCGAGTGGGGTCAGGACTCGGAGCAAAAATGAAAGCAGGCGGAAGTTTAGGGAGCGGCCTAAATAAAATCAGGCAGCAGATTGGAAGGGAGGGAGAAGAGACCCTCCCCGGCTCTGTCGCTGTCGCCCTAACTTTGCCGCCCCCCTGACCGGGCAGCCACCACGATGACCGGTGGGAGCAGGAGGAAGAGGGTCAGGAGGAGAAGCCCGCCCCGCCGGAGCCTTCAGGGGCCGAGGAGGAGACGGCCGCGCTTGGCCGGGGACCCGAGGTGTGTGGGGCTGTGAGGGGTGGAGCGGAAGGGGGGGACCCACCCCACGGGTGATGGGACAGAGTAGGGGTGGGGTCAGAACCCCTGTGGGTGGGAGGGGGGACGGGGACAATTAATTGGTCACCTGGAAGCGCCCTATGTGCACTGTGGGGCTAGGGCCCCACGCGGCGTTGTTCAGAAAATGCTGATGGATTAGGTGGGGCGGCTAGTAGTCTAGGGAGAGGACAACCAACGGTCTCTTCCCTACTGTGTGTCCAGCAGCCTGTGGGCTGCCACACTCCCCCGCCAAACCATAAGCTCAACAAGAGCAGAACTGGGCCTTCCTCAGCCCCCTGGCTTCGGTGCACACTGGCAATGGGGGCTGGAAGTGCGTGGGTTATTGGGGGAGAGGGTCGCGCCTCTAACTCTTCCGTTGGTCTCCTCTGTTCCCTACAGGCCAAAGATCCTGGCCCCTCAGAGACCCCCAACAGTCACCTGGCCCCCTCCCCCTCCCCTGAAGAGGATGAGGATCAGTGGGAAGATGTGAGTGAGGATGGGGAGGAGGAGGAGGAGGTGGAGGAGGAAGAGGAAGAGGAAGAGGAGCGCAGTGGGGAAGACTCTGTGGAAGAGGAGCAGGAGGAGGAGGAAGAGGAGCAGGAGGAGGAGGAGGAAGGCGGGGAAGGGGATGGGGGGAGCCACTGCTCACAGACCCAGCTGCCCAGCCCCAGCCCCAGCCCCAGTCCAGGCCCCAGCCCCGGCCCCAGTTCAGGCCCCAGCCCCAGCCCCCAGAGCCAGGGCACTAAGCCCCCCAGCCCCCAGAGCCAGGGCGCTAAGCCCTCCAGCCCCTTCTCTCCGGCCACGGGATACCAGCCCGTGTCTGACTGGGGTGAGGAGATGGAGCTGAACTCTCCGCGGAGCAGTGTGGGAGACAGCCCCCCAGAGGCCCCCCGGCCCGCCCTGTCGACCCCATCCGATGTTCTTGCGGCCCCCGATGAGGGGCACTGAGAAACAGGAGGGGGGCTGTTGGGATGTGGGCGACTGGGAGATGGGGGGGTGGTGGAGGTCAATCCGTCTAGGCCCCTGGGGGGAATGCAGGTGCACAAGCCTTGGCCCTCGACTCAGTCTGCCCCACGTTTTGAGGGATGGACTGAAAAGTTACCCCCCACACACACATCAGGGGATGCTGTCAACTTTTTCCAGCTCCTGCTTGCAGGGGGGCTTCTGCTGCCCCCCACCCAGAGGTCCTCAGCCTTCCAGGTCTGCCCCGAGCCTGAAGCTGGACCCCCACAGCAGGGGAGATGGGGGCTGCAGCCCCCTCCCAGCAGGCTCCGGGACTGGGCCCCAAAGCCCAAGGAACAGGCCCTAGCATGAGTCCCAGCCTGATAGGGCCTGGGGGCGGACGGGATGGGCTGTCCTCCTGCCCCGTCCTCTGGAAGGTCTGGACAGCGAGCCCCGGGGTCTGCCCTTGCCCCGGCCAGGGGCCCCTGCCCATCCCTCCATCCGTCCACCCCCCTCCCCGGCTGCGGGACCAAGGAGAGACAGCCAGCACGAGCCAGAGGGACTGGAGACCACAATCAACGGAATTTACGGAGCGCTTGCTGTGGGGCGAGGGCTGTACTAAGTGCTTGGGAGAGTCCAGCACAATAGGGTGGGGGGATAGACATGATCGCTGCCCTTAAGGAGCTCATAGCATGGTGAGGGTTTGGGCTCCCAGAGGGCACATCTGTGCCTCACGTCTGGACCACCGGCGGCTCTCAGCTCCCTTCTCCCCACTACCACTCCACTGACGCCGACCACGGGGCCGCCGCTCCGGACCCCCAGCCGCCGGGGGGTCGAGGGGAAGAGGGGCCATCCTATTTTAGCTGACGGGCCCCGGAGAGCAGGGAGTTCCATCCCTGTGTCGCGCTGCTTCTAACGTGCCCCGAGGTCAGCCCTACCCCCTCATACACGTTCTGTCCATCTGTCTATTAAACACTGTGCAACCTCTATACATGTCTACCCTCTGCTCTCTGTCCTGCTGCTGATATATTTCTCCTTGTGGGGAGAGGGAAAGGTTTGGGTTGGGTTGGGGGATACCCCTTTCTCCCTACTAGGCTCTCAGGCCTCTGGATCATGTGCTTAACATGGCTTGGGGAAGCAGCATGACATGAATGGGGGGCAGGAGGAGCTGGGCCATATAGTCTGTAAAAGGGGGAGCAATGTCACACATGCAAGGGGAATAAGGGCAGTCGAGTCAGGTACTCTGGGAGAACCAGTGTGGCACGGGCAGGAGGAGGGGCAGCTGGATCAGGACTCTGTAAGGAGAGAGCAGTGTGGCGTAGGTGGGGCAGGGACAGCTGGCCCAGGTATTCTGGCAAAGGGGGGAGCAATGTGGCATAGGTGGGGGGCAGCTAGCCTAGGTATTCTGGTAAGGGGGGAGAGCAGTGTGGCATAGGTGGGGGGGGGCAGCTAACCTAGGTATTCTGATAAGGGGGGGAGCGGTGTGGCATAGGTGGGGGGCAGCTAGCCTGGATATTCTGGTAAGGGAGGGAGCAGTGTGGCATAGATGGGGGGCAGCTAACCTAGGTATTCTGGTAAGGGGGGGAGCGGTGTGGCATAGGTGGGGGGCAGCTAGCCTGGATATTCTGGTAAGGGAGGGAGCAGTGTGGCATAGATGGGGAGCAACTAACCTAGGTATGCTGGTAAGGGGGGAGAGCGGCGTGGCATAGGTGGGGGGCAACTAACCTCGGTATGCCGGTAAGGGGGGAGAGCGGTGTGGCATAGATGGGGGGCGAGGGGGCAGGGACAACTGCATGGCGGCAGGAACGGTGGGGCTGGGGCCGGATGGAGGCAAGTGGAGGTGCAGGGTCCGGAGCCCGGGCCCCCGGAGCCCCCCGAGCGGCCCAGAGCTTGGGGTCCGCGGGAAGGCGGCGAGGCTGGGCCCCGACTCCCGCGGCTCCCCGCCCCCGTCGGCTCTCCCTTCCCCCTCCCCGAGCGGGCTGGGGAGGGGGCGGAGCCGGCCGGGGAGAGGGGCCGGGCCGGGCCGGGCCGGGCCGGGCGGCGAGGCGCCGGGAGCCGAAGGAGCCCGCCGCGGCGACCCCCGCCCCTCCCCTCCCCTCCCCTCCCCTCCCTCCCTCCCTCCCCTCCCCGTCCCCGGCCGGCGTCTCCGGCGGCATGAAGCCGCGGGAAGGGTCCGGATCGGGGTCCGGATCGGGGTCCGGATCGGGGTCGGGGTCCAGGTCGGGGTCGGGGTCCGGGTCCGGGTCGGGGTCGGGGTCGGGGTCGGGGCTGGAGCCGCCCAGCTACGCCGGGGAGCGGAGCCGGAGCCGGGCCCGCCTGCTGCTCAGCGCCCGGCAGCACCAGCGCTGGGTCCGCGTCGCCACGGTCTGCGCCTATTTCCTCTGCGTGTCGCTGGCGGCCGTCCTGCTGGTCATCTACTACGGCTTCGTCTGGGAGCCCAGACCCCCCGCCCCGTCCCCCGCCCCGTCCCCCGCCGGCCCGGGCCCGCTCGGCGCCGCCGGACCCTGCGACGCACGCTGCGCCGGGCCCGGGACCGGCCCGGACCCCGGCGCGGGCCCGGACTCGCACCCCGACCCCGACCCCGACCCCGACCCCGACCCCGACCCGGGGAGGAACCGCAGCGGCGGGAGAAGAGCGTCCGGCCGCGGCCTGCGAGGTCCAGGAGTGAGGGGCCCCGCGCTGCGCCCCCGGGACCGAGGGACCTTGTGACATCCCCCCACCCGCGATGGGGGGGGCCGCCCCCGCGTCTCCTCGGGACTGGACGCCCCTCCTCCGCACCCCCTCCCCTCCCCCCCCGGGTGCCCCCATCCCCCGTCTCTGCGTTCCCCCTCTGTGACCCCGGGGGAATGGAGACCGGCCCCCCTCGGGCCCGGGCGTCCCGGGGTTGGCCGCCCTTCTACCCCCTCCTCCGAGATTGAGCTCCCTCCCCCGGGACCGGCTGCCGCTCTGCCCCCGACATTGCGTTTCCCCCCCCCCCCCCGCGCCCCCTGGCCCGGATGCCCCCCACGGCTCCCCCGCCGGGCCCGGATGCCCCACCGCGCCCCACGCCGAGGTGTCCGGGAGCCAACCCGTCCGGCCTTCCGCCTCGCTTCCTTCGGCCGGCAGCCCCGGCTCCCCGGGGGGGACCCCCGGCCTAGCTCCGGGGAGAGACCCCGGCCCTTTCCCCTCTCCCCACGACCTCCCCATCCCCCTTCTGATCCCAGGCCGCGGCCCTTCCCCTTCCCCACCCGGGGGGTCATCTGGGCCTCCTTCCCCGCCCACGACCTCCCCATCCTCCTTGTGATCCCAGGCCGCGGCCCTTCCCCTTCCCCACGCGGGGAGGGGGGGGTCAGCTGGGCCTCCCCTCCCCCTCCCCCGACCTTCCGTTTTCGTGGCTAAATGGGGAGCGCCGCCCCTCCTGCGCTCCCTCCCCCGCCGGGCGTCAATCGCAATAAATGGAGCCTGATGCGGAGTGGTGTGCGTGTCTCCTCCGGCCCGCGTCGACCCAGGGCGGGGGGTCAACTCGGGGTGCGTGTTTGGGGGGGACGACGACGACACTGGACGGGTCAGGGGGTGCAGGCCCCCGCCTCCGAGCCCGGCCGCCTCCCGCGGGGCCGGGGAGCAGCGGGTCGGTGGGCATCCCGCGGTGTCCCCGGGGCGTCCCGCAGCTCTGCCCCTGTCCCCGTCCCCCCCCCCCGCCCCGGCTCCTCTGCGGGACCATCCCAATTCCACACTGGGAATTCACGCAGCGGGCAGCGCCGGCCTCGGGCCGCCCTCTCGTGCCCGCACCCCCGCACTTCCATTGAGCCCGAGGCCCAGAGGCGGAGTGGGAGACGGTAAAAAAATTACGGTACTTCTAATAATAATAATAATAATGTCGGTATTTGTTAAGCGCTTACTGTGTGCCGAGCACTGTTCTAAGCGCTGGGGGAGATACAGGGACATGAGGTTGGTTGTCCCACGTGAGGCTCCCAGTCTTCATCCCCATTTGACAGATGAGGGAACCAAGGCCCAGAGAAGTGAAGTGACTTGCCTACAGTCACGCGGTTGACAAGTGGCGGAGCTGAGATTCGAACCCATGACCTCTGACTCCCAAGCCCGGGCTCTTTCCACTGAGCCCCGCTGCTTCTCTATCGCTGTTGATCGAGCCCCCGCTGTGTGCGGAGCCCTGTCCTAAGCGCTTGGGAGAAGACCCTAAGCGGCTGTTATAATAATAATAATGATAATGATGAGGATGATGGCATTTGTTAAGCCCTTACTATGCACTGTTCTAAGCGCTAAGGTAAATGCAAGCTAGTCAGGTTGTCCCCTGCGGGGCTCACCGTCTTAATCCCCCTTTTACAGATGAGGGAACTGAGGCACAGAGCAGTCAAGTGACTTGCCCAAAGTCACATAGCAGACAAGTGGCAGAGTCGGGATTAGAACCCACGACCACTGATTCTCAAGCCTGTGCTCTTTCCACTAAGCCACGTTACTTCTTGCTATGTGCCAAGCAATGTTCTAAGCGCTGGGGTAGATACAAGGTAATCAGGCTGTCCCCTGGGGGCTCACTGTCTTAATCCCCCTTTTACAGATGAGGGAACTGAGGCACAGAGAAGTCAAGTGGCTTGCCCGAGGCCGCACAGCAGATGAGCGGCGGAGCTGGGATTAGAACCCACATCCTCTGACTCCCAAGCCCGTGCTCTTTCTACTAAACCACCTAATCCCTGTTCCGCCACCTTTCTGATGTGTGAACTTGAGCAAGTCACTAATTTGTATATGTATATAATGATGATAATAATAATAATAATAATAATTGGGACATCGATTATTCTCAGTCAAGCAGTGGTAATCATTGAGCTCTTCTTCTGTGCAGAGCACTACACTAAGCGCTTGGGAAACAGCATGGTCTACTGGAAAGAGCACGGGCCTGGGCATCAGAGAACCAGGGTTCTAATCCCAGTCTGCTGTGTGACCTTGGGCAAGTCACTTCACTTCTCCGAGTCTCAGTTTCCTCATCTGTAAAATGGGGATTAAGACGGTGAGCACTGTGTGGGACAGAGACTGCTTCCAAACCAATTATCTTGTATCTACCCGAGCATTTAGAACAGTGCTTGACACATAATAATAATTGGGGTGTTTGTTAAGCATTTACTATGTGCCAAGCACTATACCAGGCGCTGGGGTGGATAAAAACAAATCGGGTTGGACCCAGTCCCTGTCCCGCATGGGGCTCATGGTTTCAATCCCCGTTTTACAGATGAGGTAACGGAGGCACAGAGAAGTTAAATGACTTGCCCAGGGCCACACAGCAGACAAGTTTGGGGATCCGGGATTAGAACCGATGACCTGCTGACTCCTAAACCCATGCTCTACTCACATGGGACAACCTGAATACCCTGTATCTACCCCAGCGCTTAGAACAGTGCTCTGCACATAGTAAGCGCTTAACAAATACCAACATTATTATTATTATTATTATTGTTATTATCCACTCCACCATGCTGTGTCCATAGTACATAGTAAGTGCTTAACAAACACCACAATTCTTCTTATTATTACTTATTATTATTATAATACAAAAGATTGGGTAGACAGGTTCCCAGCCCACAACGAGCTTACAAGTCTAGAAAATAATGCTTATTGTTATTATGATTTTGGTATATATTAAGCTCTTATTATGTGCCAAGAACTGGGATAGATGCAATTTCAACAAGCCCCGCATGGGACTCACAGTATAAGTAGAAGGAAGAATAGGTAGTAATAATAATAATAATAATGGTATTTGTTAAGCCCTTACAATGTGCCAGGCACTGTAGGAAGCGCTGGGGTGGATGCGAGGAAATCGAGTTGGGCACAGTTCTGGTCCCATGTGGGGTTTACTGTCTCAATCACCATTTTACAGATAAGATAACTGAGGCGCAGAGAAGTTAGTCATTCATTCATTCAATCAAACGTATTAATTGAGTGCTTACCGTATGCAAAGCACTGTTCTAATGCATGGTCTACTGGAAGGAGCACAGGCCTGGGCATCAGAGGACCAGCGTTCTAATCCCGGCTCTGCCATTTGTCTGCTGTGTGACCTTGGGCAAGTCACTTCACTCCTCCGAGCCTCAGTTTCCTCATCCATAAAATGGGGATTGAGACTGTGAGCCCCACGTGGGACAGGGACTGTGTCCAACCTGATTTGCTTGTATCCTTCCCAGCGCTTAGTACAGTGCCTGGCATATAGTAAGCGCTTAACAAATGGCAGCATTATTATTATTATAATTACATACATATGCAAGGTAGTAACTTGCCCAAGTTCACACATCAGGCAAGTGGCGGAACAGGGATTAGGATCCATGTCCTCTGATCCAGAAGAGAGAGAGAGAGAGAGAGAGAGAGAGAGAGAGAGTATGTGTATGTGTGTGTGTCTGTGTGTGTTTTGGGGCCGGGTGTCAGGGGCACAGTTCTGACCAGGAAGCGAGGAGGAGGGGGCTGTAGCCTGGGAGTCCTGCTTGGGGCCCGCCTTGTGGGTGAGAAAATGTATAGTCAGCTGTGAAAAGCGATAAGGGACTAATATGAACCACAAAATCCTCCACCCGGCAGAGGCAGGACCGAAAACGGGGTCGGGAGTTGGGGAGGTCTCAGCCAATCCCGCAGCCAGTATGCTGCCCCAAACTCCAAGTCCTGCCATGGGCAGCGAGCAAGGGGGCCTGAGATGAGGGGGTGGGAAGAACTGCCCCGGCCGCATCCCCTCACTTAATAAAAATAATGTTGGTATTTGTTAGGCGCTTACGATGTGCCAAGCACTGTTCTCAGCGCTGGGGTAGATACAAGCTCATCAGGTTGTCCCACGTAGGGCTCACAGTCTTCATCTCCATTTTACAGATGAGAGAACTGAGTTACAGAGAAGTTAAGTGATTTGCCCAAGGTCACACAGCTGACAAGTGGCAGAGCCGGGATTAGAACCAATGACCTCTGACTCCCAAGCCCGGGCTCTTTCCACTGGCCCTCCTGCTAGGGATTAGAGGACCTGGTGGCAGCTTCGAGTCCGGGCAGGGCCCCCTAGGCTGGCATCAGGGCAGACTGGGCCAGGCCCCCCCCACACCCTGGGGAGAGTGGGGAGGGCGTGGAGCCAGCAAATCCGATGGAGTGAGACCGATAGTCTGGGGGTTCTGGAGCGTGGCGGGAGGAAGTCTGGGCTCTGACTGCAGCTGGGCACGGAGAAGTACCTGCCTCTGGGCTGAACAGTCGGCGCTGCAGTAAGAGGGATGGTGGGTAGACAGCCGGAACAAGGGCCAGCTTGGTGAGGGGGAGGAGTAGGTTCTGGAGAAAGACGGGGGTTGACGTAACGATTAACGACTGAGATCAAGCGGAGGCCAAACCGCGGAGGCCGGGTGGAGCAATCTCAGATCCTCGAGATCTCTCTGGGGTGCGCACCCTGGGGGTGGGGGTGGGGAGGGGGGTCTCTTTGTCCTGATTAAACTCGATCGATCGATCGATCGATTCGATGGATGAGATGGGATGGTTCCAGCGGATGAGGGAGGGCGTCTGAGCCGCTGCAGGAAAAGACCACCCTAGTTCCCGCTGGCCTCTCTCACCATCCTCCCCTCGGCCCTCCGCTCCAGGTAGGATCCGAACCTGGTTCTCAGGGGGACATCCTCTCGCTCCTGTGGCCCCCGCAGCCAACCCCCACTCCTTGCCCCACACCCCGCCTGGACGCTTTCATAAATGCCCAGGGCGGGGCCGGGTTACCTCACTCGGAAATCCGGGGGGAGGGGGGGCGGGGGACGGACAGGGGGGAGAGGGAGGGAGGGAAGGAGATCCCCCGAGGAGCTGGGGGAAAACTCTAGGGAAGCTGGTGATATGGGGTGATGGGAAGGGTACCATGTACAGGACGGTTCCCTCGGCCCCCTCCCATCCCTCTTCCTCCTCCTCCTCCGGAATCCCGAGGGTGAGGGGGGGGGGCTGCAAGGCCGGAGACCCCCCATCCCTTCTGTCACGGTGGGCTCGGATGGGGGGAGCTGAGGGAGGGCAGCCTGGACCCTCCCTCCACGCCCTGGTTTTCTCCATCGACTTGGATCCCGCAAGTTGGAGAGATGAGGTTCATTTGTATGGACTTCGTATCTCATTTGCGTGACTCATTTCTTGTTTAAACTGCCCCCTCCATCACCCCGGGCTGGGCCCCCAACTCCTCTACCCTCCCCAACCCGAGAAGGGAAGCTCTGATCCCTGCCATCGTCCCCCGTCAACGTCCCCGGCCCGGGAAGGGGCCGGAAGCTGGGGATTCCCCCCCCTGACCCCCCACCCCCAACCCCAGGCAGTCTCCCCCGCCTGGTGCTGCTGAGGGCAGCAACTTCCTCCCCCATCCGGCCTTAAAAGCCGCAGGGAGAGGCCGGGCCGGGGATTTGGGAAGCCGACTGGTATATTGCCACAGCTCGCGGGTAGGAGGCCGCGCGTGGGGTGAGTGTGTCCGGGGACGAGGCCGGGGCGGCCGGGGGTGGGGGGGAGAGGCTCCTCTCTACCCTGGGAAATCTCCCCTGGTGGGTCCATCCCCTGTACCCCATTCCCCGTCCCACCCTTCACCCCCTCCAGACATCCCTGTCCCATCCCACCTGCGCGAGAAATCTCGCTGGCCGACTCTTAATAATCTTTATGGTATCTATAAGCGCTTACTGGGTGCCAGTCACGGTACTAAGCGCTGGGGTGGATACCGGCACATCGGGTTGGACACAGTCCCTGTCCCATGTGGGGCTTCCCCTTCCGTGTGCCCCTGGATGACCAAGATGGGGAGAAGCCCGATCAAGTAAGAGGAAGGCTACTTGATGACCAAACTTTGGGGAGGAAGGGGAGAGGAGGGCGGAGTTCAAGACTTTCCCCCCGCGGATCCCAAGCCGTTCACCATCCCTCGAGGCAGAGGAAAAGGGGAGATGGGGTGGCAGGCGTCCGTAGTCCTCGGCTGGGAGAGGCGCAGAGGCCTTGGACAGCTCCCAATCCCGAGGGACAGGACGGCAGGAGAGACTTAGGTGGCCCCGGTTCGATGCTTTGTTTGATTTAAAAAGGAAGCCAGCCGGCGGGGTCTGGTGAGGGCCATTTCAGACAAAGGGTTTATCTTTCAGAAGCAGCAGGGGCAGCTGGCAAGCCGTGTTCCCTCCGACCCAGAGGCAGAGGGAGGGAAGGCCGCTGGCCTCGAGGGGCTGCCAGTTTGGGGGTGGGAGAGGAAGCTAAGCTATGTGACCTGGTAGGGGCACCAGCAGAGGAAGAAGACGACCACCCCGGTCACCACCACCTTGATGTCTTAGGGGGGCGCGTGACCCGGCGACCCCAGACCCTCACCGGCCGGGTGAGGAGGGGACTTGCTGGGGCTTCAGTGGGAAAAGCTGCTTGGAGGAGAGGGTGGGGAAAAGGATTTCGAAGGAGGGGAGAGGCGTGGGTGTGGCCTCTTTCAAAGAAGTGGTCATCCTTTGCGTGCGCTCAATAAATACGAATGATTGAGTCGAGTGATGTCGGGGAAGGGTTCGGGCAGGAAAAGGAAAGAAGTTTAGGACCATTCATTCGTTCATCCATTCCTCAGTTCACAATGAGGAGAACACTGAACTAGATGCCTCGTGTGTGCAGAGTGTGCTGTAACGGGAGCCTACTTGGGGCGGAGAGCTAGGAGCGGCGGTAGCGGCAGTCGTAGAGGTAGTCGTAATTGTATTTAATGAGTGCCTATTGAACACAGTGTACTGGACGAGGGAGCAGAAGCAGGAGACTCCATCCCCTGTACAGTGCTCTGCACACAGCAAGCGCTCCATATCGAATGAGTTGAATGAATCCCCAGCCCACAAGGAGAGAATGGGGGAGGCAGGCGTAGAGTCACGGAATATGGGTAAATACCCAAGCTCTGGGAGGGTGGACCGAGCTGGCGGAGAACCTTGAGCTCGACGGGAAGGAGTCCGTGCTGGATGCGGGCGGGGTGGGGCGACCGTTGCAAGGACCGAGGAGAGGGGAGACTTGTGCCGAGCAACGTTTCAGAAAGACGATGCGGTCAGCACTGTATGGACTGAATGGGGGGGAGAGGCCGGAGGCAGGGAGGCCAGCCATGGAGGCCGGGACAATAGTCCAAACGCGCTCTGAAAATTGGATGCGAGAGCGGAATGAGAATGAGGAGGCAAGGAGGATGTCCAGATCGGGGGCTTAGGTCCTAGGGAGGGTGGAGGGAGTGTCGACGGAGACGAGGAAGTTAAAGCAGAGGAAGAAGTTGGGGGGCGGAGGGGAAGTCGAAGAGTCGGGCTTCGGACTTGTTGACTCCGAGATCCCTGGGGTGGAAATGGCCTGGAGGCAGGAGAAGGAGCGAGGTGGGACAGCGAGGGCGAGGTGGCGGCTGGAGAGGTAGACTTGGGAGTCAGCTGCATCAAGGGGGTTGCTGAAACTGTGGGACCCGATGAGTTCCTAATGGCGGGGTGGGGGGGGGGGGGGAAGGGAAGACGTTTTCAGGGCTCCGGAGCCTGAGTGAGAGGAGGTTTGTCACTCGACCGGGCTCCCGGGAAAGGGGGGAGGCCCCAGGCCGGGGAAGGGAGGAGGCGGGCGCAGGGCGGAGATAGAGGGTCGCCATCAACGATCCACAGTCAGGACGCTGGGCCGCCCCGGACCACCGGCCCCACTACTACCAGGGAAGGCCCCGGGCAGCGCGGGGGGACGGGAATCCCCCCGGGGTCGGGGCTGGGGCGTTCCCCGTCGCCCCGGGCCGAACCCCCTAGGCCAGCCAAGGCCCGTGGGCGAGGGCGCGGCAGCCGGCCCGGAGAGAGCGGCCGCCACCCGAGACGCCCTTGCCAGTGGGAAGGGTCACGCCACCCATCCTCTCACCCCACCCTGTTCGGGACCTTCCGTCTCTGCGGCCTCAGCGGATGCCCCGGGAGGGAGAGACGGGGCGGGGAGAAAGCTCCGAGGGGGCGGGGAACGGGGACGCCTGGGTCCCGCGGGCGGTGTGTGTGTGTGTGTGTGTGTGTGTGTGTGTGCGCGTGGGGCGTGGCCACCTCCCTCCCTGACCCCGCGCCCCTCGCCCCTTCGCAGGAAGCAGACACCGGGACGATGGCGACCAGTGTCTTCGAAAACCCGACGGTCACCGCCTTTACGGTGGACTTGGACTATGACTTTCACTGGAACGACCTCGAGCCTACGAGGTCGCTCTCGGCGATTAACGTGGTGGGGCTGACCATCTACGCCTTGGTCTTCCTGGTGGGAGTGCCGGGCAACGCGGCCGTGGCCTGGGTGACCGGGGCCGAGGCGCGCCGGACGGTCAACGCCGTGTGGTTCCTGCACCTGTCGGTGGCTGACCTCCTGTGCTGCCTGTCCCTGCCCCTCGTGGCCGTGCCCCTGCTGAGGGACGGCGACTGGCCGCTGGGGGACTTCGCCTGCCGCTTGGTGCCCTCCCTGATCCTGCTCAACATGTTCGCCAGCGTGCTGCTGCTGACCGCCATCAGCGCCGACCGTTGCGCCCTGGCGCTGCGCCCCGTCTGGTGCCAGAACCACCGGAGCTCGCGAATGGCCTGGGCCGTGTGCGGGGCCTCTTGGGTCTTGGCCCTGTTGCTGACCGTCCCGTCCTTCATCTACCGCACCATCCACGTGGAGTACTACCCGTCGCGCACCGAGTGCGTGCAGGACTATGGCGGGAACACCGGGACCGAGAACGCCGTGGCGGCCGTGCGCTTCACCGCCGGCTTCCTGGTGCCCCTGGCCGTCATCAGCAGCTGCTACGGGGTGCTGCTGGTGAGGGTCTGGGGTCGCCGGGCCACGCGCTCCCCCAAGACGGTCAAGGTGGTCGTGGCCGTGGTGGTCGGCTTCTTCCTCTGCTGGTGCCCCTACCAGGTCAACGGACTGCTGCTGGCCAGCACGAAGCCGTTGTCGGAGCTGCACGAGCGGGCCTTGGCGGTCGACAGCCTCACCGTGTCCATCGCCTACATCAACAGCTGCCTCAACCCGGTCATCTACGTGGTGGCCGGCCGGGGCTTCCAACACCGCTTCCGCCGCTCCCTGCGCTCGGTGCTCTGGCGAGCCCTGGCCGAGGACTCCGTGGGACGTGACAGCAAGTCCATCACGCGCTCCACGGTGGACGAGAAGAGCGTGGGCCTGTGAGGGGCTCGCCCGTCCACTCCCGGGGACTCTTTGCTCCTCCCCGCCCTCGACCTCTGCCCCCGAGAGGGTGCGGTGGGACAGGCGGAGAAGCGGGCCGCTCCGGGCCCTGGGATCTACAGGTCACTCGCGTGATTCCATCCCGGTTGTAACGGCCCAGTTTCTCCTCCCACTCCAGTTTCTGTCCATCTCCTTCAGACGCCCCCCTCCCCCGGCCTCCAAAGCCTCACCGGCCTTCTCCTCCCTTCACCATCCCCCTTGGATCCTCGGCCTCTCCCAGTTGCCACCTGCCCTTCCGCCATCGCCCTCCTCGACGCCCACCACACCTCTCTGGTCCTCGTTTCCCTCCCCTCTCCCGTCTCCATCCCCCCCGTCGACCCTCATCTCGTGCCCCGCTGGAGCCCCTCTTCCGCCTAATCCTTCCAGCCCCTCTTTGGTCCTTAATTTCCGATTTCTCGTCCCCTGGAGGCCGGTTCATTTCGGGAGGGGAAAGGCCGGGCTGTGGGGGGAAAAATGCAAGGGGGGAGGGCGTTTTCACTCTTTCATTAAAATCGGAGACATGAGATCGGTGGCGCCCGGCGTCTTTGCCTCGGCTCCCTCCTGGCGGGGCTAACGGCCATCTGGCTCCCGTTTGGGCCGAGGGTCCAGGGTGGGGTGGGAGAGGAGGGGTTTCTGGAGCTGCTTCCCCTCCCTGAGCCGGACTGGGCCCCGCGGGTGGGGCAGAGAGGCCGAAATCCAAAAACATTTGTGCTGTGTCAGCACTCAGCCAGGAACTGAGGCCGGACTGGGCCGGAAAGAGGAAGGGACAGTTGGCCGTGGTCCCCTCCCCCTCCCTTCCGAGTGCCCTTGCCCCCCCGGTGGCGTCGCCAATCAGTTCATCCAACAGGAACAACCCCCTCCCCTTCCAGGCCCGTACCCCCTACCCCCCTGGGCCTGAGCCGGGGGGGGGGGGGGGGGCGCTAAGCAAGGAGACGAGGACACACCAGAGGAGGAGGCAGAGGGTCCAAAGCCCAGCCCGTTTCCAGTGGCCACAGGGCTGCCCTTTTCCCTGCTCTGGCCTTCGCCTTGTCCCTCGCCCCCATCCGCCCCTCTTTGCCCATTTGAGGGGTGAAGAGGTGAGGGCCAGAGCAAAGTCTTAGGGAGTTGGCATAATGAGGCAAATGATAAGCGTGAACACCTCCCCCTTCCTCCAGCCCGCCCGCCTTTCCCCTCGGACTGGGCCTCGCCCTCCTCATCTCCCTCTCCTCACAACGGCTCCTGCCGGCCAACCGGCCTCAGGTGCCTCCAACTCGGCCTCCCCGGCTCCCCCTCACCCCTTACCCCGCCTGCCTGGACCTGCAGGAGTCAGATGGGGGTCGACTGAGAAGCCGGTTCGAGTTGGACTCCCAGACAACTACCCTCTGCTGAGAGATTTTCTCCCTTCCCGCTTCCTCCCGTTCCAGCGTCTCCCTCTTCCGAAAGAGCCAGGAAGTCCTCCCTGTGGTCTAACCCTCCATCCCTCCTGCTGCAGGGCAGCTCGGTTCCTCTGGTCCCAGCTCCCGAGTCTCTCGGAAGGGGGAGATGGAGGTATCTGGGGTCGCGGGGAGGGGGGAGGTGGGGGGAGAGGCGAGGGGATAGGGAAGGGGGGTCCAGGACCCTCTAGGTGAGAAATTCGGAAGGAGCAGTTGGGCGGAGGCCTAAGAAGGGAGTGTGGAAGGGTCAGGGGGAGGGAGGCGGGGAGTCAGGACACCCGACCTCTGGCGCAGCAGTCAGAGATCCGAAATTGACTCTGCTCTGGCTCCGACTCACAGGGGTGGATGTGGAATTCGTGAGTAATAGCTACCTAGCCGCTCCCCGGGCCGGGCAGGTCACCCAGCCGGGGGAGATTTCCCTCTTCTCCGGACACTTTAACGTGTCCGTTGCTGCTGTCCCGGGGCCGGCCGGTCGAAAACATCTCTCAGGAGGACAGGCAGGTACCCCCTCCCCTCCCCTCCCCTTCCCTCCCCTCCCCTCCCCTCCCCTTCCCTCCCCTCCCCTCCCTTCCCCTCTCCTCCACCAGCCCCACCGGCTCTCGGGACCGCGAGATGGGCGGGCTGGTCTACCGGGGCCGCCTGCCCCTTGGGGCCTAGGGCAGTTTCAGAGCCCCGGGGGTGCCCGGGCTGGAATCTCCCCGGAAGGGGCCCGGACGACCGCTTCCCTCCCCCTAAAGATACCCAGCCTCGAGCCTGGCGAAACCGCGGTGCCCCTTCAACGTCCTAGCAGGTGGGCGCTTGAGGTCTGGGTGGGACCCAGGAGAGGGATGGGGAGAGGGCAGGGGGAGCAGGAAAGGGGGGTGGGGGGCAAGAGGGGAGGGCGGAAAGACAAGAAGGGAGAGGTTTCCTATAAAGCTAAATTTAGAGGTGGGGAAATACGGTGCCCTCCTTCTCCCCACCGTGACACCCCAGATTTGGGCGACTGAAAGGTGGGCGCTCTGGGCCCGCTAACTCTGGATGGTGTCTCTGGCGCTCAGAATCGCCACCACCCCTCCGTGCCCTGACCCTCGGACCCTGTCGGGCCGGGGGTGGGGGGTGGAGGGAAGGGGGTGGGGAGGGAGTGGGTGGAAACTGGGGGGGCAGCAAAAGCGGGGGCTGTCGCAATGTCCGACGACTTCCTCTTTCCCGGTCTAGCCTTCCTGTTGTTTCACCCATCCCTCCCCCTACCCCCCGACCATTTCGACCGATTTCTATTGCGGACGGCGTTACCGGGGCAACACGGACCCTACTGGATCCAACCCACAATCTCCATGAACTGATGGCCATAATAGTCCGGGAGGAGGGGGCAAGCACCGAGGACAGTCGTGGGGAGGGGGGCGTTGCAGGGGACTCGGGCCAGTTCAGTCATTCATTCATTCAATCGCATGTATTGAGTCCTTACTGTGTGCAGAACACTGGACTAAGCGTTCTCTGCCGCCGGCCGGTTAGGGAGCTGGGATCCTGGGTTCCCAGAGAGAAGGCTGAAGGGTCCGGCCCAGCGGTCAGGCTGGCCAGAGTTGGGGGCGGGGGAGTGGGACGGGGGTCGGGGGCACGACTTGGGATTTAATAATAATTATGGCATCTGTTAAGCGCTCATTATGTGCCAAGCACTGTACTAAGCGCTGCATTGAGCTGTCCCCCACTTCCTCCCCGAGCAGAGAAAGAGGACCCCAGATGGTCTTCCTTTGTCCCCGGCCTCGGCGGGGATCCGCCTCCCTGCCACCCCCGTCCCCGTCCATGCCAACTGGTCCTCCTCCTTCCGCTCCGAGTGCCAACGTGTCCATCCCCAGAGAACCCGTGGAATGTCTGTCTGCAAACCCAAGCTCCGTCCTGGGAACCCCCCCTCCCTCTCTGCTCTCCCCTGCGGTGACCTCCCTCAGTCAGCCAGTCAATCGTACTTTTTACTATTGTACTTTCCCAAGCGCTTAGTACAGTCCTCTGCACTCAATAAATGCTTAATAAATACGATCAAATGAATGGATCGTATTTATCGAGCGCTTACTGTCTGCAGAGAACTGTACTAAACGTTCGGGAGAGCACCATCTATCAATATAACAGCTACATTCCCTGCCCATAACGAGTTTACAGTCTAGAAGGGGAGACAGACGTTAATATCAATAAATAAATTACAGATATGGACATAAGTGCTGTGGCTGCCCACAACGAGCTTACAGTCTAGAAGGAGAGGCAGACATTAATATCAATCAATAAACTGCAGGTATGTGCTTAAGTGCAGTGGGCTGGAGGACGGGGGGTGGGGGGGATGAATAATCAGCATCTCGCTGAGCAATATCTCTTGCCCCGGTCAACCAATCAATGGCATTTATTGAGTGCTTACTGTGTGCAGAACACTGTACTAGAAGCTTAAGAGAGTAGAACACAAAAAAGTTAGTAGACACATTCCCTTCCCATTAATATGAAGAAATTACAGATATGGACGGAAGTGCAGTGGGGCTGAGGGATGAATAAAGGGTATAAATCCAAGTGCTCCTAGCGAAGGTTTCTGCCAGAACCCCCTCTCGACTTTCTGAACCCCCACGCAGGATTGACCCCTCGTTCACTCTCCAGGGAACCTGCTGGTTAGGTTGGGGGTGGGTCAGGCTGACTGGGCAGGGGGTGGGTAGGATTGATGCAAGAAGCCAAACCTTCCCCCTGTTCCCCCATGTAGGGAACCCCCGGATTGATGGAGGGGCTCATAGGGTTTAAGACCAGGGCTCCAGGGGGACTCCCTAAATTACACCCCCTTTTGACCCAAAAAGTGTGAAAAAAACACCGCCCCCCTCCAAACCCCCCACTCAATTTCTCCAGCAGGAAGGCAACCTCTCCACCTAATCTGCCATGGCCTAGTGGATGGAGCACGGGCCAGGGAGTCAAAAGGTCATGGGTTCTAATCCCGGTTTTGCCACTTGTCTGCAGTGTGACCCGAGGCAAGTCACTTCTCTTCTCCGGGCCTCTGTTCCCTCATCTGAAAATGGGGATTGAGATTGTGAGCCCCACGTGGGACAAAGACTGTGTCCAAGTCCATTTGCTTGTATAATAATGATGGTATTTGTTAAGCGCTTACTATGTGCCAATCACTGTTCTAAGCACTGACACTGTATTCCACCCCAGTGCTTAGTACAGTGCTTGGCACATAGTAAACGTAATAAATACCATAATTATTATTATTACGGCAACCCAGGCCGGTATGAATAGCTCTTAAAGGGAAGGCTGCCCTTTATATTGCAGAGAATGGAGCTGTCAAAGGGAGGAGCCTGACTGTAACCGGCTCCTTTAACATCCTGGCTTCCTCCACCCTTTTTTCAGTTAGCCCTCCCGTGGGTATAGTGATTAACACTGATAGCTGCTAATCTTCTGGAGGAATCACGTTGATCTCTCTTATTTTTATGGTAGTTGTTAAGCGCTGACTCTGTGTCTCTTGACTGGGAGAAGTGACAGTAAATAGAAAAGGGAAAAACTTGAAATTGATAATATCTGTGGTGTGTTAAGTGCTTATTATGTGTCAGGCACTGTAATAAGCACTGGGGCGGACAAGCAGATTGTGTTGGACACAGTCCCTGTCCCAAGTGGGGCTCACAGTCTCATCCCCCATTTTACAGATGAGGTAACTGAGGCACAGAGAAGTAGTCACTTGCCCAAGGCCGCACAACAGACAAATGGCAGAACTGGGATTAGAACCCATGACCTTCTGACTCCCAAGCCCGTGCTCCATCCACTAGGCCATGGCAGGATTAGGTGGAGAGGTTGCCTTCCTGCTGGAGAAATTGAGAAAAGGGGTGTGGGTGGGTGTGGGTGTGTTTGTGTATGTATGTATTCTCACCTGTGGAATACCCCTACTGACTGGGGGGCAGGTAGGAGAGCACCCCATCACCTCCCTAATAGTAATCGTGGCTCAGTGGAAAGAGCCCGGGCTTGGGAGTCAGAGGTCATGGGTTCTAATCCCAGCTCTGCCACTTGCCAGCTGTGTGACTTTGGGCAAGTCACTTCACTTCTCTGTGCCTCAGTTCCCTCATCTGTAAAATGGGGATTAAGACTGAGAGCCCCACGTGGGACAACCTGATCACCTTGTATCCCCCCCCCAGCACTTAGAAGAGTGCTTTGCACATAGTAAGCGCTTAAATGCCATCATTATTTAATTTTGATATTTGTATAGGGCATCTCCCTCAAGCATTCATTCAGTCAGTCAGTCAGTCAGTCAGTCATAAATATTAAGCGCTTACTGTGTGCAGAGCACTGTACTAAGCGCTTGGGAAAGTACAATACAACAATAAAGAGTGGCAATCTCTGCCCACAATGAGCTCACAGTCCAGATGAGAGGAGACAGACATCAGTACAACTAAATAAAATGACAGATCTAGGGATAGGTCCTGTGGGACTGGGAGAGGGGGGAAGAGCAAAGCCAAGGGTGGCCTCCCGCGAGCAAATGGTTGCCTTCCTCAATCAAAAGGCACCTCCCTAATCAAACAGTTAAGAGTGAAACTGCAAAGGAGGTAATCGAGATAGAATTTGCAACTGCTGTCCCGGCTAGAAATGCCTGTAGGGGACGTGATTTGAACACTATTTCTGAAGTTCTACAGCATTCGATTTGGCTAAATTGGAAAACGAGGTATAAAAGCTGGTAGAATACAAACGATAGGGGAAGCAGCTTGATGTAGTGGTTAGAGCACGAGCCTGGAAGTCAGAAGGTTGTGGATTCTAATCCCAGCTCCTCTACATTTTTGCGGTGTGACCTTGGGCAAGTCATTCACTTCCCTGTGCTTCAGTTTCCTCATCTGTGAAATGGGGATTGAGACTGTGAGCCCTGTGTGGGACGGGGACAGTGTCCAACTTGATATGCTTGTAACCACCCCAATGCTTAGTACAATGCTTGGCATGCAGTAAGAGATTAATACCAGAAATATTATTATTATTAGTTAAATGCTTACTAGATGTCAAGCCCTCACCTAAGCACTGAGTCAAATTCAAGTTTCCTGGGCATTCTGGGGCTTTCAGTCTCAGGGGGAGGGAGAACAGGGAGTGAGTCCCCATTTTACAAAAGAGAAAATAGGACAGAAAAGTTAAGTGACTTGCTTAACATAGCAGGTAAGTGGTCAAAGTGGGGTTAGAACCCATATCCTCCCAGGTCCACGTTCCCCCACAAGATCACGTTGCTTCCTTCCCTCTTCCCCTTCCCCTCCCCATCCTCAAGTTGGAAGGACCTGGGTTCTAATTCTGGCTCCATCTCTTGTCTGCTGTGTGACCTTGGGCAAGTCACTTAATTTCTCTGTGTCTCGGGTTCCTCATCTGTAAAATAGGGATTTAGATTGTGAACCCCACATGGGTTTGCATGTGGGACAGGGACTGTGTTGGACCGGATTATCTTGTAGGAAGGGAGGGACAGGGCGGGGAGAAGGCTCCACAGGGGTGGGGAAGGGGGGACGCCTGGGTCCGCAGGTGGGTGGGTGGGGGTGTCGAGCACCGCCTCCCCTCCTGACCCTGTGCTCCTCACTCCTTCGCAGGAAGCAGACACCGGGACGATGGCGACCACTGTCTTCGAAAACCCGACGGTCACCGCCTTTACGGTGGACTTGGACTATGACTTTCACTGGAACGACATCGAGCCTAAGAGGCCGCTCTCGGCGATGAACGTGGTGGGGCTGACCATCTACGCCTTGGTCTTCCTGGTGGGAGTGCCGGGCAACGCGGCCGTGGCCTGGGTGACCGGGGCCGAGGCGCGCCGGACGGTCAACGCCGTGTGGTTCCTGCACCTGTCGGTGGCTGACCTCCAGTGCTGCCTGTCGCTGCCCCTCCTGGCCGTGCCCCTGCTGAGGGACGGCGACTGGCCGCTGGGGGAATTCGCCTGCCGCGTGCTGCCCTCCCTGATTCTGCTCAACATGTTCGCCAGCGTGCTGCTGCTGACCGCCATCAGCGCCGACCGCTGCGCCCTGGCGCTGCGCCCCGTCTGGTGCCAGAACCACCGGAGCCCGCGACTGGCCTGGGCCGTGTGCGGGGCCTCCTGGGGGCTGGCCCTGCTGCTGACCGCCCCGTCCTTCGTCTACCGCACCATCCACCGGGAGGCGTTCCCGCCGCGCACCGAGTGCGTGCAGGACTACGGCGGGGACGCCCAGGCTGAGGGAGCCGTGACGGTCATACGCTTCACCACCGGCTTCCTGGTGCCACTGGCCGTCATCAGCGGCTGCCACGGCGTGCTGCTGGCGCGTTTGCGGGGTGGTCCCATGCCCCGGCCACTGCTCCTCGTTGTAGTCGTGGTGGCCAGCTTCTTCCTGTGCTGGTGTCCCTATCACGTGGTGGTGCTGGTGGTGGCGGCCGCGGCTCCACAGTCCAGCCTCCTGCATCGGGCCCTGCAGGCCGAGCCCCTGGCCTTGGGCCTGGCGTTAAGCCAGAGCTGCGTGAACCCAATCCTATTCCTGTGCGCTGGGCGGAGCCGGCTCCGCCAGTCTCTGGGTGCAGCCCTGCGCCGGGGGCTGGGGGATGAGGGAAGTTGGGGGACAGTGGGGGTGGCTGACAGCAAGGCAACTGGTGACAGGGAGACCACAGAGGAGCTGGTCTAGGCAGAATTTCTCCACTCCCACTCAGTCCAGCCCCTGGGAGAGGAGGGGAAGGAACTGGGATTGGGGGTGCTGGCGGCTCAGAACTGGCCCTATGTCCTGTAGGGAGGGAACCGGGTTCCCGAAAATTCGGGTCTCGACCTCGGAGGAGAAGTGGGGAGGGGAGAGGGGCCCAGTGGAACAGGTTTAGAGGAGGAGTGATTTCTCTGTATTGAGACATTAAACACACGGCAGCTCCTGTCTTCTTCAGTGGTTCAGGTCCGGTCTGTGGTAAGACGCCCGTATTGCTCCAGGTCCTCGATTACGCCAGGCAGACCGACCCTGGGAGCTGGGGGCTTCTCCGGGGACAAAATGAGAAATCGAGGCATGGGTCCGGGTTCCTCTCCCCCGGTAAACAAGTCGCACAGGGACATGATAATGACAATAATCATTATTGTCAATAACCAAAAATAATCAATAATCGCTTGTACATTCCAAGCGCTTAGTACAGCGCTCTGCACATAGTAAGCGCTCAATAAATACTATTGAATGAATGAATGAATAATAGTATTTGTTGAGCGCTTACTATGTGCCTGGCACTGTACTAAGCAATGGGGCGGTTATGAGCAAATTGGGTTGGACACAGTCCCTGTCCCAGTTTCGGTACCCATTCTATAGATGAGGAAATTGAGGTCCAGAGAAGTGAAATGACTTGCCCAAGGTCACAAAGCAGACAAGTGCAGAGCGGGGAATTAGAATCTATGACCTAATGGCTCCCAGGCCCGTGCTCTACCCACTACACCACACTGCACTTGAGAAACAGCGTGGCTCAGTGGAAGGAGCCTGGGCTTCGGAGTCAGAGGTCATGGGTTTGATTCCCCTACGTCTACCCCAGCGCTTAGAACAGTGCTCTGCACATAGTAAGCGCTTAACAAATACCAACATTATTATTATTATTATTATTCCCGGCTCTGCCACTTGTCAGCTGTGTGACTGTGGGCAAGTGGGTTAACTTCTCTGGGCCTCAATGACCTCATCTGTAAAACGGGGATTAACTGTGAGCCTCACGTGGGACAACCTGATGACCCCGTATCTCCCCCAGCGCTTAGAACAGTGCTCTGCACATAGCAAGCGCTTAACAAATACCAACATTATTATTATTCAGTTGTAGAAGCGGGACAGGCCGTAGCGGGAGGCAGCGGCCCCTGGCGGGGGCGGTGGGAAACGCCGGGCGGGCGGGACGCGCATGGGCGGGGGGCGCAGGCGCAGTGTGGCGAGCGCGGGGGGGGGGGGGGGGGCTGCGCAGGCGCAGTGCGGCGGGCGGGGGGCGCAGGCGCAGTGCGGCGGCGAGTTGGGCCGAGGCCGCGAGTGAGGTGATGGCGGAGGGTGGGCGAGGGGCGAAGGCGGGAAGACGAGGGCAACGGGGGGCAGGGACAAGCGCAGGCTGAGACACCCAAAGTGGGGCAGACAGTCTGAGGGACGGGGAGACGGAAGCGACAATAATAACACAGACGGCATTTGGTAAGCGCTTACTATGTGCAAAGCACTGCTCCAAGCGCCAGGGTAAAAAAAAAGTTGGTATTTGTTAAGCGCTTACTGTGTGCAGAGCACTGTTCTAAGCGCTGAGGGAGATACAGGGTCATCAGGTGTCCCACGTGAGGCTCACACTCGTAATCCCCATTTTAATAATGTCTTTGTTAAGCGCTTACTATGTGCAGAGCACTGTTCTAAGCGCTGGGGGAGATAATAATAATGTTGGTATTTGTTAAGCGCTTACTATGTGCAGAGCACTGTTGTAAGCGCTGGGGGAGATACAGGGTCATCAGGTTGTCCCACGTGAGGCTCCCAGTTAATCCCCGTTTTACAGATGAGGGAACTGAGGCCCAGAGAAGGGAAGTGACTTGCCTACACAGCTGACAAGTGGCAGAGCCGGGATTCGAACCCATCACCTCTGACTCCCAAGCCCGGGCTCTTTGCACTGAGCCGCGGTGCTTAGAGACAGGGTAATCAGATTGTCCCACGTGGGGCTCACATTTTTTAATCCCCATTAATCGTAATAATGATGGCATTTGTTAAGTGCTTACTAGATGCAGAGCACTCTTCTAAGCGCTGAGGTAGAGACAGGGTAATCAGATTGTCCCACGTGGGGCTTCCATTTTTTAATCCCCATTTTAAAATCATAATAATGGCATTTTTAAGCGCTTACTAGGTGCAAAGCACTGTTCTAAGCGCTGGGGTGGATACCAGGTCATCAGGTGGTCCCCCGTGGGGTTCACAGTCTTCATCCCCATTTGACAGGTGAGGGAACTGAGGCCCAGAGAAGTGAAGGGACTGGCCCAAAGTCAACCAGCTGACAAGCGGCGGAGCTGGGATTTGAACCCATGACCTCTGAGTCCCCAGCCCCGTGCTCTTTCCACTGAACCATGCTGCTTTTCTCTTTTAGAGATGAGGGAACTGAGGCCCAGTGAAGTGACTCTCCCAAGGTCACACAGCAGACAAGTGGCAAAGTCGGAATTAGAACCCACGACCTCTGACTCCCAGGCCTGTGCTCTTTCCACTAAACCTCGCTGCTTCTCTTAATTATGGCATTTGTGAAGCGCTTATTAGGTGCCAAGCACTGTTCTTAGCACTGGGGAAGATACAGGGTCATCAGGTTGTCTCACGTGGGGCTCACAGTCTTCATCCCCATTTTACAGATGAGGGAACTGAGGCACCGAGAAGTGAAGTGACTTGCCCAAGGTCACACAACTGATAAGTGGTGGAGCCGGGATTAGAACCCATGACCTCTGACTTCTAAACCCGCGCTTTTTTCACTGGGCCACACTGCTTCTCAACTTCTCTGTGCCTCAGTTACCACATCTGTAAAATGGGCATTAAGACTGTGAGCCCACATGGGACAACCTGATGACCTTGTCTCCTCCCCAGCGCTTAGAAGAGTGCTTGGCACATAGTAAGAGCTTAGCAAATACCATTGTTATTATTGTTACTCCAATCACTTAGTACAGTACACTTGGACAGTCTTCCATCTCTATTGTGAGAAGCAGCGTGGCTCAGTAGAAAGAGCCTGGGCTTGGGAGTCAGAGGTCATGGGTTCCAATCCTGGGTCCACCTCTTGTCAGCTGTGTGGTCTTGGGCAAGTCACTTAACTTCTCTGTGCTTCAGTTCCCTCATCTGTAAAATGGGGATGAGGTCTGTGAGCCCTACGTGGGACAACCTGATTACCTTGTATCTACCCCAGCGCTTAGAACAGTGCTCGGCACATAGCAAGTACTTAACAAATACCAACATTATTATTGTGCTGTACTCTTCCAAACACTTAGCACTTACTAACACATAGTGCTCAATAAATACCACTGAGGAGGAGGATGGGGAGAGACCAGGGAAGACAGTCCCAGAATCTGGGGAGACAGAGGGACAACTCTTGAGAATCAGAGGAAGACGGAAACAGGAGGGAGACGGGAGACAGAGGAAACGGGAAGGGAGGAGAAACAAGAGAAGATGGAGGCTGAGAGGTGGAAGAGGAAGGTGGAGATAGAAGCAGAGATGAGAGAGAGAAGGGAGATGGAGAGATGGTGGGGTAGGGAAGACCGAACAAGAGTGAGAGATGGGGATACAAACTGAAAGAGACAGGCAGACTGAGTGTTAGCGGGATGAGACAGGAGCCCTGGGGCGGATAAATGGTATCCCAAGCCTGGTATTGATTTAACATTTTCTTGGTACCACACACCACCCCATTCATTCATATAAATAGATAAATCATATTTATTGAGCACCTACTGTGTGCAAAGCGCTTGGGGAAATAGGAGAAAATAGAAGGAGGATATTAGGCCTCTGCCCTCAAGGGACTTCCAGTCTGTTCTGGGAGAGAACATAAACAAAAATCTCTCGGAAAACAGATGGTGGTTCCCTGAACTGCGTGGAGATTGTGGCGGATGGTTTACGTGAGATCAAGAGGAAGTCACGGGAAGCGAGAGACATGCGATCGGGCCAAGCTGGAAGACAAAGCTACAGACAGAGAGGCAGAAGCAGTGCTGCCATGGTGAGACCATCCTCATCCTCAGGCCGTATTTCTTTCAGGTGCCCAGGGTTCAGGTCAGAATGTGGCCTGGTGGAAAGTGCCTAGGTCTGAGAGTCAGAGTCCCGGGTTCAAGTCCTAGCTCTCCCCCTAGCTCGCTGGGCAGCCTTGGACAAGTCACTTGACCTCTGGGCCTCAGTGACCTCATCTGTAAAATGGGAATTTTAAGTCCTGGCCATCCCCCTCCTAAATTGTAAACTCCGTAAGGACAGAAATCATGTCTGTTACCACGATTGTACCTTCCCAAGTGCTTAGTAGAGCGCTCTGCACCTCATAGGCACTAAAACAGTATTTTTGATTGATTAGAAACAAGGTACCTGCTCTCCCTTCTTCTTAATCTGTGAGCTCCATGAGGGACAGAAACTGTGTCAGATCTATCTTGTATCTACCCCAGCGCTTAGTACAGTGCTTAGACCCTAAAAATGGCTCAATAAAACAATCTATGGTATTTTTTGAGTGCTTACTATGTGCAGAGCACTGTACTAAGCTCTTGCGAGAGTATGCTGCAACAGAGTTAACAGACATGTCCCCTGCCCACGATGAGCTAAATTCCATCATTATTAGATTATTAGGATCAGGGAACCCACCAGGCACTAACGCGTGACAAACCCCGCAGAGTTCACCCCATTCTTTCCGCACCTCTCGGATCTGGTGATATTTGCATATGGGGTTGTTTCTCGACATTTTCCTCTTTGGGTTGCGGGGAAGGGGTGGAGGAAGAGAGAGAGAGATGTGAGTCTCTCAGAAAAAAGGGAAGAGAGGTTATAGGAAGCTGAGAAAAGGAAGAGGCTCTCCATGGGGCTGGGAAAAAAGGTGCCAGGGCTTTGGTACTTCAGGGATTACGTACTACATAGGGCAAGTAACAGTTGTCTCCTTTTAACTCTTGACCTGGTTAAAGCAGGAGGGGCAATAATAGCCCTTCTTGAGTGCCTTTACTGGGGCTGGGCACTGTACTGAATGCCCGGGAAAGTACAAAACAGAGGAGTGACACATTCCTTGCCCCCCACGCTTGAAAATTAATTGACTGTACTATTGGACAAGCATATATTGAAACGTGCTGAGGATGACTGTGAGTAAATATGTAAGTACAAGAGATGCTGGAGGGGTTCACGCGATCTAAGGTGCTAGGAATTTGTCAGGGAAGCTTGTTGGTAGAGGGTAACACCTGGAATTTGCCAGACACTTTTATTTTCCCAAAGCGCTTTCATCATAATTATGGTATTTGTTAAACAGTTAAAGTTAACAAGTTAAACAGTTCGGATACAGGCCCTGTCCCACATGGGGCTCACAGCCTAAGTAGGAAATTCCCATTTCAGTAGAAGACACTGAGGCCTAGGAAAGTTAAGTGACTTGGCCAGTGTCACTCAGTAGGTAAGTGGCAGAGCCAGGATCAGAACCCAAGTCCTCGGACTCCCAGGCCCACACTCTTTCCACCTGGCCGTGCTGCTTAGATATTTCATTTTATGCCATAAATTCCCACTTGTGTATTTTTTCTCCATGCTTAGTACAGTGCCCTGCACCCAGAAGGCGCTTAATGAATGCTACTACTAATCATCACATCCCTTTGCTTGTGCACAGGAGCGAAGGAAGCAGACTGTGGAGGAGATCCAGGGCACTGGGTTTGTGGTATGAGATCAGTGAAGGGATAGAGGAGTGAGTGAGCTGAGTAGAGAGGGTGGTGTTGAGGGTGTCAATTTGGTCATCACCGGAAGGTAGTTTGGGTATAGAGGCTAGGTAGGGCATGATGATGTGAGAAAATTAGATGGGGTCAAAAGATCAGAGGTCTCTGGGAGGGAACAGGACAGATTTGTGGGGAGGAGGTGAGGAGGCTGTGGTCAGATAGAGGGATTTCAGAGTTGGTGAGGGTAGAGATTGCACAGTGACTAAAGATGATGAGATCAAGTGTGTGTCCAAGTTGGTGAGTGGGCAAGCTGGAGTGGAGCAGGAGATCGGTGGAGTTTAGTTACAGAAAATGGGTAGTGGAAGGGTCATCGGGAACATCTGCGTGGATAGTAATATCCCCAAGAGTCAATGTAGAGATGGAGAAAGAGAGAAGGAATGTGACAATGGGATGAAAATGGTTCAAAACGTTGGAGGTGAGGCCTGAGGGGACGGTAGATGACCGTGACTAGTATCTGGAGTGGGTGGTAGAGGCTCATGATATGAGCTTCAAAGGAAGGGAAAGAGGGATTGAGGAGGTGGAATGTTGCGAAAGCAGCACCGGGGAGCGAGAAAGAAGCTGACTCCTGGGCTCTGCCAGGGCCCTGCCAGTCCCGGCTTGGGGAGGGGCCAGGTGAGGCTGTGGGATGGTGGGGGCGGGCTGGGTCGAGCTGGGGAACATCATGGACAACTAGGGGGCAAACTGGGGGCATCTGAGGGCACCCGGGGAAAGGCTGGAGAGGGCTGAGAAGAAGTCTGGGGGAGGCTGGCACGGTAGAGGCTGGTGGAGGCCAGTGACCTGGGCAGATGTGACTGTGGCAGCGTAGAGGTGGGCCGGGGAAAGTGTTCGCCACCAGAGGAGAGGGTCACTGGCCTCATTCACCTTTCCGCCCGAGCATCGCTACAGGGGAGCCTGGGCAGGAAGCAGGGTGTGGACTGGCACCGCTCCCTTCTCTTTCCCAACCACGGATTAGCCCGCTCCTACCTCCTCCCCCAGCTAACTCCTGACCTGGATCTCCTTTCCTCTTCCCAATCCATTGCACCCTCATCTCCCAGTGCACCAAACCGCAGCCCTTCCCACCCACAGAGTTCTGCCCCAAAGCCACCTCACCCAGGAGGCCCTCCGTGACTTACCCTCTCTGCCCACGCCACTCTATCACCCACCCTGGCTGCACATCTGTTTGCCTGCCCATCTGCTCGATTCCCTCCCGCACTGCAAGAAGCAGCGTGGCCTAGTGGATAGCGCACGGTCCTGGAAGTCAAAAGGACATGGGGTCTAATCCCAGTTCCGCCACGTGTCGGCTGTGTGACCTTGGGCCAGTCACTTCACTTCTTTGGGCCTCAGGTACCTCACCTGTAAAATGGGGATTGAGACTGTGATCCCCACATGGGACAGGAACTGAATCCAACTCGATTTGCTTGTATCCACGCCAGCGCTTAGTACAGTGCCTGGCACATAGTGAGCCCTTAACAAATACCATTATTATTATTCTTCTCTGTGCCTCAGTTACCTTAACCCTGAAGCGGTGAGCCCCATGTGGGACCCGGTCTGTGTCCAAACTAATAAGCTTGTATCTACCCCAGCGCTTAGAGCAGGTCCTGGCATATAGTAAGCGGTTAACAAATACCATCATCATCATTCCCATCTCCATTTTCTGCCTACTCTGGGGTTCTCTCTCTCGCTCCTCTACTGGGCTGACTCCCGCTCTTAGGTAGGACTGTTTTGTGGTGTGCCTGCCCCGACCCAGACAGTAAGCTCTTTGAGGGCAGGGCAAGAGCAGTAGCCGCTGCGGGTGACGGGGGTGCCCGGTGACTTTGTTTGCAGACCAGAGCCGCGATACAGTGAGGAGCCCCGACTGCAGAGAACAAGGGAACCCTGAGTCCAGAATCAAGCCTGGGACCGTTGACCGTCTGTTTCTGGGCCCTGACATTGGCTGAGCCGGGAGCGGGGACGGTCCTAGCGGCCGCCCCCCGAAGCCCAGGGCCGGGAGCCGGTTGGAGATGTGAAGGTGTCTGCCCTGCCAGGAGGGGGTAAAGAGGAAGGAGCGAGAGGAGCCTGTGACCCAGGCTAGCCACGCCAGCCATGTCAGAGTCAGGGAGCCGGGATCGCGGTAGGGAGAGCTGGGATCGTGGCCGGGAGAGCCGGGATCGCGGCCGGGAGAACCGGGATCGTGGCCGGGAGAGCCGGGGTTACAGGTCCCAGCCCGATGCAGGCTCCTGGGACTGGGACTGCCCGGATACGCGGAGAAGGCTGGAAGAAGTGTTCTTTCGGGAGCAGGACTCCGTGCGCGCGGGCTCCGAGGACTGCCGGCAGTTCTGGGCCTTCTTCGAGCGGCTGCAGCGCTTTCAGGCACAGAGGCGAGAGAGGACCGGCGAGGAAGAGGGAGAGGGGGAGCAACCTGCCCCGGGCCAAGCTGACGCCCGCCACCCCGCCCTGGCCGACCTGCCCCGGACGTACGACCCACGTTACCGCATCAACCTGGCCCTCCTCAGCGGCGGCGAAGTGGAGGACCGGGGTGACCGGAGGACGGCGGCCGCGGCTATCCCCCGTGAGAGGCTGGCCGAGTTCCGCCTGGCCGTGCTGCAGTACCTGGACTTTATGCAGAAGCAGAGCCTGGCCAAGCTGGCCAAACTGCAGAAGGAGCGGGCAGCCCTGCCCATCGCCCGCCTGGCCCCTCGGCTCCTCAGCGTGCTGAGGGAGAACCAGGTTGTGGTGGTGGCCGGGGACACGGGCTGCGGCAAGTCCACCCAGGTGCCCCAGTACCTCCTGGCTGCCGGCTTCAGCCACGTGGCCTGCACCCAGCCCCGGCGCATTGCCTGCATCTCACTGGCCAAGCGTGTGGCCTTTGAAAGCCTCAACCAGTACGGCTCGCAAGTGAGCGGGGCCGCCGGGGGTGGGGTGGGACAGCAGGGTGGAGGTGGCGGGGTGGGGGCAGATTTGGAAACAGGCAGCCCGGAGGCAGGGGGTCGCCAGCTTCGGAGCGGGTCGGTCCGGGATACGCCGGCCGTGGTGACGGGCCGGGGCTCAGGGTGGGACCCTGCTCCTCCCCCCGCCCCGCCGGCCCCTCAGATACCCACCTGCCCTCTCTCTGCCCCGGTGGCTGCAGGTGGGCTACCAGATCCGCTTCGAGAGCACCCGCTCGGCGGCCACCAAAGTGGTGTTCCTGACGGAGGGGCTGCTGCTGCGGCAGATCCAGCGCCAGCCCACGCTGCCCCAGTACCAGGTGCTGATCGTGGATGAGGCCCACGAACGCCACCTGCACAGCGACTTCCTCCTCGGCGTCCTGCGCCAGCTGCTGCCCGCCCGGCCCGACCTCAAGGTGGTCCTCATGTCGGCTACCATCAACATCGCCCTCTTTTCCGCCTACTTTGGCCAGGCGCCCGTGGTGCAGGTGCCCGGGCGACTGTTTCCCATCTCGGTGAGGAAGTGGCGGGCAAGTGGGGTGGGCGTGGTGGGTGGGGGGGTGGAGGTGGCAGTCGAGGGCCCCCTCCCCCGCAGCATCCTGCTCCCGTTGGCTGCTCCTGGCTGCCTCGTGTTCTTCCCCATTCAGTTTCTCCTCTGAGCACTCTCTGAGACCTGGATAGGACCTGGGAGGGTCATCTCATCCATTCCCTTGCCTCGGGAAAGGCCCTCCCTTCCCTTCCCATCAGGAGTCAGTTCGGAGCCCAGTTCGGCCTCCCACAGCCCCGGCCGTCCCCCCCGCCACAGGTCATCTACCAGCCGGTGCCCCAGGAGGAGACGGCGGCCCGGTCGGATAAGCTGGACCCCCGGCCCTACCTGCGCGTGCTGCAGGCCATAGACCACCGGTACCCGGCCGACGAGCGAGGCGACCTGCTGGTGTTCCTGAGCGGGATGGCCGAGATCAGCGCCGTTCAGGAGGCCGCCCAGACCTACGCCACCCACACCCAGCGCTGGATCGTGCTGCCGCTGCACAGCACCCTCTCTGTCGCCGACCAGGATAAGGTGAGGGTGGGATTGGGCCGGCAGGAGGGGCCGGTGCTTGCTTTCCCTCTGTCCTGGCCAGCTCTGCCCCCTTCTTTCGCTGTTCCTCTCTCTGGCCCCTCTCTGGTGTCCATCTGGCCTCGTCCCTCCCGATTGTCTGTTCGTTTGCCCTGGCCTTGCTCCACTCCGTCTCATCCCTCCCGGATGTCTGCCCCATCCTCACCTGCTGTCTGGCCTTCCTCCTTACTGGAGATGCTGGGGGTAGGTGATTGATGGCTGGGGATAGACAGAGGTGGACTGGATTGTCAGCTGTTGGAGGGCAGGGCTGGGCCGGGGACTCGTGCTGCTATACAGCACCCAGCTCAGCTCCCTTCAGGATCGGGCTGGTGCTGGGTGATGGACACCCCCTTCCCGCCCTCCCCTCCGGTCAGGTTTTCGACGTGGCTCCTCCAGGGGTCCGGAAATGCATCCTCTCCACTAATATCGCCGAGACCTCAGTCACCATCGATGGGGTCCGCTTCGTGCTGGACTCAGGTATGAGCTCGTCTGCTTCCTCCTCCTTCCTTTCCCTTCTCCCCTTCTCTGCCTCCTACACGCCTCCCTTCCCCATGAGAGCCTGCAACCCCGGGACTGTGAAATCTCCTGCAGGGGAGACCCAGCCCGGCCTCCCTGTCCCTTGCAGGCAAAGTGAAGGAGATGAGCTTCGACCCCAAGGCGAAGCTTCAGCGGCTGCAGGAGTTCTGGATCAGCCGAGCCAGCGCGGAGCAGCGTAAGGGCCGGGCGGGGCGCACGGGGCCCGGGGTCTGCTACCGCCTCTATGCCGAGTCAGATTACGACGCCTTCGCCCCCTACCCCGTGCCAGAGATCCAGCGTGTGGCCCTGGACGCCCTGGTGCTGCAGGTAGACAGAGCGCCCTGGGTTGCCATGGGGAGAGGGAACCCCGCCAGGCAAACTGGGGGAGAGAGATAAGGACTTCCACCCAGGCCAGTGGGGAGAGAGGGACCCCAAACTCCCAGGCCAGAGGGGAGAGAGGGACCCTACCCCCGAGGCCGGTGGAGAGAGAGCGATCCGACCATGCAACCTGGGGGAGAGAGGGGTTCCCATTACCCAGACTGGTGGGAAGAAAGCGATCCCAATCATACAGGCAGGGAGAGAGGGGGCCTCACCACCCAGGCCAGAAGGGAGAAAGAAAGAACCCCCACCACCCAGGCAGGAAGGGAGACCTGGAGGGGTGGGGGTACGTAGGACCCTAGAGGAGTCAGTCAGAGAAGAGGACTCCTACTCAGGCTGGCGAGGAGAAAGGGCCACTGGGGAGGATCTTCTCCTGTAGGGTGAGGAGAGGGTGAGGTGGGGGAATGGGACACCCACATCACTCTTGACCCGTCCCACGGTGGCCCTCCCCACAGATGAAGAGCATGGGGCTGGGGGATCCCCGCACTTTCCCCTTCATCGAGCCACCGCCCTCGTCCAGCCTGGAGACGGCCGTGCTTTACCTCCGGGACCAGGGGGCGCTGGATGCCGCGGAAGACCTGACGCCCATCGGAAACCTGCTGGCCCAGCTGCCGGTGGATGTGGTGATCGGTGAGCTGGAGCTCGCACTCGGTCCCAACGGGCCGGAGACAGGAGCTCTAGAGAATTTGGGCAGGGGGAGACTGGAGGGGGTGTGCAAGCCCGCCAAAGCCCCCAGGAAAGAGCTGACTGCAGCAAGAGGGAGAGGGGCTAGACCAGAGAAGGGACTTGCGGCTCGAAGGGCAGGTCCTTGACTGGCTGTGGCGCCTCCTTGGCTGGAGCAAGGCCAAGTGAGGGCCGGGACGAGACGGGGGTTGGGGACCTTGAGGTCGGTGGGTGGATGGGTGGGTCTCAAGGCCGTTTCCCCTTAGGGAAGATGCTGATCCTGGGCTCCCTGTTCCAGCTGGTGGAGCCGGTGCTCACCGTGGCGGCTGCGCTGAGCGTCCAGTCTCCGTTCCTTCGCAGCGGCCACTCCAACCCGGACTGCGGAACTGCTCGCAAACCCCTGGAGAGCAGCCATGGTGACCCCTTCACCCTCCTCAACGCCTTCAATGCCTGGGTGCAGGTGAGATGAGACCCGCCTCCCATCCAGTGGGGGCAGGTTTGGTGGGACCACCTACTCAGCTTGTTGGGTTACTCACCTTCTGTGTAGAGGGACAAGAGAGAGGGCACCCAGTGCTCTGAGGGTTACTGGGAAGGGTGGGTTGTGTGGGACCCCTGGTTATTGACAGTGGTGGGCTCGACGGGGTCCTGGGAGCTCCTGGGAGTGATGGGAGCATGGGGAACCCTGGGGGAGTCAGTCAATCAGTCAAGATTTCTGAGCACTTATTGGACTGAGCATTTAGCAGAGTCCAGAACATTAGGAAGTATGATTCTTGCTGGCCTCAAGGAGCTTACAGTCTAGCCAGGGAAGCAGTAAATTTCAGAAGGAGGAATTCATAGAGTCTGTGAGCTTAGATGGTGCAGAAGTGCTAAAGTTGCAGATGAGGGGATATAACCCAGGGAACTCAGAAATTAATGGGGGAAGGGCACCTGGAGAACACAGTAACTTCAGAAGTTGAAGATGGAGAGGGCAGTGGTTGTCCAGATCAAAGGAGGAGAGAGCTCCAGGCAGAAGGGAGGGCGGGGACAGGAAGACGGCAGTGGGAGAGCGAAGAATGAGGCACAGTGCGTAGGGAGCTGCTAGAGCAGCACAGTGTGCAGGCTGGGGTGTAGGGGAAGAAGAGTGAGGATAAAGAGGTGCAGAGAGCTGATAGATTGCCTTAAAACCGATGTTCAGTAATTTCTGTTTGAGACGGGCAGCCATCAGAGAGTTATGTAGAGTGGGGAGTTGTGTGCAGAATGACGTTTTTGAAAAACGGCCCAGGTAGCAGAGCAAAGCGTGGACTGGAGAGGGGAGAGGCTGAGGCAGGGAGGTCGGTGAGGAGGCTGAGGTGGTACCTTCGTGGGATAGTACAAGGGCCTGGGCCAGCGGTGTATATTTATATTAATGTCTGTCTCGCCCCCCACTCTGGACTGTAAGTTCACTGTGGGCAGGGAATGTGTCCAAGCGCTTAGTCCAGGGCCCTGCACCCAATCAGCGCTCAGTAAATACAACTGAATGAATTTAGCGACAGACTGGCTGTTGGGGTGGAAGATCGGGAGGAGGTGAGGTGGAGAGACGGGGAGGATGAGAGCAGGTTGTCGACAGGATGGTGGCACACGCAGTGTAGGCCTGACTGGGCATGGCCTGCCCTCCACTTCCCCTGCCGGCAGCACTCAGCCTGAAGGCTCAGAGACCCTCGGCGTTGCCAGCTTCCCTCCCCCCCAGCCCACCCACCCACCGACCCACCTGGTCGCCTCGGTGCCACTCACCCCACCCTCTCCTCCGCTGTCCCCAGGTGAAGTCCGAGCGGGGCTCCGGCTCCCGGAAGTGGTGCCGCCGCCGCGGCCTCGAGGAGCAGCGGCTCTACGAGATGGCCAACCTGAGGCGCCAGTTCAAGGTCTGGCCCCGCCTGGGCTGGGGGTAGAGAGAGAGAGAAAGCTCCGGGAGGGGACAAGTGAGCCCTGTGTCCGAGGGACCTCCCCCCCAATCCCCGGCCTCTGCCCCCCGCAGGAGCTGCTGCGGGACCACGGGCTGCTGGCGGACTCGCGCACCACCCCGGCAGACAGCTTCAGTCGGCAGCGCCAGCACCGGGAGCGCCAGGAGCTGCGGCGACTGAAAAGGCGGCACGAAGAGGGCGAAGGGCGCCGACGCAGGGTGCTGCCGCTCCCGGGCCAGGAGGGGGGCTCCTCCTCAGGTGATGACGCCGCTGAAGGTGATCCCCGGGAAGGCGGCGCCGTGGACATCCAGGTGAGGAGAGGCCAGCGAGGCCCAGCGCCCACCCAGGTCCCCGCCCAGGAGCCCGCCCAGCTTGACCCTGCCTGAGGAGGGTCTCCAGGGGGCGTGAGGTCCTCGGGGAGGGGACCCTTCCCTTCCCGGGGCCCCTCGTCACCTCTCCACCACCAGGAAGTTCTTCCTCAGGTCCAACCTCCCTCCCTCTTGCCGTGGTTTGAGTCTCCGTGGGGCAGCCCAGCTGGCTTGCTGGGGGCTTGGGGTTCGCCCAGCCCCACCCTGCTCTTCCCCCAACCCTTCCACAGGACGTCAAATTCAAGCTGCGCCACAGCGTGGACGAGCTGCAGGCAGCCGCCAGTGCCGGCCGCGATCTGTCCCGGGATGAGCTGGCCCTGCTGAAGCTGGTGCTGGCCAGGGGCCTCTATCCCCAGCTGGCCGCAGCGGACCACTTCAACAGCTGCCGCAAGGACTCCGACCAGGTACCCCTTCCTTGCCTTCCGGGTCCCCTGACCGCCGTGCCCCTCATTTCCCTTCTCTTGTCAGCTGTACCCTCTCCCTGCCTGGCGTTGCCCTCCCTCTCTCAGCAGGGTCCAGCCTCGCCCTGTCCCTCTTACTTTCTCAGCTGGGCCCAGCCTTGCCCTCTCCTTCTCTCCCTCTTAGCTGGGCCCTGCCCTGCCTCGCTCTCTCCCTCTCTCAGTCACCTGCTGATACCCCTCTAGACTGTGAGCTCATTGTGGGCAGGAATGTGTCTTTCGTTGTTAAATTGTACTCTCCCAAGCGCTTAGTACAGTGCTTTGCAAACAGCGCTCCATAAATATGACTGAATGAATGAAGGCCAGTGGGCTCAGAGGGCAATAATAATAATGCATTAATAATAATAACACATTATTATTATTGTACTTGATAAGCGCTTACTATATGCCAAGCACTCTTTCAAGCCTTAGGGTAGCTACAAGTAAATGAGATTGGACACAGTCCCTGTCCCACGTGGGACTCACAGTCTTAATCCCCGTTGTATGGATGAGGCAACTGAGGCACAGAGAAGTGAAGTAACTTGCCCAAGATCTCATAGACAAGTGGCAGAGCGGGGATTGGAGCCCAGGTCCTTCTGACTCCCAGGCCCATGCTCTATCCATTAGGCCACACTGCTTAAAAGGAGAGAGAAGCAAGGCCTGTCCTATCCTCTGTCCCCCTTCCTACTTCCCTTGCCACCAAAGGGACCATCAGGTTTGGGGTGCTCTCCCAGTGTGACAGGGTGGGCACCCCTCGGGAGCACGCTCAGCGTGCAGGAGTGGCAGATGACAGTTATTGTCTTTCAGATCTTCCACACCAAAACCAAGCAGGGGACCGTCCTCCACCCGACCTCTGTCTTTGCCAGCAATCCAGAGGTGCTACAGGTGAGCGGAAGAGACACTGATGACCAAAAGAGTGGAGGTGAGTGGGTGAGACTGCCCTCCCGCACCCGGGCTTTCTGCTCTGGCCTGGGGCTTCTCCACAGAGGAAATGGGAAGAGACCGGGGGGGGGGGGACGGGGGGGGGGGGACACGGGGACGACAACGACGACAACCAGACCTTACAATTATGGCCTAGGGCCACAGAAAAAGGGAGGGTCCTCTGGCATACCGTTCCAGCCTGGGGCGGTCCCACAGAGTGGGATGGGCGGAGGAGAGACCCCCAACAGAGCTATGGCCTGGACTGCCCCACAGAAGGAGGGGAGGGAAAAGGAGGGGAGGAGAAGGCCGATGGTGCAGAGTGAGCAGAGCGGTGCCCTTTCAGACCGGAGCGATGGGAAGAGCAGCCAGCACCAGCTCCTGGCCTTCGTCTCGCTGCTGGAAACCACCAAACCATACCTGGTCAACTGTGTCCGCGTGCCGGCCCTGCAGGTGGGTGACCGGGCACCCCGCTGCCACGCTGGGTTTGCCACCGGGGCCCCCGCCCCACCTCCCGTACCCTTATTTACCACCCCTCCGTTCCCCGGGTCTCCCATCTCCCCTCCCTTCCCAATCCCCTGCGTCCTAAAGCACCTGGGCCCGGCACACCCGGGCAGAGCATGAAGATGTATGGGCACCTTGGTCAGACGATCCTGCCCCTTCAGGGGCGCTATTCACCCCGGGATCCCCCAGTGCCCCCCACAGTGAGCTGCGTCTCCCCCCGCCCCCAGGCTCTGCTGCTCTTCAGCCGCTGTCTGGACACGAATGGGGACTGCTCACGCATCGTGGCGGACGGCTGGCTGGAGCTGGGCCTGGACGGGAGCGAGGGCACCCTCCAGCTCCTCTCGGTGGCCGTGCAGCTCCGCTCCCGCTGGGAACAGCTCCTGCAGCAGCAGCTGGCCCGGGGCCACCGGGAGCCAAGGGACCGGGAGGCCGCTCCGCGGGCGGAGCGGCAGGAGGTGGCTGCCCTGACCCAGGAGCTGCTGCGCTTTGGGAAAACCAAGGTAAAAGCCGGAAGGAGACCCGGGCACGGAGGCGCCCGCTGCCTGTAGGGCACAGGATTGGGTAGGTGGTGTGGCAGGGGGTTTTGTGGAGCTCTCATTGCTGTCTGTGGAGTGCCCTTCCAAGTGGTATAATGAATAATCATGGTGTTAAGCGCTCCCTGTGTGCCAGGCGCTGTTCTAAACATTGGGGTAAATATGAGCTAAGCAGGTTAGACACGGTCCCTATCCCAGTGAGGGCTCACAGTCTTAACCCCCATTTTACAGATGAGGGAACTGAGGCACGGAGAAGTGAAGTGACTTGCCCGAGGTGACCCGGCAGACAAGTGGCAGAGCTGGGATTAGAACCCACATCCTTCTGACTCCCAGGCTCTATCCACTAGGCTACACTGCTTCTCTGTACCTTCTGTTGTGCTTGCTGCTGTGGACAGAGTGCTGTATTACATTTCTGGGAGAGCTGTGGCGAGGGGAAGAGGTTTGGGATGGGGGAACGGTGGCCGGGTCCCTGACTTTGAAGGAGAGAAGGGGGCTGACCGGCGGTGGGGTGGGGCGGGGTGGAGGAGAGAGCAGACACGTCAAGGAGGAGGCAGCTTGGGGTGGGGGAGGAAGGGTGACGGAGGGAGTGGGGGCAGCGGGGGATCATGGGGGGGGATCATGGGAGGGGCTCACGGAGGAAATGATGCGCGGGACTGGCGTTTCCGGCAGGCCGGGGCCTGCCCCGAGCCCCGTCCCACTATGTCCTGTCCCTCCCTCCCGCCCCGCGGGTCTCCAGGTGCCCTACCGCCTCCGCCGACTCACCGGGCTGGAGGTGCAGAACCTGTACGTGGGGCCCCAGACCGCCACCGCCGCGCCCCAAATGTCGGGCTTGTTTGGGGGCGCCGCCCTGCAGCCCCACGAGACCAAGGGCGGCTTTGCCCTCAACGACTACCTCACCTATAACTGCCTCGCGGTGAGTGTCAGGGCCTCCTCGGGAGCGAAAGACAGTGGGAATTGATCTGCCGAGCGCCCCAGAACCCAGAGAAGAGGAAGTCGGGGGGGTAGGCGGGGAACCCGGTTCGACGCCCCCCGTCCCACGCCCTCGTTGCAGAGCGACACGGACCTGTACAGTGAGTGCCTACGTACTTTCTGGACTTGCCCGCACTGCGGCCTCTACATGCCCTTCACCCCCATGGAGCGGCTGTGCCATGAGAATGCCTGCCGGCCACCCGAGGACACCCCGCCCGACACGGGTAAGGCAGGGCCTGGCGGTGAGGGGCTACCCCGGTTGGTCCCCCGGCTTGAGTCAGACCAGGAGCTCACCGCTCCGCAGAGCCCCCGTGCCAGGGGAGGGGCAGGGTGGTGGGGGAGGGTTCGTACTGCCCGCGGGGACCAGAGGGACCCCTCAGCCGGGCGCGACTCAACCCCCACGCCTCCGCCGCAGGGGCCCCGCAAGAGTCCACTGGCAAGGGCACCGCCCTGCAGAGACCGTACCGCTGCGAGATCTGCCGGCAAGACCTCTTGCTCACCCCCACGGACATCCTCCGACACCGTAAGATGCACCAGTGAGCACGAGGCGGGACTTGGGGCAGAGCTGGCCGGGGGCCTCGGGGCCAAAAGGAGCCACCGCCCGTAGCCCTCACTGCAGCCCGGGGACCGTCGACTGAAGCAGGAACTTGAGCGGCGGGGGAGGGGAAGAGGCAAAGGGCTAAGGAGTTGGGGGGCAGGCTGGGAGGACGTGACTGGACGCTCGGCCCCCGGGAAGGATCACTGTGCCCTGGGGTGGGCCGGTGGGCGTCCTAGTAAATCACTGGCTTCTAGCCCGAGCGTTCTGTGTGGCTCCCGAGATCTGCCCCGTCTTTCGAAAGGGGGCACGGGGTCAACAATCTGGTTCTGGGGACAACAGGAGACTGGAAAAAGGTGGCAGAGGACAGCACAGGTATCTGTGTAGTTGTGTGTTCCGCTCTTGATTTCCTGGCAAATTAGACTCTGACACTCCCCCAGTCGTGCCCCGGCTCCTCCAGGGCTCAGGTGCGCCTGCCCCTCCGGACCCCACCGGCAGTGGCTCGGCTGTGAGTTTGGCTTGGCGTGGGCCGGGCCGGGGACACGGTGAGGCCTGCCTCGGGCTGTCATTGGAAGCCCCCAGGGATTAGGTTCGGCGGGGCTCAGTTCAGAAAGGCTCCGTAAGGCACCGGAGCGACCCGGAGCGGAGGAGCTTCCTTTGCTTCTGCGTGAGCTTCAACGGGTGAAGTCAGTGGCCGCCCGGCCCCTCCCCTCGGCGCCGCTGGTAGCGTGAGTCTTCCTTTGGCCCGGCCCAGTCGCTCGCCGCGGGCCCCGGGAGGCCCAGGGTGTGGCCGGGCTCCGCCCTCTCAGCAGGCCCAGCCCTAACCTGACTTGCCCCAGCGCTGTACCCTGTCCGTCACGCAGCTGGGCCTCCCCGGCTCCACGGCCCGGCCAGTCCAGCCAGCCCGGGGCGAGGGATCCTCGAGACCCGATCTGGAAAGGAAGGGGTGGACGGGTCAAGGTGCCCCGGAGGTGGCGGCGGGGCGCAGTAGTCAGCCGTGATTGTGGCTCTTGGGACGTGGAGAGGCGGGCTCAGTAACTCAGAGCGTAGCCACCTTCTGTCGTGTGCGCTTTATTGCCACGAAACCAAGACCCTGAGCACGGCTCCTCCTCCCACCCAAGTCTCGGCCTGGAGACCGGGGCACGGTGGCCTGGTCTCCCGGGATGGCTGGGCCCATCCTCGTCAGGACCCGTCTTCTGTCCCCAGTCCCCGTAGCCTGGCCCGCGGCCCCCTGGTCTTCCCGGGGAGGTCCAGGGCTGCTGAACATGGCCAGGTTTCCAGGTCCGCGGGGCCCCACTCTGCCTGGTGGGGTCGGTCACAAGTGGAAGCAGACACGTGACCCTCGGTTGGGTGCCCACACAAGGCAGAGAACGTTTATCGTACGTTCCCAAGCACTTAGTACAGTGCTCTGCACATGGTAAGCGCTCAATAAATCCAATTGAATGAATGAGAATCACTCTTGGTCTTTGGGGTTGGAAGACCACACCCCCAGCCCCCAGCCCTGGGGCGACCGGCCCGAGGACCCAAAGCAAATGGGAATTGTGGGAATACTGGACTGGAGCCTCCCAGCGGCCTCCGGCTCCCTGACGCCCTCTCCTTCCTGGAGGGACGAGGAAGTACCAAGCGAGCAGTGGAGCCCGGTCCTCACCGGGAAACCACGACTCATCCCAACTCCGGGGTCCGGCCCTGAAACCTCCCAGCGGTCAGGCCTCCGGCCGCAGAAGGGCAGGCAGATATGGGGACACGAGCCCTCCCCCACTCCGCCGGGGTCCTGCGAGGTTCCCGACTTCACACTGACCACCCCCCACCCCATGATGAAGCTCGTGGCCTTCCCTTCTCGTCCTCTGGGTCCCCAGGGAGCCCCTTATAAGAGGTCAGTGGAGGGCAGGAGTCTGAAGGCAGATGCCGCACCCCGGCCCTCTGGTTGGCTCTTCGCCTCTCACCCACCTCTTTCATCCCCTCCCTGGGGACTCCCAGCAGGGCCCGACTCCTCGCAGCCTGGGAAGTCAGACCTTCGCCTTGGTCTCGCAGCTGTGAGCCCTCCCGGCCTGCAGCGGGGGGCCCCCGGAGGGGGAGCCGGCCAGCGTTTCCCCCTGCGGGAGCCCTCCGAGGAAGTGCTCGCTGAAGAGCGCCCAGTCCCCCAGGCTCATGCTCAGGGCCTCCCGGATGTCCTGGGGGTCGCTGAGGAGCAGGGTCCGCCCGTTGAGGTTGTGCTCTCTCACCCGGGCCCGGTAGCGCCGCAGGGGTTCGCCCTTGAAGCCGAGGTCACCCAGCTGCAACACAGGGGTCACCGTGGCTCGTCGGGGCGGGGGAGCAGCCCAGGGTCTCCCCCCGCCTCCTCCATTCCTCCCCATTCCCTCTCCCTCCTCCCTTCGCCTGCTTCCCTCTCGTCCTTCCCTTTCTCCTTTCGTCCTCCCCCTCGCCCCCGCCTTCCTCCTCGTCCACTCCCTTCCCTCTCCCCCGGCTCCTCCCCAGGCATCCTGCCATCCTACCCCCGTCCCTCAGCCCGTCGGTCCGTCGGTCGGTCCTTCGGTCGGCGGCGGATCCCACCTTCTTGCAGACTTCCTCCACGCCGAGCCGCAGACCCGCGCACACCGGGAGCCTGCGGACCGCCGGGACCGGCCTGGAGCTGGAGGTCCGGCTCCCCCGCAGCAGCTCCAGCCGCCTCTTGATGGACAGGTCCAGGTTGACGGTGACGGGCAGGTAGAGGTCGGCTTCGCTCGTGTGGAAGGGCTCGGGGGGGTCCCGGAATTGACCCCGGAGGAACTGCTGGAAGAGCTCGGGGTCCCCGTCCAGCACCAGGAAGCGGCCCAGGTGCGGCTTCATCAGGTCGAACTCCTCCCGGTAGCGCTCGAAGGTCTCCCACAGCGGCTCCGAGGGGGCGGCCGGCACGACGCCCTGCAGCTGCCGCTCGTCCTCCAGGCACTGCAGTAGCCAGCTCAGATGGCACGGCCACTGATTGGCCAGCATGACCCAGGCGGCCAGTTTCAGGGGGCGCAGTTCCTTTATCTGTAAAATGAGGGTTAAGACCGTGAGCCCCGTCGGGGACCTGGACTCTGTCTAACCTGATCAGCTCATATCTTCCCCGGCGCTTAGTACAGCGCCTGGCACATGCCGAGGGCTTAACAAATGCTGTTAAAAAAAAATGGGTAAATACGATGTATTTATCATACATAAATATGGTGAAAAATCTAGACTGTAAGCGTGATGTGGGCAGGGAATGGGACTGCCAAGCCTGTTGTGCTCTCCCAAGCGCTTAGTACAGTGCTCTACGCACACTGAGCTCTACACAGGGGAGCAGCATGGCCTAGTGGCTGGAGCATGGGCCTGGAAGTCAGAAGGTCATTGGGTTCCAAGCCCGGTTCTGCCACTGGAGTGCTGTGTGGCCTTGGGTAAGTCACTTCCCTTCCCTGGGCCTCAGTTCCCTCATCTGTAAAATGGGGATTAAGACTGTGAGCCTCAAGTGGGACAAGCTGATTGCCCTGTATCCACCCCAGTGCTTAGAACAGTGCTCTGCACATAGTAAGCACTGAACAAATACCAACATTATTATTATTATCATCTATAAAATGGGGATTGAGACGCGTGAGTCCCACGTGGGGCAGGGACTGTGACCGACCCGATCTGCTCGAATCCATCCCAGCGCTTAGTACAGTGCCTGGCATATAGTAAGCGCCTAAAAGATTCCGTCATCACTATTACTGGTAGTAGTAAGCGCTCAGCAGATCCAATCGATAGATTGATTTGCACACCTGCGGCCGGGGCACCCTGCGGACCAGGAGGTGCATGCTGATGGCCACGCTGTTGGTCAGGCGCCTCATGTCCACCACGCTGTCCGACATGAAGGCCACCATGGAGGGGCTCAGGAGGCTGTCGTGTGCGTCTCGGATGTGCTGTATGGTACCCGGCCCTCCCTGGTCCCCGGCTTCCATCAGAGGCTGCATTTCGTGGGCCAGGACTTCGGCCGGGGCCTGGTCATCGTCTTCATCGTTGGCGGCCCTGGGGATCGCGGAGCCGGGGTGGACGAGCACCAGAGAGGTGCGACGGGGGGCCGGGAGCCGGCGTCGGCCGACCCCCACCCCGATGCCGTCGCCGTCGTCCTCCTTGGTCTCCGTCGCCAGCCGCTGGTTGTCCCTGACCACGCCGGCTAGCAGCTGCTGCCGGGACTCGCGGCCCATAGGGGGCACGGAGAAGGGCAGGGTGACCAGGCGGTTGAGGAAGGCGTAACCATTGTAAGACAGGCCCCGGCGGCTCAGGGAGGTCTCCACGCCCTCGGCCACCACGCCCGGGTCCACGGCCAGGATGGACACGAAGGGCGCGTCGCGCTCCGACAGCAGGATGGACAGGGCCTCCAGGACGCCCAGCAGCTTGTCCGGGGAGCACTTGTCCAGGTCGCTGACCTGCAGCACGATGCGGATGCGCCGCCGCTGGAAGCTCTCCATGGCCCGCACGCAGGCCGTGATGACCCGCACCTCCCGCTTGACGCCGTTCATGAAGTCCAGCTGGCCGCTGAGGTCCGTCCGGTTCATCTGGCGCTCCACCTGGCCCTTGAGCGTGACCATCGCGTTCTTGGCCACCGTGACCACCAGCGGCAGGGCCCGGGCCACGGCCGCCCCCGCCACCGCGCCGCCAAGCCCCTCGGCCAGCGCCACAGCCCGCTCGGAGGGGTCGCCCGGCGACAGGGGGATGCCCATGACCAGCGCGAGGATGGCCACGCTGGCGACCACGGCGGCCACCAGAGCCAGGGCGGCCCACAGGGGCAGGCAGAGGATCTTCCTGCTCTCCCAGCGCACCTCGGCCGCAGCCTGCCGCAGCTCCCGCTCCCGCCTCAGCGCCCGGAAGAGGCTGACCGGCAGGAGGCCGAAGTGTTCTTCCACCCGGTCACACAGCGTGGTGACCAGGCCGGCCCAGAGCCGGTCGCTGCCGGCGAACTCCCAGGCGCTGAAGCGGATGAAGATGTGCTGGATGTTGGAGCGCGCGGGGGCGGACCGGTCCTGGGACGCGGGCACGGACCCAGGCACGGACACGGGCACGGGCCGGAAGAAGAGAAGCTGGAAGAGGACGGCCACCAGGTCCCAGCCCCGGCAGCCCCGCGGAGCCGGCCCGCCCCGCTCCATCTCCTGCCGGTCTTTCTCTTCCCCTTTGGCCACCAGGAAATCTGCGGGAAACCAGGGAGGAGGTGGGGGGGGGGGACCCCTTTAGCCCCCCAGCCCGTGCCGGCCACTGGGCCGGGGGGAAGGCCGAGGGAGAGGAGGGAGTCGGACCCCAGGACGGAGAGGGGTCGGGCTGAGGAGCCCCGAGACCGAGGGGACAGGGTGTCCCCCACCCTGGCTTACCTTGGACCTTCTGCAGCAGGACGTTTTTGCGGTGGCCCCACGGGGCGTAGAAGCCCACGGTGACCGGCGTGGGCGCGTGGTAGAGGACTTTGGCCAGGGCGTGGCAGAACACATCATCCTCCATCTCCTCTCCGGAGCGGCAGGCTCGGAGGCAGGGGCCTGGCCCGGGAGAGGCTGGAGGGGGGCGAGTCTGGGAAGAAGAGCCCGGCGGGGGGAGACCCGGATCGACCTTCATCCCCAGGCTGGTGACCTTTCGGCGGCGTCTGGGGCACTTTGAAATCTCCCCCAGCCTGGGGGTCGAAAGCTGCCAACTGCAGGAGGGAATCCACCAGTCAGCCCCCCTTGTAGACTGTGAGCCCGTTGTGGGCAGGGATTGTCTCTCTCTGTAGCTGAATCGTATTTTCCAAGGACTTAATACAGCGCCCTGCACACAGCGAGCGCTCAATAACTACGATTGAATGAATGAATGCTATTTATTGAGCGCTTACAACATGCAGAGCGCTGAACTAAGCGCTGGGGAGAGGACAATACAATAGAATTAGCGAACACGTTCCCTGCCCGTGACGAACCTACAGTCTAGAATGAGGGAAAGGCTTCGCTCACTCTCGCCCACCTCTCCCGAGACGGATTCGCATTTCTCCCTCTCCCCTTCCCTCCCTCTCCCTCTTCTCCCCTTTCTCCCTCCTCCCCCCCCCACCCCTTTTCCTCTCTCTTCCCCTCCCTCCACCCTATTCACCCTCCCTCCCTTTCTTCATTTTCATCATTCCGGTCCCCTGGGGAGAGACCCAGGGTAATTCAGAAGCAGCGTGGCCTAGTGGAAAGAGAACGCCCCTAGGAGTCCAAAGACCTGGGCTCTAATCCCCCACCTGCCACTTGCCTGCTGTGTGACCCTGGACAAGTCACTTAATTTCTCCGGTCCTCCGTTTCCTCATCTGTAAAGTGGGAATTCAATACCTGGTAGATACAACGCCTTAAGACTACGAGCCCCACGTGGGACCGGATTATTTTGTTTCTACCCCAGGGCTTGGTAGGGTGCTTGGCATCTGGTACGTGCTTAACAAGTACCACAAGTATTATTATTCTTGTCGGCTCCTGGACTCGAAGTCTTCAACGCCTCCAAGAGTGGGGCTCGGTCTCGGCCTTCTCTTCTCCGCGCTGAACCCCGTTCTCTGCCTCTTTCGTTCGCATCGCCCCCCGCCCCCAACACCCAATTCAGTCCTCTCCTGCCGGGGTCGGGAAACCCAGACGCAGTCACGGGGGCAGGAGCGAGGTGCCAGTTACCGGGGGCCGAGGAGCCGGGGTTGAGGCTGAGCCGTTTCCCCCATCTCCCAGCGACCTGGGGGCTCCCCAACCCGACCTCTATTCTTCAGGGTGACCCGAACTGGGACCCCCGAGGGTCGAGAGGGTTGGGGCGGGGAAGGGGGAGTCAGGATTGGAGATCCCTCTTTCTGCAGAGTCCTTGAGAGCACATCCGGTCCTCCCCCCTCCAGACGGGGAGCCTTCTTCTCCTGGCTCCCTTCGGCCGGGGAGCCCCCTGGCAGTCGGAAGACCTGGCTTCTAATCCCGAGGCCTCCGTTTGCCCGCTGTGTGACCTTGGGCGAGTCACTTCACTTCTCTGGGCCTCAGTTACCTCTCTAAAATGGGGATTAAGACCGCAGGCGCCACGTGGGCCGGGGACCGTGCCCGATCGGCTCAACTTCTATCCACTCCAGCGCTTGAGACAGTGCTTGGCACAGAGCGAGCGCTCAACGGATACCATCGCCGTCATCCCCACCCCTCCCGACGCCGGTTTCCCCCCGGCCTGGCTCCGGGGCTCCCTCCTCGCCCCCCGTCTCTGCCCTCCCGGCCTTGGGCGCGCTTTCTCTGCCTGGCCCGGAGTGGCCTCCCGCAATGCCCAGAAGTCAGGGGCGACCTCGGTGGCGACCCACGAGGGAAGGGGGAGGGGCCGCCCGCAGGCTGACGCTGACTCAACGCCGCTTCCCACGAAGCCCGGGCGGAGGCTGGGCGTCCCAAAGAAACGTGTCCGCTCCCCTTCCCCTCTCCCCCCGCCCTCGCCTTCGTGGGCCCGCCCCTGTTGCTCCCTGCCTCAGTTTCCCCCCTGCCCCCGGGCCAGGGGACCCTAACCGAGCTCCGGGAGGGAAGGTGATGAGGTGGGGCGGGGGGGAGGGACCCCACCTAACCCTGCCCTGCCGCCCCGCTGGGGAGCCGGAGAGGGACGGGAGCGACCCCCGGCCCCCCGGCGCCCGGAGGCTAGAGAGAAATCTCAGTTACCTGGAGCGGAGAGGAAGTGGGTCTCCACCCGCCGCCCTCGGGAGCCGCTTTCCTCTGCCCTTTGCCCCCGCGGGGCCTTAAATAAAGGTCCTGCTCCGCCGGGCCATAAATAAAGAGTGGAGCTCCTCCCGGTGCGGAACGGGGTGGGACTGGCCGGTCCCGGGGCGGACCCCGGAGCCCGGGGAGCTGCCCACCCCCTCGGCCCGGGGCCAGCCTGAGACCATCCGTCGAGGGGTCGCCGGGACCGGCGCCTCCGTCCCCCGCACCCGGCCGGGACGCCCGGAGTCTCCGCCGCCTCCCCGAGACGCGTCGTTTCCCCAGACACCCCGGATCGATGGATGCACCGATTCTCCCGCCCTCACCTCCCTTTCCACCGGCCCTCCGACCCACCTCCTCCCGGAAGCCTCCCCCGGCGGGCCTCCCACGCCGCTGACCTGGCCCGCCTGGCGCCGGGCCCATCGCCGGGGGCCGGAGGGGTCGAGGCCGGGCCGGCGGGTGGGCGGCGGGCCGGGGTCCGCGCCCCGCGGGTCGGTGGAAGGCCGAGCCGCCCGCGCCCGGCGCGGCCGATGGCTGCGCTGCCGACCCGCGCCTCCCCGCTTACTCAGCTCGGACGGGCAGGTCGGACCTGTCGGGGCTGGGCAGAGGCCGCCGACGGACTGGCTCCTTCCCAGCTGGGACCCGGGAGGCCGGGCTCCTCTCCGGCCGGGGCGAAGCCCCCGGGAGGGTCGCTGCGGCCCCCCTAAACCCCCCTCCCCCGCCTCAGGGCGCCTAGCTGGCTTCTCCTGACGATGGCAATCGCGATAATAATGACGGTATCTGTCGAGCGCTTACTCCGGACACAGCACCGTTCCGGGCCCTGGGGTCGATACAAGGTAATGAGGTTGTCCCGCGTGAGGCTCACAGTCTCAATCCCCGTTTTCCAGATGAGGTGACTGAGGCACCGAGAAGTGAAGTGACTTGCCCAAAGCCACGCAGCTGATAAGTGGCCGAGCCGGGATTAGAACCCATGACCTCTGACTCCCTATTTCCACCGAGCCACGCTGCTTCTCCGGTACGAGACGCCAGGCGCTTTGCTAAGTGCTGAGGCGGAGCCAAGCGAATCGAGTTGGACACCGTCTCGATCCCCGTTTTACAGATGAGGAAACCGAGGCCCAGAGAAGCAAAGTGACGTGCCCGAGGTCACACAGCAGACTAGTGGCCAAGTGGGGATTAAAACCCATGACCTTCTGACTCCCGGGCCTGTGCTCTAACCGCTAGGCCAAGCTGCTTCTCCTGGGACCTGCCTTGAGCCTGCCCCAAATTACTTCAATCGATTATTAACTTCTGTTATTTGTTTAAGCTCTCACTGTGTGCCGGGCGCTGTTCCACGAACTGAGGTAGCTACACGACAATCAGGTTAGTTACACTGCCCTCGTCTCCCACGGGGCTCCCAGTCTTAGTCCTCATTTTACAGATGAGGTCACCGAGGCACGGGAAAGTGAAGCGACTCGCCGGAGGTCACCCAGCAGATTAGTGGTAAATCCGGGATTAGAACTCAGGCCCTTCTAAATCCGCTACGGCAGTAGGTGTTTGTGTATCTGTGTGTCTGTGTTTGTGCGGGTAGGCAGTGTGTAAGGGGAGCAGCGCGGGGGGCTCACAGAGTTAGGGGCTTCACCCCACGTCCCCTGTGGGACCTTGGGCAAATCGCTTCACCTCTCCGGGCCTCAGTTCCCTCCTGTGTAAAACGGGTATATGAAGTAGCACGGTGTAGTGGATAGAGCACGGGCCTGGGAGTCAGGAGGTCCTGGGTTCCGATTCCAGCTCTGCCCCTTGTCTGTTGTGTGACCTTGGGCAAGTCACTTCATTTCTCCAGGCCTCAGTTCCCTCGTCTGGAAAGAGGGGATGGAGACTGTGAGCACCCCGTGGGACGGGGACCGTGTCCAACCCGATTCGCTCGTATCCACCCCGGCACTTGGGGTGTCTGGCACATAGTAAGTGCTTAATAAATACTATAATTGTTATTATAGGGGCAGTGTGTGCAGGGAGATAGTGGGGGTGTGGCAGTGTGGGGATTTGCTCCCTTTGCTCCCCCCCCCCCCCCGCCCCAGCCCCACAGCACTTATGTGCGTGGCTCAGTGGAAAGAGCCCGGGCTTGGGAGTCAGAGGTCATGGGTTCTAATCCCGGTTCTACCACTTGTCAGCTGTGTGACCTTCGGCAAGTCACGACTTCTCTGTGCCTCGGTTCCCTCATCTCTAAAATGGGGATGAAGACTGTGAGCCCTACGTGGGACAACCTGATTACCTTGTATCTACCCCAGAGCTTAGAACAGTGCTCTGCACGTCGTAAGCGCTTAACCAATACCAATATTATTATTATGACATATATGTCATTTATTTACTTGTATTAATGTCTGCCTCCTCCTCTAGACTGCAAGCTCGCTGTGGGCAGAGAATGTGCCTGTTTATTGTTACATAGTATTATTCCAAGAGTTTAGTACAGTGTTCTGCACACGGTAAATCCCCGACAAATGAGTCTGATTGAATGAACGGATGAGTGGGAGGGCATAGAGTAGGGTACAGTGTATGTAAAGCAGTGTTTGTGAGGCACAGAGAGGGGCAAATGTGTATAGGGTGTTGTGGGGGACGGTATAGTGATAATGGTGGTATTTGTAAAGCGCTTACTGTGTGCCAAGCGCTGAGGTGGATACACGCAAATAGGCTTGCACAAAGTCCCTGTCCCACGTGTGGCTCACGGTCTCAATCCCCATTTTCCAGATGAGGTCTGTGAGGCCCAGAGAAGGAAGATGACTTGCCCGAAATCATACAGCGGAATAGTGGCAGCGCCAGGATTAGAACCCAGGACCTTCTGACTCTCAGGCCTGGGCTCTCTCCACTATCCATGTGTGGAGGACTGTGTGTGTGTGGAAATGGGCGGGGGGCAGTATGTATTAGGATAGTATAAGGGGACCGTATATGTGTGTACATTGTCTATGTACGTGGCGATGTGTGGCAGTGTGGTTTGGGGGCATCAAGTGGGTGTCAGGGCAGTTCCGGTGGGGAGGAAAGTGGGGAGAGGTCCAAGCTCTGGTCCTGGGTTCCCCCTCCCCCAGCCGCAACAGTCTTCCGAGGGCAGGAGAGACAGACCAGGGGCTTCCTTGAAGCCCCTGAGAAACCCCTTCCCCGCACCTCTCTCCCAACTCCCTCCCGCCTCTCCCAGCTTCTCCGCGCCTCTCCCAACCTCTTCATTTCGTCTCCCCCTCCTCTCCCTCCCCTCCTGCCCCTCACCTCTCTCTGCGCTCCCTGCTCTCCCCAAACCGTGGCCGGAAGAGGGGGCGGCACTGTGAGGGCGTGGGCGGGAGGGTGGGGGCGCAGGTGGGGGCGACAGGTGAGGTGAGGCGTGGCCGGCGCCCTCCTCCCTCCCGCCTTCTCCCTCCTCCCTCCCGCCTTCTCCTTCCTCCCAAATCAGCTGCCAATTATCCCCTCCCTCTGGACTCTCCGGCCTCCGACCCCTCGCTCAGAGTGGAATTCCTTCCCCTCTCACCTCACAGATGTCCAGACCGCCAGCTGTCCGCATAGTCAAAGTGTCCCAAAGCTCCACCTCTTCCAGAAAGCCTTCCTCAGTGAATTCCCCACACCCCAGACGGATCAAACCAGATTAATTTGTTTAGATTTTTATCCTGTGGTTTTTGCCCTGCCCCTCCTTTGTCCCCGTCACTGCCTGAAAACGCCAGTCGTTCTTCTCCATTTATGTTCCTCCACTGGACTGTGAGCTCCAAGTGGGCAGAGGACTGTGGATCCGGCTTCTGTTGTCTTTTCCCAAGAGTTTAGTACAGCGCTTTGCACTCAGGAGGTGCTCAGTCAATTCTCCGGAATGATGGATGGAGGGAGGGAGAGAGAGATGCGCAGCAACGTGGCCTAGTGGATAGACCCCGGTCCTGGGAGTAAGAAGGACCTGGGTTCTAATTCTGACTCCGCCACTCGTCTGCTGTGTGATTTGGGACAAGTCATTTCACGTCTCTGTGCCTCAGTAACCTCATCCATAAAATAGGGATTAAGACTATAAACCCCAAGTGGGGCAGGGACGGTGTCCAACCTGATTAGTCTGTATCTACCCCAGCGTTTACTGCAGTGCCTGGCACCTAATAAACGCTTAACTGATGCCATTAAAAAAAGGATGTACGGACGGAAGGAGGGATTGATCAACTGATGGGAACGCTGCCTACAGGCCTGGCGCTTCTCGACCGGCCCTGCCCAATCCTCCCAGGAGGAAACTCGGGTTCCTGGAGAAATCACGCTGGTGAAGGCAGGGGTGGGGGCGAGGAGGGAGGAGGGGGCTGGAGAGGAGGAGAGGGACCTGCCCCAAGATGGGAACGGAACTTTCAGCACCTCGGTCACAGTTCCCCGGTCCGGCCAGGCTCGCCTCACCTAGCCGGGGCTGGGGCTGGGCCCTGGACTAGGGATTGATGATTCTGGGTTAGTTTCCAAACAAAGCAAGCTTCCGACCCCAGAGAGGACAGGGGAGTGGGGTGGGAAGGTAGGGAGGGGGAAGGTGGGGGGGAGGACGAGGGCGGATCAGGTCGGAGTCGGGGAAGTTGGGATGGGGGGTGTTGGGCGCTTCGGAGGAATAGGTGGGGTGGGGGGTTGTCGGGCGCTTCGGAGGAATAGGTGGGGTGGGAGGCGGAGCAGACCGGGAAACAGAGAGGGCAGATCGTGAGGGGTTGGGTGGTTGGGCGGGGTGGGTGAGGGTTCCAGTACCCTCGGGCTCCCAGACCTGAATTCGAATCAGAAGAGGCCGGTTTGCGTAAGAGCCTAGAAGACGAGGCAAGAGCTGGCATTTTATTTATTTTTTTCATGACATTTGTTAAGTGCTTACTACGTGCCCGGCACTGTACGTTGGGTTAAATACCAGCTAATCAGGTTGGACGCAGTCCACGTCCCTAAGTGGGGTCCCCAGTCTTAATCGTCATTTTATAGATGAGGTGACTTGAGGCCCAGAGAAGCGAGGCGATTGCCCAAGGTCACACAGCAGACGAGTGGCGGGGCGGGGATTAGAACCCAAGTCCTTCTGACTTCAAGGCCCATGTTCTATCAGATAGACAACTCTGCTTCTCTAAAATTCAGAGATTAAAGGCGCCCTGCCCGAGGGGTCGGGGGCGACCAGGAGGCCCGGAGGCTTCTAGGAAAAAGAACGAAAGGTAAAGGGGGGAGACAGCCGGCCGTCTGCGCGGGCACACGCGTTTGTTCATTCATTCATTCATTCATTCATTCATTCATTCATTCATTCATTCATTCATTCATCTATTCAACTGTATTTATTGAGCTCTTAATGGGAATCAGCGTGGCTCAGTGGAAAGAGCCCGGGCTTGGGAGTCAGAGGTCATGGATTCGAATCCCGGCTCTGCCACTTGTCAGCTGTGTGACTGTGGGCAAAGTCACTTCACTTCTCTGTGCCTCAGTTACCTCATCTGTAAAATGGGGATTAAGACTGTGAGCCTCACGTGAGACAACCTGATTACCCCGTATCTCCCCCAGCGCTTAGAACAGTGCTCTGCTCATAGTAAGCGTTTAACAAATACCAACATTAATTAACTTCTCTGTGCCTCAGTTACCTCATCTGTAAAATGGGGATTAAGACTGTGAGCCTCACGTGGGACGACCTAATTGCCCTGTATCTCCCCGAGCGCTTAGAACAGAGCCCTGCTCATAGTAAACTCTTAACAAATACCAACATTATTATTATTATTACTGTATGCAGAGCACTGTTCTAAGGACTTGGGAGAGGATAAAACAACAATAAGCAGACACATTTCCACAGCGAGCTGGGGCAGAGGTTTGCAGGCAGAGGACTCGCCTGAAACCGAAGTCTTCCTCAGTGAAAGCTCCTTGAGGGCCTCTGCTGTTTCTAGCCCGGCTCGCGGCACCCACGGGGCGCTCAGTAAATACCGTTACCACTGTTATTGCTAGCAGGGCTCCCCGTCCCCTCTGGCACGGAATCCATTCCGGGAAGCCCGGTCCGAGGGACCTGAAAAGTCTCGGTTCGGACTCACACTCTGTCCTAGCCCATCCAGACGTGGGGGGAAAGAACAGCGTGGCGACGGGTGGGCAATCAATCAATGGTATTTATTAAGCGTTTACTGGGTGCAGAGCACTTGCTAAGCGCTTGGGCGGGTGAGGTACAACAGAGTTGGAAGACACAATATCTGCCCTCAAGGAGGGCAGCGTGGAGAAGCAGGATGGCCTAGTGGATACAGCATGGGCTTGGGAGCTCCACCACTTGTCTGCTGGGTGACTTTGGGCAAGTCACTTCACTTCTAGTAGTAATAGTAACGGTATTTGTTAAACGCTTACTATGTGCCGAGCACTATTCTAAGCGCTGGAGGAGATTGAAGGTTATCAGGTTGTCCCAGATAGGACTCACAGTTTTAATCCCCATTTTAATAGATGAGGGAGCTGAGGCACAGAGAAGTTAAGTGACTCGCCCAAAGTCACACAGCTGACAATTGGCGGAGCTGGAATTAGAACCCACGACCTCTGACTCCCAAGACGTGCTCTCTCCACTAAGCCAAACTACTGCACTTTTCCGTGCCCCAGTTACCTCATCTGTGAGCCCCATGTGGGACGTGGTGTGAGTCCAACTTCACAAGCTTGTATTTACCCCAGCGCTTAGTACAGTGCCTGGCACCTACTGAGCGCTTAACAAATACCTTAAAAAAGTAGTTTATAATCTAGTGGGGGAGACAAGCATTAGAATAAATTTCAGATAGGAGAAGAGGCAGAGTGTGAGGAACTGGACATAAGTGATACGGTGCTGAGATGGGGTGATGAGATGGGGTGATTATCAAAGAGCTTAAGGGCTACCTTCCCCAAGTGCCAAGACGACACGAGGAAGGGAGGGAGAATAGATTGGAGAAATTTGAGGTTGGTTAAGGAAGGCCTCTTTGAGGAGGTGTGATTTGAGATGAAGCTCCAGGGCTCTAGGCGCTCAGCAGACGACTAATAAAGCTCTCTGCACCCGGCGGGGTCCAGCACATCGCCCTGCTCACAGTGGGGGCCTGAGCGAGCACAAGCCGGGGCCTCAGCCGAGGGGGAGAAAGGCTTGGGGACCACGGAGGCCTTCTAGGAATGGCGAATTTCGGGGGCCGAGGGGGACAGCGCGTCTCAGAAGTCGGGGGCGCCGGTTCTAGGGCCTGGTCCGCCTCGCCCCGCTGAGGCGAGCCACTGTGCCTCGGGGTGACCGCTCCCTGCCCCTTCCTCCGCCGGCCGCCGGACACCCCTCTCCTGGGTCGGGCTGGGGGTGGGGTCCCCCAAGGAACAGACCCTTCTCCCTCCTCCTTCCCCCACCCTAGTCAACCCCATCCTCCGGCTCCGCCCCCCTTCTGACCACTCCCTCAGGGTGTCACCATTCCATCTCCTTCTTCTGCCGTTACTTTCTCCTCCGACGGAGGCTGAGGCTGAGGCTGAGACAACTCGCCCCCCGCTCCCCATGGATGGTCCTTCGGCCCCGGATCCGCGAGAGACCCCGGCAGGTAACCCCCTCCGGGCATCCCTGCGGGGTCTCGCCAGGGGGTGGGCACGGGAGCGTCCGTGCGAATGGGTGGGGGTGTGGATGTGTGGGTGTGGGTGTGAGGGAGCTGGAGGTAAACGGGATGAGGGCAGGGGGTGGCAGAATAGCGAGTGTGGCGGGTGATCCGTGGGAGGCTATGCGTGAGGCTCACGGGCCAGCCTTTTGAACGTCGCGTGATGTGCATTGTTTGGGCGCCGAATGTCTGGGATGGGGTTGTTGGGGGGGGGGGGAATCGTGCGCGGGCTGGGGGCGGTTGAGAAGTTGTAGGGGTGGTCGGGGGGTGGGGGGACAGGGACAGGGAGGGGTGGAGTGGTCGTGGGACGGGAGGTTCGCGGGGAGGGGAAGGGCAGGGGGATGGGAGGGTCGCGGGGCGGGAGGAGGCAGGGAGAGGGCGGGCTGCCGATCCCGGGAGATCTGGGGATGGGAAGGAGTATCCCTGGGGGGGGGGGCGCTGGGGCTGGAAACTCCAAGGCCCAGGCCTCGAACCGCCCCTCGGGCCCCCCCCCCAGCCCAGCTGCCAGAGGAGACCTACTGCCGGGTCCTGGCCGAGGTGCTGTGCCAACTGAAGACGCCCGTGACCGTGGGCTTCTACGCCCCTTGGAGCCACCGCAAGAAAGAGCTTCTGCAGAAACTGCAAGTTGAAAGGCGACAGGGCAGGGGGAAGGGAATCCAGGGCCCTCCTGCTTCCGGGATGGTAAAAAGCCCCCAAACCAATCCAACTACCAGTAGTATTGATTTTTATGGTATTGGTTAAGCACTTACTACGGGCCAGGCACTGTACTAAGAGCTGGGCTACATACAAGGTAATCAGGTTGGACACAGTCCACGTCCCGCATGGGGCTCACAGTCTTATTCCTCGTTTTACAGATGAGGTAATTGAGGCACAGAGAAGTGAAACGATTTGCCCAAGCTCGTCCAGCAGACAAGTGGCGGAGCCGGGATTAGAGTCTAGGTCCTTCTGACTCCCAGGCCCGGGGTCTATCCACTAGGCCTCGCTGCTTCTCACACGACCCCAGACGGAGCCCCCGGGAGAGTATCGCAAAGTCAGAAGAAGCACGGGCCTGGGACTCAGAGGACCTCGGTTCTAATCCGGCTCTGCCGATCGATTGCCTGCTGTGTGTTCGCCTCAGTTTCCTCACCTGCGAAATGGGGATTGAGACTGTGAACCCCATGTGGGTTAGGACTGTGTCCGACCCTATTATTTTATCTATCTACCCTAATGCTTGGCACAGAGTGAGAGCTAAACAAGTACCATTTAAAAAAAGAAAAAGAGACACGATCCCTGCCCTCGAGGAGATTCCAGTGTAGTTTGGGAGGCGGACTCGAAAATCATTTACAGAATGGAGGAACGAGAGAATGGAAAGATGGACTCGTGGTGGATGAAGGAGTGCTGAAGGAGTGGAACGTGCCAGTTGATGTGGACCGAAGTATTTCGGGTGGGAGAGGGTGGAGGAAAGCAAAAGTGATGCAGAGGGCTGAGGTGGAACCCAGAGGAGAAGAAAGATTCATCAGAGGGGGCTTCTGGAGGAGGTGGGACTCTAGTTTTGAAGCCGGGGAGAGCGCGGAGATTTGACAGGGAGAAGAGATTTCCAGGCAGTTTGGTACAGTGCTCTGCACACAGTAAGCCCTCAATAAATACCACCGATTGACTGATAGATAGGAAGAAGGCCTTCTTCTTAAATTGGAGGAAGGAGAGACGAGTATAGGACGTAAAGCTTGGGAAGAACGGACAATGTGAGCTGGAATATAGCGATAGAAGAGCGTGAGGAGAAGTAGGAGGGAACAGAGAGCTGACCGAGAGGTTAGGCGACGGTCAGGAGTTTCCACTTGATGCGGAGAGGAATTGGGGGGTTAGGGGAGATGCCTTCTAGAAAAATGATCCGGGCAGCCGAGCGACGAGGGGAGAGACTGGAGGCAGGGAGGTGTGCGAGGAGGCTGATGCCAGTAGTCGAGGCGGGACATGACGAGGCGGGACATGACGAGGCCTGGACCAGGGAGGCGGCCTCTCGGATGGAGAGGAAGGGGCGGATCCGGGAAATGTGGAGAAAGAAGAAACTGGCAGGATTCAACAAGACTGGATGTGAGGAAAGACAGGGAGGAGTCGAGGGTGACAAGGAGGTTTGGGGTTTCAGAGGCGGGGAGGATGGTGACGGTGTCGCCTGTGATGGGAGAGCAGGCGGCGCCTTAATCCCGTAAAATGGCACCTGCAGCCCCTTGGGGGCGGCCCGGGAGTCGATTTAGCGCCCTTCCCTGAGGAAACCTTCCCGCGGGCCCGCCCCGGGTGGGGCGTTATTTATGGCCGGGCCGGTGGGTGTGGGCCGGGTTAGGGAGGCAGAGCGAGCGAGGGGGGATTAGCCACCCTTTCTCCGGTCCTGCCCCTCGACCACTCCCCACCGCCGCGCCCCTCCTGCCTGGGAGTCAGGAAGGAAGTCCGAAGCCGGGGAGGTCGTGGAAGGGACCGCCACGTGAGGATTCGCTTCTTCTGCAGAACTCAGTTGTTTTTCTTTTCCAGGATATTTGTTGAGCGTTTACTGTGTGCCAGGCACTCTACTAAACGCTGGGGAAGACACAAGCTAATTGGGTCGGACATAGTCCCTGTCCCAGGTGGGGCTTCGCAGTCTTAATTCCCATTTTACAGATGAGGTAACTGAGGCATAGAGAAGTAAAATGACTTGCCCAAGTTCACACAGCAGACAAGGGGGGGAGCCGGGATTAGAACCCAAGTCCTCTGATTTCTCCGCCCCTCCCCCCACAGCTCCCCGCGGTCACGGAGCGGGCTCTGGGTCACGGTGGGTGGGCGGAGGCACCAGGAAGAGTGCTGTTCCTCCTCTCCCCCTGGCACGCCTCCCGCCCTCCCAAAAGTCTCCTGACCTTTTTTAAAAAATAAATAAATTGGTATTTGTTTGACGCTTACTATGAGTCAGGCACTGTACTAAGTGCTGGGGTCGAGACGAACTAATTAGGTTGGGCACAGTCCCTGTCCCAGATGGGGCTCACAGTTTTCATACCCATTTTACAGATGAGGAAAGGGCTTACGAGGAAAAAGAAGGGAGGTTGTTTCCTAGAGAAGAGACGGCTCTGGGGTGACTCCCCTCTTCGCCTATGGAAGGGATTTTCAAGGAGGAGGAGGCCGAGGCCCAGAGAAGTGAAGCGACTTCCCCAAGGTCACACAGCGGCCGTGTGGCGGGACCGGGATTAGAACCCAGATCCTCGGACTCCCGGGCCCGGGCTCCTCCGGCTTCCTCTGCCGGGAAGCCCTCAGCGAGCTCTGCCCGTGCCAGTCCCTCTCGGGGCCCGCTCCGGCCTGGCAGCTCCGAGCGGGCAGAGACGGCGTCTCCTCCCTCTGCTCCTCCGAGCGGGCCCAGCCCTAGAGGAGCGGCTTGGCCTAGTAGAAAGAGCCCGGGCTCGGGAGTCAGAGGACCTGGGTTCCAATCACCCCGGCCGTGCGACCTGGGACAAATCCCCTCACTTCTCCGCGCCTCGGTTCCCTCATCGGCACAACGTCTCGTCCTCCTCAGACCGCGAGCCCCGGGTGGGACCCGCTGATCTCGTATCCTACCAATAATGGTGTTTGTGAAGCGCTGACTATGTGCCGAGCACTGTTCTAAGCGCTGGGGGAGATACGAGGTCACCGGGGTCACGGGGCTCACGGTCTTCACCCCCATTTTACGGACCAGCTGAGGCGCCGAGAAGTGAAGTGACTTGCCCCAAATCACAGAGCTGATAAATGGCGGAGGCCGGGATTAGATCCCACCCCCTCTGACTCCCAAGCCCGGGCTCTTTCGCACTGAGCCGCGCTGCTTCCAGCTACCTCCGCGCAGCGCTCGGCACGTAGTAGGCGCTCAAGGCAAACCACGGTTATCACGGGGGTGATTAGTGAGTGCGTTTGGGGGGCTGGGGTGGAGGGGGGGGGGGGGCTTGTGCGCTGCTAGGGAAGCAGCGTGGCTCAGTGGAGGAGAGCCCGGGCTGGGGAGTCGGCGGTCATGGGTTCGAATCCCGGCTCCGCCACTTGTCAGCTGGCTGACTGTGGGCGAGTCACTTCACTTCTCTGGGCCTCAGGTCCCTCATCCGCAAAATGGGGATGAAGACCGTGAGCCTCACCCCGATGACCCTGCATCTCCCCCAGCGCTTAGAACAGTGCTCTGCACATAGGAAGCGCGTAACAGACGTCATTATTACTATTATTAGCAGGAGTAGTAATAGTATTACTATCCCCGGGGCCCCCCGAGGCCGGGGCCGGTGGCGCCCGGGGAGGTCAGGAGGGCGGGGGCCCAGGCTGACGGTCCCTCGGTCCGCACGCAGAGCACATCCAGGCCCAGAAGGACGGCGGCGGCGGCGGCGGCGGCGGCGGCGACGAGGGGCGTCTGGCTGCGGGCGCAGGTGCGCATCGTCCTGCTGCTCCTCTTCTTCGTGCCCGTGCGCACGGCGGAGCACCGAGCGCGCACCGACACGCGTTACATCTTCGTGCCGTTCAGCGCCTGGGAGTTCGCGGGCTCCGACCACGTGTGGGCCGGGCTGGTCTGCGCGCCGTGCGGCCGCGTGGAGCGGGGCAACCGCCCGCCGGTCAGCGTCTTCCGGGCCTTCGGGGCCGAGGTGCGCGACGACCCCGACCCCAGGAGGGTCCTGCCTCCCGCCCCTGCTGGCCCCGGCCCCCGCCGCCTTCCTGCTGATCCGCCTGGCCGGACCCCTCCGGCCACCCCCTCCCGCCCGAGGCCATGGCCCTGGAGGACTGCGTGGGCGCCGCGCCGCTGACCCTGCCGGTCACCGGCTCCCTGGGCGCCGCGCTGCTGGTCCTGAAGAACGCGGTGTTTCCGCTGCGCCGGCGGGTGGAGCGGAGCCCGGCCCGGGGCCGGCTGCGCGCCGGCCGGGGCTTCACGCACGAGGTCAAGCGGGAGGTCCGCGTCCTCACCCAGTTCCCGGCCGGCCTGGAGGTGGGGGAGCGGCGGCGCATCCGCGGGGTGCTGCAGGCCAGCGACCCGGACACCCGCGCCCCGGACAAGCCGCTGGGCGTCCTGGACGCCGTCGCCGTCCTGCTGTCGGAGCGCGACGCGCCCTTCGTGTCCCTCCTGGCCGTGGGCCCGGGCGTGGTGGCCGAGGGCGTGGAGCGCGCGGGGACTCTGGCGGGCCACGGCTACCGCTACCTCGACCGGGTGGTCACGCTGCCCTTCGCCGTGCCGCCGAGGGACGCGGACACCCGGAGGCGTCGCCCGGCGGCCATCGTGGCGGGCGAAGGCGGGGCCCCGGGGCCGGAGGCCAAGCCCCAGCGCGGGTCGCGCCGGGACGGCGGGGACGAGGAGAGGCGGGCCGGGGAGGGCGGCCCCTCCGGCCCCCTCCCGGCCCCCGGCCCCCGACGCCCACCTGCTCCGGGCCTTCCACTACCTGCAGCCCGAAGCCCTGATCCCCTTCGTGCCCGGCAGCGAGGTGCCCCTGCGCCGGGTGGTCACCGCCGTCACCATCACCGTGCGCCCGCTCGGCCTGGGTCGAGGGGCCCGACGGCGGCGGGCCGCGCTGGCCGGACAAGGCGGCCGCCCGGGTCCCGCTGGCCAGCCGCTGGCCCTGCCGGCTCAGCTGGCTCCTGCGGCGCGCCGAGGACGACGACCGGTGGCACCGCATCCTGCGGGAGCGCGACCCGGACGCCGCCCGAGGCAACCGCATCCAGTCGGAGGACGGCCTGGAGAAGGCCTTCCTCGAGGTGGCGGCCCAGCCGGAGGCCGCGGAGGAGCGGCTGGCCAAGTTCCTGGAGCTGGACGCCGAGCCCGAGCTCTTCCTCCAGCTGCCGCGGCCGCTGCGCCGCGAGCCGCGCTTCACGGTGGGCGACGCCCGCAGCCGCTGGCTCTTCGCCGCCAACCTGGACACGTCCCGGAAGCGGCGGCTGGAGCTGGCCTGCCGTAGCCGCCACCGGGAGTTCGAACGCCTGCGCCGCTCCTTGCTGCCGGAGACGGCGGCGGAGCCCCCGGGCCGGAAGGTAGCGGGCCGCCCCCGGGCCGGAAGGTAGCGGGCCGCCCCCGGGCGGGAGCTGGACTGCCGGGTCAGGGCCGGGTCAGGGCCGGGTCAGGGCCGGGCCGCCCCCCTCCCCGGGCCTCGAATTCTCCCTCCGAGAGCGGGCTGGAGGCAGCGGGACACCTCTCCGGGGGCCTCGGGGGTTCCCCCCACCCCGGGAGAGCGCCCCGACCCCCTCGCTGGCGGCACCGGCCGCCCCTCTCCCCAATAACCAACCCTCTGGTCCTTCCCGCTCACCCCGCCGCCTGCCCCCGCTCTCCCCCGCAGCTGGAGAGGCAGCCGGCCCAGCTGGACACGAAGAACGATGATGGAGCCGGGGACCGCACCGGGAACCGGAGGCAGGACCAGAGCGGCCGGACCCTCTTAGGAGGCAGCCAAGGGGTCATCGGGCGCAGCCTGGGCACGGCGCTTAGGGACTGGGCTAACTTCGAGGGACCCCCCCCCCCTCCTCCCCGACCCCTGAATCTCCCGTGGTCCCGTTGCCCTGCTAGTGAAGCGGCCTGGCTTAGTGGAAAGAGCCCGGGCTTGGGAGTCCGAGGTCGTGGGTTCGAATCCCGGCTCCGCCACTTGTCAGCCGGGTGACCTTGGGCCAGTCACTTAACCTCTCTGGGCCTCCGTCACCTCCTCTCTAAAATGGGGGTGAAGACCCTGCGCCCCCACGTGGGACAACCTGATTCCCTTGAATCTGCCCCAGCGCTTAGAACAGTGCTCGGCACATAGTAAGCGCTTAACAGATACCAACATTTTTATTATTATTATTAGGGGTCGGTGATCCACAGAAGGCCGTCGGGCAGATGGCCCAGTGGTCCAATCCTCTCCGGACCCGGCAAGCTCGCTCCTCCCTAGGTTCCTTTTCTCCCCCCGGCCCTTTCTCCAGCCCCACCAGTCAGGGAGGGGGAGAGATCCTGAGGAACTTTTCCCATCTTTTCCAGAATCGCCGAGCGGGAAGATCGAGGCCTGAGCCCCAGGGCGCCACCGGGAAGACGCGGCATCGGGGGACTCCAGCGCCACCTGCCGGGCCGCCCCGGAACCTCCGCCTGGCTCCGCTCGGGTCTCGTTCCGACCGCGCCCGTTTTGGAAAGCACCGCCGCGGCCTCGCCTCGGGGGGAATCCAACAACCTGGTGAATTAAACCATTCCAGATCATGTCACCAAGACCTGATCAACCTCTGTCCACGCTCTGGGCCGATAAATCGTGTGACCGTGCGTCCCTCCCGGGTCCGTCCCAGGGCTCTTGGCCGAGCATCCCAACAGGCTTTTCCCCTCAACTTTTTCCCACTCTCGGCCAGGCCCTGGAAGGAAAAGAACTTCTGATCCAGGAGAGCGAAGTGAAGGAACACCTGTAGGGGCAGAGTAAACTTTCCTTGTCAGTGGCCCCCTCACATCCAAAGGAGAGTGAAGTAAAAGATCAGTTGTAGGGACAGAGCAAACTTTCCCTGTCAGTGGCCCCCTCCCATCCAACTTGTGCAATCCACCAAAGCAAACAGACTCCCCTCATCCCCTCATCCTCCCTCAGACACACCTCATCCTCCCGCGGGGCTCGGTTTGGGATGTGTGCCGGGGGCCGGGGGGAGGGGGGAGGGACAGAGCCCCCCTAGTAGCCGTCAGATGAAAACGCGAGGCTTCTCTCCGCTGGGTTGAGAACCCCAACCCCCTGCCCTCAGCCTTCTCTCATTCTTATGTGGCCTTCAGAGGCAAAATTACCTACTCCCGGTACCCCGGATCAGGAAAGGGTCTTGAAAGGCATTTCTCCGGACTTCCAAATCGAAGAGTGGCCCTTGAGTCTCACCAATGCTGCCCCCGTCTCCGAAGTGACTTGCCTTCCTACTGCTCTAGGAGTTACTTTTGCTCCTGTATCACAGAGCGCGCGTGTGTCTGTGTGTGGGTCTCCGTGCTCCCACCTGCCCATCCCTGCAAAGCCTGGGTCCCTTCGCACCTGCACCTCCTCACCCGGTCCGCCCTTAATAATAATAATGATGGTACCTGGTCAGCCCTTACTATGTGCCAAGCACCGGTCTAAGCGCTGGGGTAGATACAAGGTCATCAGGCTGCCCCACGTGCTGCTCACATCTTCACCCCCATCTTACAGATGAGGTAACCGCGGCACGGAGAAGTTCGGTGGCTTGCCCAAGGTCACAAAGCAGACCAGTGGCAGAGCCGGGATTGGAACCCACGTCCTCTGGACTCCCAAGCCCCTGCTCTTTCCACTAAGCCACGCGGCTTCGCCCCCTTCAGCCCCTGCCTGGTTGCATGCAATCTCTGCACTCGTCTTCCCCTCTCCTGAACCTGCTTTTAAGAGGCTGCAGCTGCTCTTCCAGAGAAACTTGCCGCTCCCTGACCCGTCTTTCCCCCCGGGGTACGAGCGGGGCCTGTGAAATGACCGGACGGGCCGGTCCCATCGCTCAGCGCCCTCTAGCATCGGCTCCAATTCGCCTCCTCCCCGTCAGCCTCCGTCGGAAAAAGACTACAAGTCCCAGCAGGCAGCGCGCCGCCCCGCGGGGGGAGGGGGTGTCCGCTGCGGCGCGCTGCCTGCCGGGAGTAGTAGTTCTGCGCCCCGAGACCTCGCAGGAGAACGGCTGGGACCCCGCGGCATTTCGGGAAACGCGGGCGAGCGGGAGCCTCGTGGCCAATCGGGAGTGGCAGGCCGCCTCGGGGGGCGGGGACTCCCGCCGGATGACCAATGAGAGGGCGGAGCGGCGGCGGGGGAGGGCGGGGCCTCCTGAGTGGCAGCGGCGGGAGCCTAGGAGAGGGCGGGGCGGGGCGGGGCGGGGCGGGGGAGAAGGCGGTAGAGCGATGGGTGTCGGCGTCTGCGGGCGCTGGTGGTGGGGTCGGGCCCTGCGCCTGTCCCGCCACTTCCGGGGGCCTCCGCGGCGCGGGGCGCGAGGCTCCCTGGGCTCCGGGTCCGGCCCCCGCGCCGCCGCCCCGCTGCCCGCCGCCCCCGTGTCCGAGCTGGACCGAGCGGACGCCTGGCTCCTGAGGAAGGCGCACGAGACCGGTGAGTGCGGGCCCGGCCCGGAGGCGTCTAGTAGCCTCCCCGGGGCGGGGGGGAGGGGCTGGAGCGGGGCGAGCGGTCACCCCCTCCTCTCCCCGCGCAGCCTTCCTGTCGTGGTTCCGCAACGGGCTCCTGGCGTCCGGCATCGGGGTCCTGTCCTACGTGCAGAGCGACGTGGGCCGGGAGGCGGCGTACGGTGAGGATCCCCGCCGGCCGGGCGCCCCTGGCTCCCCTCCCCTCCATCGTGCAGGCAGCTAGCGGAGGACCCAGCCGCCCCTGCCCTCCTCATTCTCCTCCCCGGCTAGCCGCCTGCATGGATCCCAGCCTTCCCTAGCTCCCCTCCTCCTCCTTCCCAGCTGCCTGCCGAAAACTCAGGCACCCCTGCCTCCCCTCCGTCCTGCTAGCCGCCTGCAGAGGACCTAGGCACCCCCTCCCCCCTCCCCCCTCCCCCCCGCCAGCTGCCCGCAGAGGACCCGGGCACCCCCGCCTCCCCTCCCCCCCCGCTAGCTCCCTGCAGGGGACCCAGGCTTCCCTGGCTCCCCCGCCAGCTCCCTGCACGGGACCCAGGCGCCCCCACTCCCCTCCACCCTGCCAGCTGCCTGCATGGGACCCAGGCTCCCCTGCCCCCTCCACCCTGCTTAGGACCCAGACTTCCTTGCCCCCCGCCTCCCCTCCCCCCCGCTAGCTCCTTGCAGAGGACCCAGGCTTCCCTGACTCCCCCGCCAGTGGCCTGCACGGGACCCAGCCGCCCCCGGCTCCCCTCCCCCCCTGCCAGCTGCCTGCATGGGACCCAGGCTCCCCTACTGCACCCTGCTAGCTGCGTGCAGGGGACCCGGGCACCCCTGCCTCCCCTCCGCCCTGCCAGCCGCCTACATAGATGCCAGGCCCCCTGGCTCCCCTGCCGGCTGCCTGCACAGGACCCAGGCTTCCTCACCCCCCGACTCCCCTCCCCCCTGCTAGCTGCCTACATAGATCCCAGGCTCCCCCGGCTCCCCTGCCCCCTCCACCCTGCTTCCTTGCCCAGACTTCCTCGCCCCCCGACTCCCCTCCACCCTGCTGGCTGCCTCCATCGATCCCGGGCTCCCCTCCTCCCTGCCGGCTTCCCTCGGACCCTGATGCCGGCCCTCCGCCCTCAGCTGCCGCGTCCAAGGCTCCCCCGCTGACACCTTCCCCGGCCCCCCGCGCGTCCAGCCGAAGGAGGCCGGGGTGCCCGCGCCCCCGCCTGACCCCCGCCCCCCCCCCCCCCCGTTCCCTCCCCGCCACCCCAGGCTTCTTCTTTCTGGGCGGCGTGTGCGTGGCCTACGGCGGCGCCTCCTACCTGACGGGGCTGGTGAGCCTGCGGCAGTGCATGCGGCTGACGGCCGGAGGCGCGCTGACGCGGTGCGCCGCGGTCACGTCGGTGGGCCTGCTGTGGCTGTGCGCCGTCTGCCTCTACCTCGGACAGCTGGAGCTGGAGGTGGAGCTGGTGCCCGACGACGGAACCGACCGCTACCCCGGCGACGACGAGGGGGGGCCGCCCGACAAGTGACCCTCTCCATCCCGCCCGCCACCCCCGACCCGACGGGACGGGGCGGCGCGCTTCTCCCTATTTATTTCCCGGGGCGGCGCGCTTCTCCCTATTTATTTCCCCGGGCGGCGGCGGCCTTCCCGGGGGGCTCGGACGAGTGAATTAAAGACCCGGCGTCCGTCCGGTTGGCCCCGCCTCCGAGTAGTGCCGTCGGCTGGGGAGAGGCGGGGGGACGTGCACGCTCGCCTCCACAGCCGGAGCCCCACCGAGGGGCGGGTGGGGCGGCGGCCGGCGGGGAGGTCCGAGGTGAACCCCGGGCTCGACCCTCCGCCGCCGGGCCGTCCCAGAGGCGGTCGGGGATGCCTCGGGGACCCCACCGGGGCCCGAGCCCGGCTTCGGCCCGTGGCGCCAGCCCAGAGCGGGTCCGGGGACGGCAGGGCCCCCCCCGGGGAGCCGAAAGCCTGTCCTCGGCCTCCTCGCCGCCGCCCGTAGGGCCCAGTGGCGGGAGCGACGGGGGAGGTCGGGGGGGGGGGTAGGAGGGGTGAGGAGGAGCCGCTGCCCGGAACGGAGCGGTGGCCGGGGATAGGGGTAGGCGGAGGGGCAGGGGCGGGGACGCAGAGGGGCGGGGATGGGCCCCCAGACCGGCCCCTCACCCTCCCTTTCCTTGCCCAAGACCAGGGACCCCCTCGCCTCAGGCCGGGCCCTTCAGTCCTCCTTGCGATGGGGCCCGGCCCCCACGCCGGAGAAGGGCAGGGTGGAGAAGAGGGAGTCGGCCGTGCCCGGCCCGAAGGCCCCGCCCAGTCGCTGCAGGCGCTGGTACACCAGCCCCATGGGGCCCTTGCCCTCCCCGGAGCCCAGCTCCACCAGGTTGAGCGCGCGGGCGGGCAGCATGGCCGCGGGCAGCACGGTCGGGGGCAGGGCCAGGCCCATCTCGGCCGGGGCGTAGCGGATGGTGCTGGTGGCGTAGAGCCGGGGGGTGGCCGCCCGGACCTCCAGTGGGCGCACCAGGGGCAGGTAGCCGGGGCAGAGCAGCGGGGCCGGGAAGGGGGCGGCCGGCCGGTCGCCGGAGGACGACGGGGGGTCGGGGTCCCGGGCTGAGGCTGGGAGGAAGGGCTCCCCCTTGTCCCCCCCATCTGGAGCCGGGAGGGTCAGCACGGCCTCGGGGGCGAACAGGGGACGGGCGGGGCCGTACCCCCACAGCCCCGCCTCCGCCTTGACGCCTCTAGCCCGGATGACCGAGGCGAATTCCGAGGGGCAGGGGCGGCCGGGGCCCTGGCGGCCGTTGACGTGGCCCTGCTGGGGCCGTGGGCGGCAGGATGGGCTGGGGCTGGAGCTGGGGCTGGAGCTGTCCGAGTCCTCGCTGCCCCTCGGGCCGTGGTCCGCTTCCTGTTTCACGTCGCGACGTCGCTTGGAGTAGCCTGGCTCCGGTTGCGGGGGGAACCGGGGCGGACCCGCCGCCGCCGCCGCCGCGGCCAACGCTGGAAAAGGAGAAGACGCAGAGGGCTGGGGGATGGGACCGGGGTCTGGGAGCAGGGGGCCGGAGGGCTTGGGGGCCACCGGGCCTGGTCTACACTCAGCAGAGAGACTGATAATAATAACTGTGGTGGTTGCTGACTGCTTTCTATGGGCCGAGCACATAGTTCATCCAAAGACCTCTACTCCGTGGAATCCTCATCGATCTCAGCTGCTTTCGACACCGTTGACCACCCCCTTCTCCTGGAGACGTGATCCAACCTTGGCTTCACTTTCACTGTCTTCTTCTGGTTCGCCTCCTGTCCCTCTGGCCCATCGTTTTCGGTCTCTTTCGGGGGCTGCTCCTCTGCCTCCCACCCCTGTGGGAGTCCCTCAAGGTTCGGTTCTGGATTCCCCTTCTATTCTCCTTCTACCCCACTCCCTTGGAGAACTCATGCGCTCCCGTGGTTTCCACTACCATCTCTAGATGGATGAGGCACAAATCTATATCTCCAGCCCTGATCTTTCTCCTCCTCTCCAGTCTCCTATTTCCTCCTGCCTTCAGGACAGCTCTACCTGGATGTCCCACCAACACATTAAACTTAACATGTCCAAAACAGAACTCTTCTACCCACCCAAACCCTGCCCTCTCGCTGACTTTCCCATCGCAGGAGAAAACACCACCCACCAGCACCTTTCCTGCCTCACAAGCCCGTACCTAGGCATCATCCTCAACTCATCCCTCTCATTCAACCCACACGTTCAATCTGCCACCGCCTCTTCTCGGTTCAACCATGACAACGTGGCCAAAACCTCCCCTTTCCCCTCCATCCAAACTGCTTCCATGTTAATCCAAGCATCTATCATATCCTACCTGGATTACTCCCATCGACCTTCTTGCTAACCTCTCTGCCTCCCCTCTCCCCCTCTCCAATCCATACACCACTCTGCTGCCCAGATCTTTTTTTGTCTTTTTTTTTAACCAAACTGTTCGGTCCATGTTTCCCTTCTCAGGAAGCTCCCGTGGTAACCCATCCACCTCTGCATCAAACTCCTTATCATTGACTTTGAAAACATTCGATCGCCTCCCCCCCTTCCTACCCAACCTCTCTGATTTTCTACTACAATCCAGCCCGCCCACTTGACTTCTCTAATGGCAACCTGTTCCACTGTACCTCAATCTCGTCTATCTCGCCGTCGACCCCTCGCTCGTGTTCTGCCTCTGGCCTAGGACTCCCTCCCTCTTCATATCCAACAGATCATCACTCTCCCCACTTTCAAAGCAGTATTCACGAGGTCTTCCCCGACTAAGCCCTCCTTTTCCCTTCTCCCACTCCCTTCTCTGGCGCCCCTGTACTTGGATCGGTCCCCTCAATTCACCCCACCCTCAACCCCGCAGCATTTATGCACATATCTGAAACTCATTTGCTTCTGTTAATGTCTTTCTCCCCCTCTAGACTGTAAACTCCTTATGGGAAAGGAACATGTCTGCCAGCTCTGTTCTGTTGTAATAATAATGATGATATTTGTTAAGCGCTTACTACGTGCCCAGCACTGTTCCAAGCGCTGGGGTAGATACAGGTTGTCCCACATGGGGCGCACAGTCTTCACCCCCATTTTACAGATGAGGTCACTGAGGCACAGACAAGTTCAGTGGCTTGCCCAAGGTCACACAGCAGACAAATGGTGGAGCCGGGATTAGAACCCACGTCCTCTGACTCCCCAGCCCGGGCTCTTGCCACTAAACCCCACGCTGCTTCTCCTTCGCGCTTAGAACAGTGCTTGGCACATAGTAAGCGCTCAAGAAATGCCACCGATCGACGATACCGAGCGCTGAGGTAGAGACCCAGTGGGCAGAGGTACCTTGGGTGTCGGACTCGGAGTCAGAGGGGTCCGCTGGGGCTCCGGTGCCCGGTAGCTGGAAGACGTCCAGGGCCGTGTGCCGGCCCTCCGGGTGACTGGGGGGTGAGAGTTTGGGGTCGGCCTGAGCCCGTAGGCGTCTACAGCTACGTGAGCCCGTGCGCGGGGAACACGGTTGCGGGAGCGGGCCGGTGTGCACCTGCGGCACGTGCCCGTCACCTTCCCCCCTTCAGTAATAACAATGAAGGCATCTGTTAAGCGCTTACTATGTGCCGAGCACTGTTCTAAGCGCTGGAGAGGATACGAGGTGATCAGGTTGTCCCCCACGGGGCTCACCGCCTTCATCCCCGTTTTCCAGATGAGGGAACTGAGGCCCAGAGAAGTGAAGGGACTGGCCCAAAGTCACGCAGCTGACAGGGGTGGAGCGGGGATTCGAACCCGTGACCTCTGACTCCCAAGCCCGGGCTCTTTCCAGTGATCCACGCTGCTCCTTCCCCTCCCCGAAGGTGGGGGGCCCGTCCCCGTCCCCCGCGGTCGGCCCCGCCCGACCTGAGGACGTAGTTGACCCAGACGCCGTGTCGCTCGCCGGGGTCCTTGGCGCTGCTGGAGATGGTGGCGCAGGTCTGCAGCCACACGAAGCCCCCGGCCTTCTGCAGCCACCGGTAATAGCCCGTCACCACCTGGCCCTTGTCCAGCCCTGGGGACGGGCCCCACACGAGGGGAGGCACGGCCGGGAGAGAGACGCGGGACCCGTTTCGGCTTTCCTTCCCTCTCTCGGGTCCCCCGGGTCCCCCCGGTCCCAGAGGATCGTAAGACCCCTTCACCCCACACCCGGACCCCGGAGCCGAGGCCGCAGCAGACGCAACGGTGGTCAACCGGGGTTACTCAGAGGCCTCCTCGCGGAAGGGGGACGCGGGGAGGGAGGGGACGGGGGACCGGGACGGGGGGGGGCACGGGCAGGGCCTCACAGTCCAGGTGACTCCGCCGGATCCCCGCCACATCCTCCCCGTGGATGAATTGGTAGCAGCTCCGGCCCACGAGCTCCGAGGGACCCAGGTCCATGTAGTCGCTGACCCTGGGGGAGGGGAGAGACGTCCCCGGGGCAGTCGGAGGGATGGGGAAGAGCAGTGAACGGAGGTGGACGCCCCTGCCCCATCCGAGGGACGGAGAGGGTTCACTCATTCTTAAACTCCTTCAGTCGTATTTATTGAGCGGTCACCGTGAGCTCGTTGGGGGTGGGAATGCGTCTGTGGTTATACCGTACTCTCCCAAGCGCTCAGTACAGTGCTTCGCACGCCGTAATTGCTCAGTAAAGACGACTGAAGGAAGAAAAGCACTGTACGAAGCTTGGGAGAGTACAACGCAGCAATAGAGAGTCACGCTCCCTGCCCACAAGGGGCTTTCGGTCTAGCGGTCCCCCGGGCCCGCCCAGCCCGGGAGCCCCCGGCCCACCTGCTCTCACAGTAGACGATCTGCAGGTCCAGGTGCACCCGCAGGACGAACATGTGACAGTCGATCCGGACCTCGCTGAGGGTGGAGGGCGGCAGGGTATGGCCCAGCGCCACCAGGCCCAGCACCCGGCCCAGCGCCAAGCGGCTGAGGGAGAAGGAGGGCAGGCGGGGGCGCAGCCGGCCCGTCACGTGGATCACCTAGGGGGTCGGCAAAAGGGGAAGGGGCCTCTGGGGCCATCCTGCGCCGACTGGGGGGTCCGGGGAGGGGCAGGGGTCTGCTGCACGGCCGGTGGGGCCGACAGGCCCCGGGAGAGACAAGGGCCTGGGGTGGGGAGGCAGATAGAGCCGGGGAGAGGCGGGGAGGCAGGAGATGGCGGGGAAGGTGGGGAGGGGGGCGCGAGCCGGCCACCCACCTTGTAGCCGGAGGCTTTGACGTGGAGACCCCGCTTGGTGAGGGTCGACTTCATGCGGATGAAGAAGGATCGTTCGAGGGCACTGGGCGGGACGGGTGCTGGGAGTCCCGGTTCTAGAAAAGGAGAGGGGGAGAGGGTCAGGGAAGCTGTCCCGCGCCCTTCTCCCTCCCCCCCCCCCCAAAAAAAACCAAACCTATCCCGGGAGAGGAATTAGGGGAGGGGTGGATAAGGGGGATTGAATGGTCTCTTTCTGCCTGTGCCTGTCCACGGAGGAAGGATCTCAAGGACGCCCGCAATCGCTCTCTAAGGGAATGTGTCTGTTTATTGTTGTGTTGTGCTCTCCCAAGCGCTTAGTACAGTGCCCTGCGCTCAATACATAGATTGAATGAACGCCAACCTTTCCTGCCCCCCAATCTGACTTTCCCGGCCGTCCCCGAGGGCGGGATGAGGACTCTGGGGTTGAGGAGAGGAGAAGATGAGGGTTAGGCGCCCCTCGCCGGGGGAAGTGGGGGGCGGGGGTGGTTACCGGCCTCTGAGGCCTCAGGGAGAGAGGAAGACGAGGAGGTGGAGCCCGACGACGGGGGTCCCAGGGGTCTTGGGAGAGGCGAGGAACCCAACCCCAGCTGCTCCAGCACTTCAGAGTGATCTCCAGGGTGGACGTAGTCAAAGACGCTGCTGCCCGTCAGCTCTACCTGTTGGGCCGGAAATGGGGTCGGGTAGGCCGGTGGGGTCATGGGGGGTGGGGTGGCTATCAGAGCCCAGGAGAGGGTCTTCGCTGACATCAATCTCCACTGGGCTCCACACGTGTCCTTTTGTCCGTTCTGAGTATCGGTTCTCTCTGCCCCAGGGAGGGCTGGAGAAACCTTGTCAGGCTGGTAATATTTTATATTATCTGCAGGGTAGCTTTACCTATCCCCGAGGGGTGTGATGGCAGCCCCCTCCCAGGGCCCCTTACCCCATTTCCCCTGGCTCCAAGTCCCACCGACCCACCCACCTTCAGCCCAGTTCTACTCCCACGCTCCCATCCTGTAAGGTGGAATGATAGAGGAAGAAGGGAATCGATATCGATTGATTAATTGATTAATGCAGCCCCCTTCCTCCTTTCCCCGCGCCCACATGGAAGAATCTGGGCTCACCCTGGCCTGACACCTACCTGAGAGAGGCCCAAGTAGATGGAGACGGTCTCGGAGATGTACAGAAACTTCCCTTCTTGGTTCAACGCAAACACAAACCCGTCCAGCGACTGGAGGAGGTGAACCGAGAACCCTGAGAGGCGAGTGGAGGGATCCACAGCCCTCCCAGACCCCCCCACTGCCTGGGGTCGGGGTGTGAAATAAAGGCCGGTGTGGGGAAGGAAAGGCAGGGAGCAGGGAGCCAGAGTGACTGGGAGGGACTAGCGGGGAGAGGGAAGAGCTCTTCCCTCGGTCACCGACACGTTCCCCAGACCCATCCCCAGGGAGTCCCGCCGCCTGGGTTCTGTCTCCCCCCTCTAGACCGTAAATTCGCTGTGGGAAGGGAATGTGCCTGTTGTACTCTCCCAAGTGCTCAGTACCGTGCTCGGCACACAGAAAGCCCTCAGTAACTACGACTGTTTGACTGACTATGGGCGTAGTGGATAGAGCACGGGTCCGGGAGTCAGAAGGTCACGGGTTCTAATCCCGCCTCCACCGCTCGTCTTGCTGTATGACCTCGGGCAAGTCATTTCACTCCCCTGTGCCTCAGTGCCCTCCCCTGTAAAATGGGGATTGAGAGGGTGAACCCCAGGCGGGATAGGGACTGTGTCCGGCCCGATTTGCTTGTGTCCACCCTAGCGCTCAGTTCAGGGCTTGGCACGTAGTGAGAGCTTAGAGAATGCCAGTCTTATGAGGGAGGGAAGGAGCGGGGACGACCCCAACCTAAAACCCCGTAATTCCCCGCCGAGCGATGCCGGCCGCGAGCGGCAGGTGGCGGCAGAGAGCGCGTCCGGCGGCCGGCGGATTTATGAATGAACCGGGGCCGTTAACCCCTCCGGGCCCGGAACCCTGGCCGCAACGCTCCGTACGAGCCGGGCCGTGGGGCGGCCTGCTGGACTCCGGGCCGCCAGAGTTGGGTCCCCGAACCGGGGAGCTCCTCACGGGAACCGGGCTCAAACCGCTGGGAGAGAGGACTCCGGGGACCGCCCCTCCCCCGGGGCCCCGCCCCCCGCGCACCTGTAAGATGTGGCCGCCCAGGTGCTGCTCGAACAGGGCGGCCGCGCTCTGCCGGCCGGGGGCACCTGCGGCTGCGGGGGAGAGGAGAGGTCAGCCGGGCCGCCCGTCTGCCCGACCGTCCGTCGTCGGTCTGGCCTCTGAGGCCGGAGGCTGGGGCGGGGGGAGAGGCCGGGGTCGGGGAAGGGATAGTACGGGCCTCAGTGGAAAGAGCCCGGGCTTGGGAGTCAGAGGTCGTGGGTTCTAAACCCGGTTCTGCCATTTGGCAGCTGTGTGGCCTTGGGCAAGTCACTTCTGCGCCTCTGTGACCTCATCTGGAAAAGGGGGATGAAGACTGCGACCCCCACGTGGGACAACCTGCTTACCTCGTATCAACCCCAGCGCTTAGAATAGTGCCTCGCACATAGTAAGCGCTTAAATGCCGTCATTATTATTATGGTAGGGAGACGGGTCTGAGAGAGATGGGGAGCCCCTGGCGCCCCTTCCCATTCTCCTTGCCTCCAGGAACGTAGAAGGTGGACGGGCCGGGTCGGGCCGGGGAGGCCAGAGCTAGGACAGGGGGAGAAGGTGGGCAGGGCCGGAGCAGCCACCCGCCCACCCTGGCAACTAAGGCTGCGGCGGATAGAGGGGGACTGAGAGGGTGGAGAGGACGAGGACGGTCAACCAGATGTGACCGCATTGACTAAGGCGTGAGGTTACTTGGCCACATCCCCAACCCTCTACACTTACATCCGGGACGTTTGGCTGAGGAGCTGTCAGTGCCAGTCAGCCCAGGCCCGGTCCCCTGGCCCTTCCTTCTTCCCTTCCCTCTCCATCTGCTCCAAGGCCCCGAAGGCGGAGCTGGAGCTAAGACCCAGAGCGGACTCGGGCCTCTGCCCATCCTCTTCCACCCCACCCTACCCTACTCTACCCTCACCTACCCCCCTCCTCGTGTCAGCCCCCCCCCCCTCCCCCCAACAGGGCCTCAGTTTCCCGACCCCGGTCAGCACCGAGGACAGAGGCCGGAGTAGAGACGGCACCGCACGATGTTGAGAGAGAAAACACCTACGCAGAGACATCGCACATACAAACTCAGACACACACACAGGCAAACACATTCACGGACGCAAGAGCCACGGCCCCGGCCTGCTCATCTTGACCTCCCCTGACCTCCCCCTTCCGAATCTGGGGAGTGGAGAGCGGGATGCGGCGGACCGGGGGAGACCGGACGGCGGGGCCGGGGGTGCGGGAGACGGACGACGGGGCCCGGGGAGCGAACGGCGGCGCTCCCCTCCTCCTCTTCCTTCTCCTCCTCCTCCTCCCTCCCAGATCTCCCGGCGAATTTACTTGTAACTAACAAACAACGTCCCCGTGACAGACACTCCGAACAATACCAGCGCCGCTAATTGCTGCAATTTTCTCTGTCATTTTCTTTAATTCCTTCATTTTTCGTCTCTTGAAATAACCCCGTGGGTCAGACAGAATGCTCCTATAATTAAAAGCGTTTAATGTAGAAATTAAGAAAGCTGCATGCTGGAAGGGAGGAGACGAGGATGGGAGGGTGGAGGTGGGGGGGAGGCAGGCCGCGGAGGGAGCGGTCAGGCGGTGGGCAGTGACTCAACACACACACAACCATACACACACACACCCCGCCCAGGGGGCTGGGAGCGGGGTTCCTGGGTTCGAGGATCGTCTGCTCTCCTAGAGGAGGGACAGATCGGCATAGAATCGGGGCGGGGTGGGGGGTCCTCACCTCCCCCTTCTGTGCGCCCCCAGCCCAACCCCTCCTCCGTCCCGCACGACTTTCTGCAGAGCGAGGTGGGCCCATCGAGCGGGGTACAGGCGGCATGCCTGGCTCCCCTCCTCCACCTCACCCTCATCCCACCCCCACCCCCTCTTCCACCCCCATCTCTCCCCTCCGGGCCGGATTGCTGTGGGGAAAGGAGGGGAAAGAGCTCTCTCCAAACGTCTTACAAATAATAGTCCTTGGGTTCAGAGGCGGGGTCTCCAGAGGAGCCCCCATATAGGAAGGAAATCCAGGTGCCCTCCGCCCCCCGATTTGGAGACCTCTCGCACCCCAGGGGCAGGGCGGGGAAGAAGCTCAAAGGCTAGATATCAGGCTGGAAGGGGCGGTCACTCCAGAGCAGGAACTCGGATCGGATTTTATATCTATAACCCCCCCGCCCCCCCCGAGAGATACATACTCAGACACACACACACTCACAAACCTTTAGGAACACACACACACACTCAACTCTCCCACACTCACACTCAGGCACTCAGGGACACCCATTATCACCCACTTACCCACACTCGGGAACACACTCACTCTCACCAACTCAGGGACAACCACGCACACGCGTGCACAGGCATATTAGGTATGGTTACCCTCAGTATCCCTCCCCAGGCTCACGGTCCCCTCCAAATAGCCCCTCTTCTCAGCACCCCACCCCCTTCCACGGTCCCCAACGTAAACGTGACCCCGTTCTCCCTCCCCCACTCCTGGTTCCAAGACCCCAACTCTTCCCTGACTCCACTCGTCTCCTTTCCTCCGTCCCCACCCCCCACACAAAGACAGGTTCTCCCCGCCAAGACTACAGAATAATTGTAGGGAATGGCACTGGACAGTTATTATTACTATTAATCGATCCAGACTGTAAACTCATTGTGGGCAGAGAATGTGTCTACCAACTCTGTTGGACTGAACTCTGTTAGACTGAACCGTAAAGCGATTAATAAATACTATCGATTGGTTCTCTTCGTGCCCACCTCCAGTCCTTTAACTGCCCTTTCCTCCCCCCGCCATCCCCGGGACTAAATCGAGGGAGACGAGGGCGCATGATGGAGATGGGGAGTCAGTTCCTCAGTATCCGGATCTCCAAGCACCTAAAGGGGGTGATTGAGGTCCAGCCGAGGCCCTGGAAGACCTCTGCCCAGCCTGCAGGAACGGACACGAGAGGAAGGGGCCGAGAGGATCGAAACAGGGAGCGGGGAGAGGAGGGGAGCTCGGCGGCCCGGGGGACTTGCAAACAGGCAGAGGATGGGGGTCTTCTCAGAATTGGGGTCGGGGGGGGGGGGTGGGGGAGGCACACTGAGGGCGGACCCCGGCTAGGGCGGGCGCAGACCGAGAGAGCGGGGAATCAGTCAGTCAATCGTATTTATTGAGCGCTTACTGTGTGCAGAGCACTGTACTAGGCGCTTGGGAGAGGAAAATATAACAGACTTGGTAGACGCTTTCCCTGCCCACAACGATCTTGCAATCTAGAGGGAAAGTGCACGTTGAGGGGGCGGGGGTGGGGCGGGGACCAAGTTGGGGGGAAACAGGGATCCAGGGTGGACAAGTCTGAGTAGGGGAGAGATCCCGGATTGGGGGAAAGCCTTTTTTACTTCTGTCTGGTTCCCTCACTAGGATCGTAGGTGTACATCCCCTTGATTCTATTTATTGCTACTGTTTTTGTCTGTCTGCCTCCCCTGATTAAACTGTAAACCCGTCAATGGGCAGGGATTATCTCTACCTGTTTGCCGAATTGTACATTCCAAGCGCTTAGTACAGTGCTCTGCACATAGGAAGCGCTCAATAAATACTAATGAATGAAATGAATGGATGAATGATTGTAAGTAAGGTCTTTGGGGCCAGGGATCATGGTTGCCAACTCCATGGTTTGTACTCGCCTAAGCACTTAGTGTAGCGTTCTGCGTGTGCTAAGCCCTTACTATCATCGATTGACTATGATTGTGGCCCAGTGGAAAGAGCAAGGACCTGCGAGTCAGAATCAATCAATTGGATTTATTGAGCACTTACTGTATGCAGATCATCGTACTAAGAACTTGGGCAAGAACGGTGCTTGGCAAAGCGTAAGCGCTGAACAAATACCATCATTATTACAATATAACTGAGTTGGTAGATATGCTTCCTGCTCACATCGAGCTTAGAATCTAGAGAGGGAGACGGACAGGCAGGCAGGCAGAAAACCTGGGTCCTAATCCCAGCTCTGCCACTTGTTTGCTGGGTGACCATGGGCTAGTCACTTCAGTTCTCTTGTGCCTCAGTTCCCTCATCTGCAAAATGGGGTTTCAATACCTGTCCTCCTCCCTTCTTAGGTTGTGAGCCCCATGTGGGACCTGATTATCTTGTAATAATAATAATAATGGTATTTGTTAAGCGCTTACTAGGTGCCAAGCACTGTTCTACACGCTGGGCGAGATACAAGGTGATCAGGTTGCCCCACGTGGGGCTCACAGTCTCAATCCCTATTTTCCAGTTGAGGTAACTGAGGCCCAGAGAAGTTAAGTGACTTGCCCAAGGTCACACAGCAGACAAATGGCAGAGGCGGGATTAGAACCCACGACTTCTGACTCCCAAGCCTGTGTTCTTGTCACTAGGCCGTGCTGCTCCAATAGGCCGTGCTGCTTCAATGCCCTTAGTCTAGTGCTTAGCACATAGTAAGAGCTTAACAAATACTAATTATCATCATCATCATCATCATCAGGGAAGCAGCGTGGCTCAGTGGAAAGAGCCCGGGCTTGGGAATCAGAGGTCATGGGTTCGAATCCCGGCTCCGCCACTTGGCCGCTATGTGACTGTGGGCAAGTCACTTAACTTCTCTGTGCCTCAGTTACCTCATCTGTAAAATGGGGATGAAGACTGTGAGCCTCACGCGGGACAACCTGATTACCCTGTATCGCGCTTAACAAATACCAACATTATTATTATTATTATTATTATCCTCGCCCCTTCCCTAGACAGCGGGGCCTCAGACTTTCTCCCCAGGTTTACCTGTAGATACCTGAACGGTTCAGGCTCCGCCCCCCGACCTGCCCACCAACCTTCCTGACCAGCGTGGGGGGGGGGGGGGGGCGGGGGCTCGGGAGTCCGAAAGGCCCCTAGAGTGTTGGGAGGGGTGGGTGGCGGACCCGGAGTCCCAGGGTTTCAGCAGATCATGTTTCAGACCAGAGGAAAAAGCTTCTCCCGGGAATCGGGCCTATCGCCCTGGGTGGGGAAGGAGAAAAGGGGAGGAAGAAAGCAGGTCGAAGGGGCGGGCGTGGTGGTGGTGAGCACTGCGCTTGGAGATCCCTGCGGGGCAGGTCTCCAGGGGCAGGGGGCGAGGAGAGCGTAGCTGGTGGCCCCTGGCTACCTAAATCTTCACCCTGGGGTCTCCTCCCCTCAGCGGCCACGGATTGCGCGGGCGCGCACTCCGCAGCTTTGAGAAAAAGGAGGTGGGTGGGTGGGGAGCCCACGAGAGGACACGACACCGCGGCCCGTGGGCCTCTCCCTCCTTACTTGGAGCCCCGCTGCCCCAGCCCCAACCCCTGTACACCCAGGGATCCGAATCGGAAGGTCCCTGCTCGTCACAGTGGCTGCGAAAATCCGGTGGCGAGGGGGACGCGCTGGTCCCCGTCTGCCCCTTCCTCCTTCCCGCAGCTTCTCCCCCCCTCCCTGCTTCTCTCCCTGCCTGTTTTACTCCCTCCCTCCCTCCCTCCCTGCCTGCTTCCTTCCCTCCCTACCTGCTTCCCTCCCTCCCTGCCTCTCTTTCCTGCTTGCCTTCCTCCCTCCCTCTCTTCCCTGCGTCCCTTCCTCCCTGCCTCGCTCCCTGTCTCTTTCCCTCCTTCCCTGCCTCTTCTCTCTCTCTGCTTTCCTTCCTCCCTACCTCTCACCCAGCGTTTTCCTCCCTTCCTCCCTTGCCTTTCTCCCTGTCTCTTCCCCTCTCTCCCTGCCTGCTTCCCTCCCTCCCTGCTTCCCTCCCTGCCTGCTTCCCTCCTTCCCTGCCTCTCTCCCTGCTTCCCTTCTCCCCTGCCTGCTTCCCTCCCTCCCTGCCTCTTCTCTCTCCCTGCCTCCTTCTCCGGGGGAGACGGACGGAGGCAGGGGAGACAATGGACAGATGTTTACCCGGATTTCCAAGCACACATGTTGTTCGGCTGATAATTGCAGTAATGACAGTAATCAGAAATCGCAGGGTTGCCGTATTCTCTCCGAGCCAGTTAATTTGCGTAATTACACCCTTTGAAGCCGTATTATTTAAATGGTGATTTATTGCGTAGCTAATCAATGCTATTTTCTCCATCCCCTCCCCAGGCCCCTCCCCGCCCCCCTCCCCGCGAAGGCCTGTGTCGGAATGGAGAGTCTGGAACCGCCCCGTGCGTATCAGCCCGCCTCGCTCCGGTCCCGGGGGCCGTCCCGGACCCTGGGCTTCGAGCCTAGAGAAATGGGAGAGGTCCGGGCGCCCCCCACCCGCTTCCGGCCTCCAGTCCCGAAAGTTGGGAGGCGGTGTGGCTCAACGGAAAGACCACGGACCTGGGAGTCAGAGAACCTGGGCTCTGATCCCCGCTGCGCCCCTGATCCGGTGCATGACCTTGGGCAAATCACTTAACTTATCTGGGCCTCGAGTTTCCTCATCTGGAAGCTGGGGATTGAACACCCGTTCCTCTCTTGCTTAGACTGTGAGCCCCATGTGGGACGGGGGTTGTCTCCAATACTGTATCCAGCCCAGGGTTTGGCACAAGGTTTGGCACCCATTAATGACCCCCGTTATTAGTTTGAGGGCCCCTGGGGCTCCTCCCTTCCCCCTTCCACCTCCCGTTCCTCGCCCGGTGCTGGCGGCCGAGGTCTCCTGGAGCCCCGGCCCCGGGGTGGCGAGGAGGAAGGGGAGGTAGCCCGGCCCCTCGCGCCCCGGTACCTTTTCCCGCGGGCCCCTCGGCCCGCAGACGCCAGGGCGGGTCCCCGTGGGCGGCGAAGTCGCGCATACGCAGGTAGGTGATGGTCAGGCGGACCACGGAGGCTTTATCCAGCTGGCTAGTGATGGCCCCGGGCAGGGGCAGCATCTTGGCCAGTTCGTACAACTCCAAGTTCTCCTTGCCTCGGCGGGAGCGGGCGGCGTTCCGCGACTTCTCCTTCCGCAGGGCCTGCAGGCTGCGGGGGAGGGGCGCGGCTCAGGGTCAGAGGCCTCTTCCTCACCCTGGGTTCCGGGGGGTGGGGGTGGGTCGGGACGGAGACCTGAGTTCGAATCCCGAGGACGGGGGAGGGGGAGAACTAGAACACAGAATCCGATCTCCCGGGGGAAGGGGGCAGAGTTCTCTGAGAGAAGCAGCATGGTAGAGTGGATAGAGCCTGGGCCTAGGAATCAGAAGATCATGAGTTCTAATCCCGGCTCTGCCACTCGTCTGCTGTATGACCTTAGGCAAGTCACTTCACTTCTCTGGGCTTCAGTTACCTCATCTGCAAAATGGGGATCGAGACTGTGAGCCCCACGTGGGACAGGGACTGTGTCCAACCCGATTCGCCTGTATCCACCCCAGAGCTTAGTACACATAGGAAGGTTAACGAATACCATTATTATTATTATTGTTATTATTCCGGGGGAGGGGGAATCTGATTTCAGCGAGGTGGGGGTGGGGTGAAGATCCTGAGCCAGGCTGAGTGCTGAGAGTGGCGTAGACCGAGCCAAGATTAGCCAAGTTCTTTACGCACACCTTTATCCGCCTTTATTCTTGCTGTGCCCAGTGCGTCCTTGCCCCCAACCGTCCCCACTCTGGTTCCCTGGATCTGAAATCATTTCCTTATACCTGTCCGCCTCTCCATTCATCAGCGCGTAGTCTCCCCGCCTTCCCTCCCAAATCTTCTCCTCCACCTCACTTTCACATTAACCACACCGCCATCCTCCCGGTCTCTCCACAGCTTCGGCCTAATCCTCGATGCCTCCCTTTCTCCCAACACCCGTTCAGTTAGTCACCAAATTCTGTGGACCCTTCTTCCTCCACAACCTTTCCCAGATCTGCCCCATCCAAACGATCACCACCTGAGTCCAAGCACTTGTCATATCCCGACTCGACGACTGCGTCAGCCTCCTCACCGACCTCCCTGCCTCCAACCTCTCCTTTCTCCACGCTACATTTCACTCTCCTGACCGAATCATTTGTCCAAAACGTTGTTCCGCGCACGTCTTCCCCTTCAACTCCCCATTCCGATCCCCCATTAGCCCACCGTTGCCTAGTCATCTCTTCCTCAAGCAGAAACTCCTGACCACTGGCTTCAAGAGGCTCCAACAGCTCTCTCCCTCTACTCATCTTCTCTCTTCCCCTGCTACCCCCCGGCTAGTAATCTTTGTTCCCCTCACGCCTCGCTCTCGTCTCTGCCTCCACCGACCCCTTTCTTGCTCACACCCTCCCTTAGGCCTGGAACTCCCTCACCCTTCACATCCGACAGGCTCTCCCCATCTTCAAAACCCTCCTGAAATGCCATCTCCAGGAGGCCTTTCCCGATGTATCAAGAATCCTCCAACTTCCTATCCCCAGTTCCCACACCAGCACTGCCGTGCCACCTAAACACTTGAAAACCTCACACCCCAGGGGCCTTTAGATACCTATCTTATCGACTCTGTCACTTCCTCTTATCCGTCTAAGCCCCTCTCTCCCTCACTAAACTGTAAACTCCTTGAGGTAAGGATCCTGCCCACCAGCTCTATTATCCCCTTCCCCACGCCCAGCACAGTGCTCTGCGCGGAGTAAGTGCCTGGGAAATAGCACTGTCTGATTGGATTGACTGAGGGAGGCCGACAGTGAGGGAGGGATGGAGGAGAGAATGGGGAGAAGAGTGTGAAGGGGGGGCAGAAGGGAGAGAGAAGGCCGGGCGAGGGGAAGAGAGGAGAAGGAAGAGGGAGGATAGGAAGGGGGAGTGCGAGAAGAGGAAGAGGGAAAGAGGCGGGACCACTCTTACCAGGGCACAGGTGGGGTCTTGATCAGCAGCCCCTGCCGGAAATCCCACTCGAGGCTGACGCACCTGACCTCGCCTCCGCCTCCGCCTCCACCTCCGCCGCCACCGTAGGGTCCCGCCATCTCGGGCCCCGGGCCTCGACCTCCCGGCACCAGTGGGCTCAGAGAGGCCGGCGGGGCTCACGGCCTCGGCCTCCTGCGTGGGAGGCGGGAGAGGGAGGGAGTGGGGCGAACGTCAGGGCCTCCCCAAGCCCCCCGAAACGCGCGAGGGAGACCAAGGCCCGGAGGAGGAGGAGGAGGAGGAGGAAGCGGGCCTAGCTTCGGGTCATGGGCGGCCGCGACCCCGGCTCCCTTCTGATGCTCCGGGCCCGGCGGCGGCGGCGGCGGCGGCGGAGCTTCTTCCAACAGTCCTCTGTCCCCTCCCTGATCATTCGGCCCATTCTCTGCCCACTCCCACGTCCCACCACCCGCCTCGGTCACCCCGGCCCCCGCCCTCGCCGGGGGGGGGAAAGGGCAGGGTGAGCGGAGGGCGGACTCTCCTGAATCCCCGGCCCCACACCCCCTGACATCCCTCGGGGAAGAGATGGACCCCGACCACCGGGGTCTGGAGGCGCCCGGAGCCCCTCTACGGACGGGGCGGCGCAGGGGACCCCTCCCAGCTGCCCTCCCCAAAATAGCTCCTTCTCCACGCGTGGGCCCAGCCGCGTGCACAGATCATCCCCCGCCCCCCCTCCCCACGCACCCACCCCCACTCCCGTCCTCAGCCGCCCGCGCCGGGTCCGGCTTTCGCATACCAATAGGCCGGCACACGCGGCGCGCATACCGATAGGGACACGCCCGGCGCCCTGCATACCAACCAGCGCACACGGGCCCGGGCACACGGCGGCCAGGGGGGCAGGCTCGGGGGTGGGCAGGCTCAGGGGGGCTCCGGTGGGATAAGAGGAAGAAGGACCCGCGCCGCTGCCGGGACTCACCTATCCAACTCTTCCTCACCCCCGTGATCGACCCCCTCCGCCCTGGGGGGTCGGCTTGGGCCTAGGAGTACGGGGGGAGGATTCTGAAGGCCCGGACGCCCGGGTCCTATCCTGGTAATTGCCCCTAGGAGGCCCGCCCACACGCCCACGCCAGTCCCGCGGACTCAGTTTCCTCCGCTGAATCGGGCCGACTTCGATCGGGAAAGCAGGGAGGGACGGGGTGGGGAGGGGAGCTCGGAAGGGAACCCTCGCGGCCTCTCCCGATCCCTTCTTCTCCCCTCCCCGCCGTCTGTCCTGGCCTTCTCCCGGGATGTCGAAGTAAGGGGAGGGGGAGCCCCGAAGCCGGGAGAAGGGGACCGGGTTGGACGGGGTCGGTCTGCGGTGGTTCTGACCCTGACCCCTGCGGGCGGCCCCCACCCCGGGGACCCCCTCCCCACCTCCCCTGCTCCCCGGAAGCAGCGCCACGTGCTCCCTCCAGCCCCTCCGCTGGGACCCCCCTTCCTCCAGGACCCAGAAATCCGGGCCCCCGCCCCGGCCCCCGCAGGGGTTACCCGGCTGCATGGCCCGTCCGGACGGCCGACTCCTCCACCCCCGGAGCCGCTCGCCCCCCGGAGCTCCTCCTCCCGGACCGTCCGCCGCCTTCCGTGCTCCGGTCCCGGCGCCGTCTCCCCTGGAGCTGAGCGGACATCGCGGAAGGAAGAGGGGGCCGGAGCCGGGAAGGGGGGGAGGGGCCCACGGAGCCCCGCCCCGGGCTCCTCCCCGGGATTCCGGGCCGCGAACCCCCGGACTCTGCCCTAGCCAACGGCGGGTGGGCAGACGCCCCCCACCACCCTCAGCCTCCCCCTCCCCGTGGCTCCTCCCTGGATCCCCTCCCCCAAACCCCGCCCAGGGGACCGAACGCCCGCCCCTGCCCTGGGAGTCGGTGGGCCGGGCTGGGGGCGCCCCCCAAGCCACGGCCGGCCCGGGCGGGGGCTGGGGGGTGACGGCGGGTGGAGCAAGAGGCTGCCAAGAGCTGTCCACAGGAGGGGCAGCGCCTGGCTTGCCGGCGCTTGGAGATCCTCCGTGGCAAGGATGGGGCCGGGGACCCCCGGGGACCCCTCCGCCCCCGGTCCTGAGAGGCGGCCGCGTCTGCGAGGGCAGAGTGAGGCCGGACGATGTAGACGCCGAGAGATTCAGCGTCGCATCTCCCGGGGGTCCGGGGATGGGAAATAGGAAGGGGGAGACCACCCACCAGGGGCGCCCCCCAACTCTGCAGAAGCAAGGAGCTCGGAGACGGAGGGTGGGGGGCTTCGGCCCCCCCGGAGGACGAGAGGGACAGGGCTGGGACAGCTCGGAGCCCCCCGAGGGCCTTCTCGGCCGCTCGGGCCCCAGCGGGGACCGGCTCCGGTCCCCCTAATCGGTGTCCACCGGCACCCCAAGAAGGCCTGCGGCCCGGCGGCCCCCTATTTACCATTCGCCTCCAGCCTCGGGTCCCATCCGCCGTGCATCGCCAAGTGGAAGAGTGACGTCAGCGGCTGGGCCGAGACCGCCGCCGTGTCTGGGAACAGTGGCGGGATTTTTTTTGGGGGGGGGGGTCGCTGCGCTGCCCCCCCCCCGCATAACAAAGACGAGGTGCCTTCCTGGGAGAGGGCTGGTTCCCCCCTCCGCCCGGCACACGGTTCTGCTCCCAATCGGAATCCCCAGCGGCCCTCACCAGCTCGCCCTCCCCATCACACCACCATGAGGTCCGCCCCTCCCTTACTACCCAAGAGGTAGGAAACTGAGGCACAGAGAGGCGGGAAAGGGGACCGCACTGTTCTGAATTCCGGCGCTCAGCTCGCTACTTGGTACACACTAAGCGCTTAATCGATACCTTAATTATGATTCAACTCGGGCGCCGGGGGCGGGACGCGAAGCCAGTCACCTTGTCCTCACGCCCAAGACTCCCTCCTCCCCCCCAAGGCCACTGCGTCCTGACCCGGTTGGGCTCCGCGGGGGAAAGGCCGGGTGGAGGCTAAAGGGGTGTGAGGAGTTAGGAGACAGCAGAAGCCTGAATTTAAGGGGAGGTGTTCGTGGGGCGAGACCGGCGTTGTCCCTGGGCGGAGAGCTTCAGGGGTTCGGTAGTCAGAGCCAGACTACGGCCCACTACCGCTTTGATTTGGGGCGAGGGCCTGGAGGCTCGGGGCTTGGGGTTGAGGGGACACGGAGTAGAGACCACTGGGGCCAGGGAATGGGGAAACAGCGGGAACCGGGACGGTGAACCACAGTCAATCAATTGTATTTATTGGGTGTTTATTGTGTGCAGGGCACTGTACTAGGCGCTTGGAGAGTCCAAAAAAAGAATTGGGAGACACATTCCCTGCTCACAGCCTTTCAAAAGACAACCGGGGATCTAGGCCACAGTCTCTCTCTCACACACACACAGACACACGCACACTATAGTCTCCCCTCCCCCCACACTGCCTGTCATAAACATTTCCAGAGTCTCATCGAATGTCTCGTCCTGATTGTCCCGGTCACTCTCTGACTTCTGGTTCCCTCATTCAATCAGTCGATCTATCAACCAATCACTAGTATGGACTGAAAGCTTACTGTGGGCAGAAGACCATACTAGGTGCCGGGGAGGGTACAACAGGGTTCGTAGACACGGTTCTTCCCCCCAGGGGACTTTCTGCCTTATCAGCCGACGTTGTTTATTGAGTGCTTACTGTGCGTAGAGCACTGTACTAAGCCTAGCCGGGGAGACAGTGTCTGACACACTCCTCTTTGACACAGGTTCGTAAGTCAGAGCTCCAAGGCCCCAAGCCCATCGGGCCCCAGGGTTTCACCGTGGTCACAATGACACAGCCACTGCCTGGATCCAAGCACGGTTCCAGACCGGCGGGCTGCTACCCAGGGCAGGTGGGCGACCACCTTTGACCCGGGATCCCCCCGGCCCCAGGCTTAACTCTTTGGCTGCTGGTATTGTTATTGTTCTTGTCTGTCTGTCTCCCCCGATTAGACTCTAAGTCCGTCAAAGGGCAGAGACTGTCTCTATCTGTTACCGTTTTGTACATTCCAAGCGCTTAGTACAGTGCTCTGCACATAATAAGCGCTCAATAAATGCTATTGAATGAATGAATGAATTAACCCATCCTCTGCCGTCCTTTGGCCGAGAGGGTCCAACGGGCCCCAAGTCCCTCCCTCCCCCCCATTTTCCCTCCTCCCTCCCTCTGCTCTACCCCCTTCCCCTCCCCACAGCACTTGTGTATATTTGTATATATTATTTATTACTCTATTTTATTAATGATGGATATATATCTATGATTCTATTTATCTTGATGGTATTGACGCCTGACTACTTGTTTTGTTTTGCTGTCTGTCTCCTCCTTTTAGACTGTGAGCCCGTCGTTTGGCGGGGATTGTCTCTCTCTGTTGGCGAATTATACATTCCAAGCGCTTAGTACAGTGCTCTGCACAAAGTAAGCGCTCCATAAATACGATTGAATGAATGAATGAATGAATGAATGAATGTTCATCCGCGGCCCGCGGCTGCCCCCCTGTGGCCGCGGAAGGGACGGCGCCGCCTCCGTCCCCCAGGAGGGCCGCTGCTCCGCACAACGATCGGAGCTCGGAAATAATAATAATAATGTTGGTATTTGTTAAGCGCTTACCTTGTGCAAAGCACTGTTCTAAGCGCTGGGGGGATACAAGGTGATCCGGTTGTCCCTCATGGGGCTCACCGTCTTCATCCCCATTTTACAGATGAGGGAACTGAGGCCCAGAGAAGTGAAGTGACTTGCCCAAAGTCACACAGCTAACTGGCGGTCCAGGATTAGAACCCATGACCTCTGACTCCCGAGCCCGTGCTGTTTCCACTGAGCCACGCTGCTTCTTCCGGGAACGCGAGGCCCAGATCCCAACCCCTGCCCCGACCCTTGCCCCGACCCCGACCCCGACCCTGGCCAACAGGGCATGCCGAGTCTCTGCCGGGTCTGTGGGGAGCGGCTGGGTGGAGACTGCAGACAGTAAACTCGTCCTCTAATAATAATAATGATGATGGCATTTGTTAAGCGCTTACTATGTGCCAAGCACTGTCCCAGGCGCTGGGAGGGATACAAGGTAATCAGGTTGTCCCACATGGGGCTCACAGTCTGAATCCCCATTTTTCAGATGAGGTAACTGAGGCACAGAGAAGTGAAGCCACTTGTCCGAAGTCACACAGCTGCCAAGGGGCAGAGTGGGGATTAGAACTCATGACCTCTGACTCCCAAGCCCGGGCTCTGTCCGCTTAGCCATGTTCTAGACTGTAAATTCGTTATGGGCAGGGAACGTGACTGCTAAATCTGTTGCGACAATAATAATAATAATGATCATGGTATTTGTTAAGGGCTTACTATGTGCCAAGCACTCTTTGTACTCTCCCAAGGGCTTAGTACAATGCTCTACGCATAGTAAGAGCTCGATAAATACCATTAATTGATTAGACTCCGGACCCCTCTCAGCTGATGGGTTTCTGCAGAATGGAGGGGCGAGGATGTTCTCCGTGGCCCCGGGGCGGGCAGAGCTGCAGGAACGATGGGAGAGGTGAGGGCCCTTTTTCACGGTATTCGTTGAGCGTTTACTGTGTGTCAAACACTGTTCTAAGCGCTGGGGTAGGTACAATTTAAGAAGGTCAGTGTGGCTTAGTGTAAAGAGCGCGGGTTTGGGTGTCAGACGAAAGTGGGTTCTAATCCCGGCTCTGCCACTTGTCTGCTGTGTGACCTTGAGCAAGCCACTTAACTTCTCTATGCCTCAGTTCCCTCATCTGTAAAATGGCCATTAAGACAGCGAGCCCCACGTGGGACAACCTGATTACCTTGTATCTACTCCAGTGCTTAGAACAGTGCTTGGCACATAGTAAGCGCTTAACAAATACCCTAATAATAATAATTATTATGAGGTCAGACGCAGTCCCTGTTCCCCACGGGGCTCACAGCCTAAATAGGCTCATCCTCTAGACTGTAAACTCGTTGTGGGCAGGGACTGTCTGTTTATTGTTAGATTGTCCTCTCCCAAGCGTTTAGTACCGTGCTCTGCACACAGTAAGCCCTCAATAAATACGATTGAATGAAGGTATTTAATCCCCATTTTACAGTTGAGGGAACTGAGGCACAGAGAAGTGAAGTGATTTGCCCAAGGCCATTCAGCAAGCATTGGGGAGAGCCGGAATTAGAACCCAGGTATTCTGATTCCCAGGACTGTGCTCTTTCCATTAAGGCCCGCTGATTTTGCCTCCCAAGGGGTGGGCGTGCCTGGAGCGGTCCGGTTCAGTTCAGGGGAAGGCCCTTCCGCTGGTGATCCTGAGGGGTCCCGACCCGTTATGTCTATTAGTATTATATTAATAATATTATAATTATATTATATTATTTCTCTCTGCTCCAGACTGGAAGCTCGTTGTGGACAGGAAACCTCTCCACCGACTCTGTTGTATGGTCCTCTCCCAAGCGCTGAGTTAATTGCTCTGCACGCAAGAAGCACTCAATAAATACTATTGATGATGATGAGCCTCATCCTCTAGATTGTAAGCTCGTTAATAATAATAACGATGGTATTTGTTAAACGCTCACTATGTACTAGGCACTGCTCTAAGCGCTGGGGTAGATACAAGGTAATCAGATTGTCCCATGTGGGGCTCACAGTCTTAATCCCCATTTTCCAGATGAGGGAACTGAGGCCCAGAGAAGTGAAGTGACTTGCCCAAAGTCACCCAGCTGACGAGTGGCGGAGCCGGGAATAGGACCTATGACCTCTGACTCCCAAGCCGGGGCTCTTTCCACTAAGCCACGCTGCTTCGTTATGGGGAGGGAAGGTGCCTGCTTATTCTGTTGTATCGTCCTCTCCCAAGTGCTTAGCACAGTGCTCTGCATATAGGAAGCGCTCAATAAATACCCCCTGACTGGTCAATTGAGGACTCTGTCCTAGCCGCGGAGCCGGCCTGCCCCCTCGCGGGCAGAGGCGGAACTGCTCCGGGCCGGACACTCAACTCCACGAGGCCTCCCACTTTTTTTTCCCTTTAATGGTATTTATTGAGCGCTTACTCTGTACTGGGTACCCTTCCTAAGAGCTGGGGTAGATGCAGAGCAATCCAGCTGGTCCATGGGGCTTAAACTCCATTTTACAGATGAGGTTAGTTGAGGCACCGAGAGGTGAAGTGAATTGGGCCAGGGTCATTCAGCAGACAAGTGGCAGAGCTGATCCGGGCTCCTCCTTGCTTCCCAGTTCCCAGGAGGAGAATTGAGGCAGCATGAACCCAGCCTGGAATCCTCCCCTCTCCTAGCCTTCCCATCATTAGCACAGGGTAGAGGGGGCGGGGATGTGGGCGAGGTTCTGGGCGGCGGCAGGGACCAAAGAGGGCCCTCCGAAGGAGACAGGGAGACGGGGAGGGAAGAAAGAGGCTGCGGCCGATTTGTAAATAGGAAAACTCTGGAGGATCCCTCTAATAGTAATAAATAATGGTGGGATTTGTTAAGCACTTACTATGGGTCATGCACCGTTCTAAGCGGTGGGGTGGATACACGCAAAATGGGTTGGATAAAGTCTCTGTCCCACGTGGGGCGCTCAGTCTTAATCCCCATTTTACAGATAAGGTAACTGAGGCACAGAGAAGTGAACTTGCGCAAGGTCACAGCAGGTACGCGGTGGAGCCGGGGTTAGAACCCACGTCCTTCTGACTCCCAGGCCCAAACTCTATCCACTAGGCCACACGGCTCCTCTGATGGCTCCCACCTTGGTACAGGCACGGTTCTGGCCAGGGCTAGACTATTGCATCAGCCTCCTCGCTGGTCTCCCAGCCTCCAGTCTCTCCCCATGCTGTTGCACGGATTATTTTCTTGAGGCATTGCTCAGCCTACAATCTCTCCTCTCATATAACCTTCCATTGTCTCGAAAGCAACAAGTCTCCTCCATCTGTCCCCCTCCCCGCCCTTACCTCTCTGCTTCACCCCTCCCTTTTCCAGGTGGTATTTAAGCACTTACTATATACCAAGCACTGTATTAAGTACTAGGATAGATATAAGATGATCAAATTGAACACACTACATGTCCCACAGGGAGTTTTAATCCCCATTTTACAGATTAGGTAACTGAGACACAGATAAACGAATTGCCCAAGGCTTCACGGCAGACAAGTGGCGGAGTCGAGATTAGAACCCAGGTCCTCTGACTCCTAGCCCCATGCTCTTTCCACTGCTTCTCTTATTTCTCAACTTGTCTTCATTTTCCCCAAGCCAACCTCCTCGCTCTTCCTCGCTATCCAATGACTCTCCTCCATTCCTGTGGGATTCCTTCCCACACAGCTCTCCCTGCTTCCAATCCCCTCCATTCATTCAATGTTATTTATTGAGCGCTTACTATGTGCAGAGCACTGTACTAAGCGCTTGGTATGTACAATTCGGCAACAGATAGAGACAATCCCTCTAAAATCCCACTTCCTCTAGCAAGCCCTTCCCTGATTGATTTCCCCACCCCCTGAGCCAGATCACTCCTTTGGCCATCTCTGTCGTTTATTAGCTTATTCACACCTTCCTTAGCACCTATATAAGCAAGCTGCTATTTATTGTGCACACTCTTATTGTCTATTTGTCTACCCCCTCTGTCAGAAGTAAGCTCTTTGCTTGGGGGGTGGGGGGAGGCGTGCAGAGGTTCAGCCACTCAGGACTTTGGATTTAGCAATAATAATACCTGTTTAATTCTTTAGTATACCCTTAAGCGCTTAGTACGGTGCCCTGGCACACGGTAAGCACCCAATAAATACCACTGCCTGACCCGTTCTGGACAGTTCTCGGTCGGCACAGGCATAACAGGAGGTAGAGGGGGGACCCCTCCACGTCTTCTTGTTCCTACCGAGTCTGCACTGGTTGACCGGGGGGTGGGTGACCCCCTCCTCGACCCCTTGCTGGGGACGGGTAGCGAGGTCACCTGCCCGACCGCCCCGTTTTTCACGCGTCGGGTGGGTTTCTTTTTTTGGTTTTTTTTTTTTACAAGATGGATTTATTAACTATGATACATATCACACAGTCCTTTCGTTTTTACACCATTCCCATCGAGACGAATACAATACTTGGTAGCAAATACAGGATTGGAAAACAAACCGAACAGAACTCGGCGCGAGAAACCTTGCCGGCCGCTGGGCGGTTTGGAGTGGCCACGGGCTGGAAGTGGCCTTGAGGTCAGTCAGCCACTGGACACGCTCAACCCGCCCAGCTCGGCATTGACCAGAGCCCCCAGGCAGACAGACGGACAGACAGAAAAACGACTTGGCCGCCGTGGGGCTTAGCTCTCGACACACAGTTCTCTCGCTTTTCCCGGGCAGATGCATCTCGCCGACCGACCCGGCCACACAAACGGACACCACGGATGATAAGCTTTTTTTTCTCCCCCCACCCGAGACGCTCAAAACACTTTCCGTCCATTCGACGTTGAGGACCAGGGAGGGCCCACTCGCCCAGCCGGCGAAAAGACCCCAAGAATCAGACCCCGAGGACGGCACCGCTCCAAATTTTCAAACCACTTTTATTCCCACACGATTTGAGAGACGGATTTTTTAAAATGTACACAGGGAGATTTTAAGATTTTTTTTTATTATTTAAACAATAACTTATGCCCTGTCTTGGAACTACATTGAGAAGACAACATTGCTGCCGCATTTGAGTTCTCCAAAGTGGGAGTTTGTTGAAAACCTAACAGTAAAAACTAAGACCTATTCCACGGGCAGCGGCCTCCCCCCTCCCCTCCCGCGGTTGAGCTCAGTACCCACGGCCGAGGGCTGGACATGAAAGGACTGACAGCTGCTTGGGGGGGCGGGGGGCACGGTCAGACCAGAAACAACCAGAAGGCAGAAGCCGGCGACGATTAAAGACCGGAGGCTAGGTAAGGGGGATGAGGCGGAGATGTGATCATTTTGAAGGCGGCGGCGGCTGCGATGGGACCCCTTTTCCGCGAAGAATAAAAAGGCCAGGCCCGAATCGGTTCCAAGGACAGGCCCACGCGAGACCGGAGACGCCCTGCCGCCCCCCCACCCGGGTTGTCGCTTTTCTTTCGTTTCGCGTTTTTCAGTTTTGCCTTGTTGAAATTTACTTGCCGGAAAATGGAAGATGGTGGGACGGTGTGCGTGGCTGAGCTGTTGGGTGTGGGCCGTGGGGAGGGGGGGAGCGATGGGGCCGCCCGAGGCCCGGCCTGGCAGCAATGTACCACGAGGTCTGGGAAGCCCCCAAATCCCTGCTCTACGGAAGGCTCGCCCCGCCAGCTCACAAACCAGGCTGGAACCAGAAGGTGCCTGGGGGAACAAAAAAAGGGGGGGGGCGCGGGCCACCTTCCCCGCCCCCGGAGGCGACAGGTTGGCACAGTGGCTACTCTGAAACGGCCACCCCCCAATCCCCAGGGGCCAGGCCCACCGTCTTTCCTGGCCCCTCGGGGAGACACGTGGCAGAGGGTGAGGTAGAGCCCTGGCTGATCTCACTCGCCTTCCCCCCCGGGGGGGGGGGGGGGGGGGGGGTCGGATGGGGGCCGAAGCTGGTGGGGCAGGACGGCAAGCACCCCCTTCAGCCCCACAGGGATAAGGAGAGCGATGCTGGGGGGCAGAGGGGGTAGCTGGCACCAGCCGCCCAGAAAGGCACCGAGGACCCACGGCTCCATCCCAGGACCAGGCAGAGGGAAGCTGCCACCCCTGGGGAGGGAGAGGAAGAGAAGGGGAGGGGGCCGGGACCGCCTCGGTTCCCGCCCTGCTCAGGCCCTAGGGAAGTTCATCATCAGCCCACTCCCACCTCCTGCAGGTGAGGGTATCTGGCCCAAAACCCACATGAATCTCCCACGCGTGACTTAAGGGCCGCCGTGACCCCCGCGGGAGGAGGAGGGGGGCTGGCGAGCCCCGGACAAAGAGGAGGAGTTAGTGTTATTTTTCTTGTTGTCTTAAACCACCTCGCTGTAGTCACTCACAAGGTCCCGGCCCAGAAATACAATCCGACTCTCGATACCATCGATCGACTGATTGAAAGGCAGGGGCTGTGTTTTAAAGTGCGAAGAGACCCAAAGGGCCCAGTGGTACCTTAGAACGTCCAGTTAACAGAACCGCCTCGGCCGCACGGGCAGGGGGCCGCCGGCCGGAGAAGGCTCCCGCGGGGAGAGGGGGCCGCAGGCGTGGGCCGGCCCCGCCGCCGTGGCGTTGGGTGGGACGGTGGGCGCCCAGTTTTAGGGTCCACCGGCCGACATCCGGGCAGCTGCCGCCACCCCCGTCCCCCTGCCCGCTCTTCTCCCCTGCCCTCCCGGCGGGGGGGGGGGGGGAAGGGGAGGGAAGCAGCCCCGGCCCCAAGGGGCCGAAGGTACGGACACCCTGGGCGAGGGAGGCCCGGCCTCCCGTGGTGGCTGCGGCCGCCTGGCAACAGGGGAGCCGGCCGTGGGCCGGAGCAAGACTGGGCAAGGGCCTCCCCTCCGGTTGCCATTCTTCCCCCCCCCGACCCTCCCCCACCCAACCCCATCCCGGTTTGCAGTGAGCTGTTACAGACTGAGAAACTGTTCCACAAACAACCCCCCACCCCCACCCCACCCCCAACACACCAAAAACCACAGAGACAGCATCCTAGGCCGCGCGCGGGCTCCCTCCCGCCTCCACCCGCCCATCCATCCGCCGGTCCACCGGTGGGGACCCACCGCTCACAACACGCACGCACGCACGCACACGCACGCACATACACACAGAACTTAACAAGGGTGTTTCAGTAACCACTTATGTAGTGTGTTTCACGGGGGGGCCTAAACGCCGGGTCCGGCTCTCAGCGCTTACCGCTAAGCGCCGGGCGCCCGACGTGGGCCGGCCGGGGGAGGGGCCGAAAGTCGGCCACCTAGGGTCCCCGGGCCGTGCCCCTCCCTCTCGCCCCACGGCTGCTCCGGCCCGGCTGCCGGAACGAGACCGGGGCCGGAACGTGAGGTTTGCGTTCGTGCTTTTCCTTGTTGTGTTCGTTCCAGTGTTCCTCGCGCCCAGGGCCGGCGGCCCCCGGCAACGGCCCAGACAGAGAACGGCAGCGCCGGCCCCTGCCCCCGCAGGCCGTAGGGGACCGGCTCCAGCCTCCGGGATTCCTAGCCGGGGCCCGGACCCCCACCGCCCTCCCGGGTCAGGAGCGGCGTTCCAAAGTCGGTTCTGTACAAGCGGCCGGCGCGGCCACGCCTGGCAGCGTCTGGGGAAACGGTCGCGTGGCTTCGGTGCGGGCTCACGCGGGGCGAGGCCTCCCGCGGCCCAGCGGCCCGGCACGGCCCCCGATCGGGGGCCCGTGACCCTCGCCCTGACCTGCCCGGTCCCGACGGGCCCCTGTGGACGTCACGGCCGGAGCGGCCCGAGCACGCACTGGCCTCGCGCTGGTCACAGTGGGGGCTGCTCGGCCTGAAGCTGCAGGAGCGGCGGGGGCTGCCCCGGGGACTGGGGGGTCGGCGGGGGAGACTGAGGCGGTGACGGCTGACTGCCCGGCGGGGTGGGGGCGAGGAAGGGGATGCCGGCGGCGGGCGCCGAGGGCGAGCTGGGCGTGGCGCCGGCCGGCTCGGAGAGCGGCCGGCTGTAGAAGAAGAAGGGGCACTGCTGGATGAACAGTTCGATGATTGTCTGGTAGGTGCGTGTGGCCGTCAGAGCGTCCATGGTGCTGAAGTCCGGACGCATCAGCGTGGGCCAGAAGCAGATGGACAGGTTTTCGCTCGTCATCAGATTGACCTTGTGGTTGTGGCTGACCCTGCGGGTAATGCCCCGAGGTCGAAGGTCAGCCCGGCCGTCGGGGGCGGCTGGCCAGGTCGCCCCCTCCCCCTCCCTCAGCTCAGGGCCGTGGCGCGACCTTCCTCCAGGAGGAGCGCCCACGGGGATTCCCGCTCTCCCCTGCCCTTCCCCTCCCCGCCGCGACGGTTACGCACTTGTTCAAGTGAGAGATGACATATTTGAAGACCTCGTGGTTCTCCCTGGGAAATTTCTTCAGCACCTCTTTGAGCGCGTGGAACTTCTGCTCCCGGTCGTTGATTTCTAGCGGAAGAATACGTGCCGGTCAGGTGACGTAATCCAGGATGGAAAAGTGGGGTCGGGGGCGGGGGAGGTGTATCTGGGAGCGCCGGCAGCTCTCAGCGGGCCCCGTGGGTCCAGGTTCATACACTCGGAGGAGATTGAGACAGGAACAGAGCTCGGCGGGCAACTCCACTGTCACGTGTCAAGTGGGAGGGTGTAGGGAGAGACTCCGGGGGCTCGGCCCACCCAGCTCTGCGAGGGTTGGCGTTGGGCAGTTTGGGCTTCGACGCCAGGCCTAGCGCTCCAACAGAAAGCTGCAAAAGGACCCCAGGATTTGGATTTGTAGGATCTGGTGATGGGGGTAGGGAGGAGTGTATGGAGAGAGAGAGAGAGAAAAGTGGAGAGAGAAGTGGCGACAGACAGACTCTCTCTCGGGGGTGAGGTCAGCCTGATTGTGGAGGATTGCCCAGGGGAAGCCCAGGATGTCTGGAACAATGACGACGGGCAGCTACTCTCCAAAGTTCCAAAGGCTCAGGTCCCCGGCTAGCCTCTTCTCGCCACAAGGGGTGGGGCAGAACAACTCGGAGGGAATCCCACTCATCCAGCAGCTCCCTTTCTGGGCCAGAAAAAAACCAGGAGGGTGCAGGGCGCCAGAGGCATAGCAGGAGGGAAGGGGAGAGGGAGTGAGGGGGAGAGGCGGAGCGCATGCCAACCCTGACTCCCCCAGATCCCCCAGGCCTCGACACCCCCGGACCCCCGGATCCTTCAGACCTCAACTTCCTGACCCCTCTCGGGTCCGTGTCCCCCAATACTCTGATGCCTAGTGTCACCTGCCTCCCCAATGGACCCTGGGTCATTTCTGCCCCATCTTTTGCCCCAAACCAGTCTCCTCCTCCCTCCCACCTATCCTTCTGCTGCTGCTCCTCCTCCTCCTCCTCCCCCCACCCCCTCACCCCTCCAACCACCCTCCTCCTCCTCCCCCCACCCCTCCAACCACCCTCCTCCTCCTCCTCTTTTACTCCCCCTTCCCCAAATCTCCTCCCATCCCCTCAAATGACACTTAAACCTTTATTGCCTTATTACTGTATTGTACTTTCCAAGCGCTCAGTACAATGCTCTGCACGCAGTAAGCGGACTGAATGACTGAATGAATGCACGAAAGAAGACCGATCCTGTTGCCCGGGCCTGGGCCCGGGGGTGAGTGCAGCCAGCAGCCCGGCCGGGTCCAGCCCGGAGTATCGCCTCTGGCCTAGCGGCAGGGCCCGCGGCCCCCTCACAAGGTGCCCCGCCACCCCTAGCCCCAGCCGGGAGCCCAGTTCCCACTGCCACGGCAACCTCGGCCCGCCATCCGCCTCCCCGGAGCCGGTCCCTCTCCCGGCCGCAGTGCCCAGTCAGGGACAGTGTCCGCCCTGAGCCGGGGGGAGGGGGGAGGCTGAGCTGAGTCATGATGGAGAAGAGGGTTCCTCGGCCGGAAGTCCTGGATTCCAAAAAGGAGGGAGAGGGAGAAGGGGAGTCTTGCCCGGAGAGAGCTCCCTGACGCCACAAGGTGGGGCCAGACTCCAGGGCTGGGTGCGCAACTGGCCCCCACGCCCCTCGGACCGTGCGCTTCTTTCTGCATTTCTGCAGACAGCAGTGCTCCTCACTGTTTCGAGCAGAGCCCCGGCAGCCACCCTCAGGTTCCCCTCTGGCTCGGCGGCCCAGACGCCGGCCGGCCCGACACCACGGGCCTCTCCCCGAGGCCCGCTGACGGGTCAAGCCCTGGGGGGGCGGGTGGGCGACGGGGGCAGGCTGGCGGGAGGGCGTCTCCGAGAGGTCACGAGAGCCGCGGCAGCAGCGTGGGGACACCTGGCGGGCTTCGCTGAGTGGTGGAAAGGCCACCGCGATGAGCAGCACGCCCAGATCGGGGGAGTTCCCGGCACCTGCCCGCCGGACCTTCGGCGAGGCAGGACCGCCCCCCGACCCCCGGAGCCCCCCGCCCACCCCGGGTGGTCTCGGACGGACTCACTGTGAGCCTCCACCAGGTCGATCTGCATGCTGTAAGGCACCAGGGGGTCGGGCAGCTCGGAGAAGAAGCTTTTCATGGCCCCGGCCACCGTGTTCACGGTGAAGTCCTTCTCGGCCAGGTCCAGGCTGTGATCTGCAAGGAGGATGGGTCCCGTTCGAGCTGTGCCAGCAGGATACTTGGGGCTGGGGGCGCAGGCCCCCCCGAAATGAGGAACCCCGGGCAACCAAATTAGAACGCCGGCTCAACCCTTTAGAGGGTGTAAGAGAACCAGATCCAGCATCAGCGCTCCGGCTGATGGCAGTGAAACGTCGACGGGTTCTGAAGCCGCCACTCAGGCAAAAGACACCGGTGGTTGGGAGACATCTGGCGTCCCGGAATCCCCTCCCACTGGGACTCCTGGTCTAGCCCTTCCTGCCTAAGGGTCAAATTCCTCACCGGCTTCCCTGGGACGCAGCCTCCAGGAGGCCGCCCACTGGCCACCTACCCCTGGGTGACAGCCAGATGGCACACACTGGCCGGCCTGATGGCTCATCGGCCCTGCATTCCGCCCTGGGTGGGCACCACTGGCACGGTGGGAGCCGATGCCCCTAACGCTCCTTCGGTCACCCTGACCGAGGGTCGATGGCAGATCTCTTCCGAAACCTGCAATGCCCAGCCCTGCCAGCTCCATACGGCGCCACAGGGGTGCCAGTCCAGCTGGCTCTGCCTGTTCCAGTGAAGAAGCCCTTGCCGGTGTCTGCCGGGAACCTGCCGTCTTGGCTGGCCTCCGGGATCCCGAGGCCTGGTGCTGCGGCACTGGAGAAGAGGTTTCTCACCTCTGCAATTCGGAAACCTCCAGCCTAGTCTCACGGGGATGCTGCCCTGACCCGGAGGGATCCTCCGACCGAGTGGGCACCTGCCCTGGGGACGCCCTCCCAGACTCTGGAGCCGGAAGCCCCGTCAGCTACGCCCCGTGGGGGAGAGTGCCGTGGAAAGAGAGTGGGCACCGGGAGGGGCACCAGGGACCCGAGATCCTACCGCCCCGCGGGCTCTGGGCCTACAGACGCGACCGCGGTAATCCCGACCCGGCATACGTCACCCCGTCATCCCCGGCCCTGCGGACATCACCTTGATCGAACTGCCTCTGAAGACTCTCCATCTCAGACTTGTTCCCACTCACACGATAGATGCCTTCGGTACTCAGCCCTGAAGAAAGGAAAACAGGACAGGACAGGTGAGAGCTGGAAACCCTGGAGGAAATCTCTGGGACCCCAGGCCGGGGCCACCGGGACCGCGGCCCGGGATCACCGGGGCCACCTGTACCCCTGGGTGGGATCATTGGGACCCACGGCAGGGATCGCTGGGAGGGCCAGGACCCACGGTGCAGAAATCGGGGACTTTCCAAGTGTCGGGGGGAATCGTGGATGTTACAGGCCGCATGGGCAGGCGAGGGTGAGCAGCCCTGGTCCAGAGGGCCCAGTCTCTCAGGAGAAGGGGCACCACAACCCTGGCAAGATGTGACAGGCGGGGACACCTGTTCCTTTCTTCCCAGCATCACCTGCACCAGCCCCCGAGAGGTCCAGGAGCCTCGGCGTCTCCTTTCCGTCAACACGCGCCCGCCTCCACCTGCCGCCCGCCCGGCCCCTCACCTGCATCCGCTTAGCAGAAATCTCCTCTAACATGGCCAGCCAGCCCAGCCCTCACCCCGCCCAGCGCCACGCATAATTAGAAGGGGCATCATTAGCCTGGCCAGAACAATTCATTAGAACCACTAATTACACACCAATTAGAACAAACAAAACCTCAGCCGCCGTGGCAAAGAACACCAGCATAACTGGCAGCCTGGCAATGGGGAGGGTGGGGGATCGGGTGGGAGGACGGGGACAGAGCGGGGGTTGGTGGGGGAGGGGGAACTCTGGGATGGGGAAGGAAGGAACCGGAGCCAGCAGGTGCTTGCCGGGGTAGGAGACTGCCTCTTAGCCCGCTCCGTGCCCAACGGAAACTCCGTCCCATCAGCTTTAAGGCAGTCAGTCGGCTCGCGCCCTCTTACTTTTCCTCCCTCACCATTCACTACAACCCGGCCCCCGTGCTTCACCTCTCCGGCGCCGACAGCTCAGTATACCTCGACCTCGTCCGTCTCGCCGACTCCTTGCCCACGTTCTCCCTCCCCCTTCACATCCAATAGACCGCTTCTCTCCACATTTTCTCGACCCTACCAAAATCACACCTCCTCCAAGAGGCCTACCCTGTCTAACCCTTCATTTCCCTTCCCTTCTGCTTCACCTAAGGAATCTCTACCCCTTAAGCCCTTCGATACTCACCCCATCTCAGCCCCTCAGCACTTACGTGCACTTATACTCGGTTGTTTCCCTTCTCTGTAACTTATATTAATGTCTGTTTCCCCCTAGACCGTAAGATCGTTACAGGCAGGGACCGGGCCTACCGACTCTGTTGCACTGCACTCTCCCAAGCGCTTAGGATAGTGCTCCGCATACAATAAGTGCTCAGTGAAGACCACTGATTGCACGGGCAAAGTCAGGCAGAGCTGGCTCCTGGAGTCTGAGAGCCAGGCAGACGGGCAGGCAGGCAAATGGACAGGGTGTCCCAGGGCAGAGTCAGGCACCTGAGGAAATCCAGCCTCACAAGCAGGTGATGGCTCGCTCGAGCCCCCGCCCCATGATAATGCCTACGGTGCCCCCAAGAACAGCGCTCCCTCCTCCCGCCCGACCCCCGGTGGAGAGAGATTTCTTGGGCAGGCCACCCTCTGCACCTGCTCTCTCAGCCCTCCCAACGGCTGCCTCGGTACAATCTGGATCTGCAGGGATACCCGATCAATCCTCTGCAACGTTACCAGCCCCACCGCCACCATCACCAGCATGGATAACTACCCGGTAAATGACCTAGACCGGAGCCAGCCCGGGAGGCAAACCGAAGCTCGGCCTAGTGCCCACCCGGAACCCGGGCCAGAGCCCTGGTACTTTTGGTCCGGAGGGCGCGGGTTCGCTTTTACCTCCGTGGCCCATCTATGAGCCCCACCCTGGCCCCAGGTAGGGGGCAGAGTGCCCGTTCTCCCCAGGCCCTTTGTTCATTCCCCTTCTCTCCCTCTCGGCTCTGGCCGCGCAGGTCTCCACGGCAGGGGAAAGGACACGCCGTCCGGAGGTCCCGGAGGCGGGGTCCGTTGCGGCCTCTCCCACTCGGGACACCGGTACGGACCCCGTCTCCCTGGAATTCCTGGGGCCTTCCCGTCGGAAACTGGCTCCCTCTCCCAGCCGGAACGTGGGTCGCTTTCCGGCAGCCCGGCGGGCCAGATCCCAAGGTCTGCCGCCGGTGTACGAGGTCCACTCTGATAGGGTGTCTGAACCCCGAGTCCCTCAAACCATCCCCCTCCCTCCCTCTGCTTCCCAGTGCGCGTTGTCACTGGCTGGGGTGGTGGTGGGAGGCGGGGAGAAGAGGGAAGGAGGAGGAAATCTCTCAGTTGCTAAAAAAACAAGTCTCTCTCTTTCTTACACACACACACACACACAGACGGACGGGCAGGAAGCCTCATTATGCGATGACACACACCCTGAAAAATGCCTAGAGCCACCCCCTTTCAGGGTTGGGGGATGGGAGGGCCGAGGCGTGCCGGCAGGCTCAGCCAGTAGCCCCCGTGGGCCTCAGAACTCCGGGGAACAATTTCCCAGTCAGGCCTCGGGCCCTGGGGCCAGAGAGCACCATCTCCTTGATGGGTCTGGATCTCACCCACTGTCCCCAGGCCTAGCCCCCCACCCCCTCCACTCCCGGCCAGCCCAAACTAACCAATGGAGTCACGCGTTCACAGGAGGGCCACTGGGCCCAACACTCTTAGGAAAGAACTGAGCTACGGTGAGGTCCGGCCCTGGGGGGTTGGCATTTTCGCTCCCTGACGGCCGCCCCCTGCCCCTGCCCTCTTTGGCCCCCGGGGGGAAATCCAGCCGGAGGACAAACGTTTTCCCCGCAGTGTTCTGCTCAGCGTGCGTGACTCAGCCTGAGGGACGCGGAGACGCCACACGACCCGGCCCGCCGCCCCGACACTCAAAGCCGCTTCCCGGGCGCTTCCCAAGATGCTCCGGGTGGCTTCCGCGTCCAGCGGCCGAGGGAGGAGGTCTGGGCCGGCTCTGCCCGCCGGTAGCGCCTGGTCGCGGAGGCCGACGGGAAGCCCGGCGAACACACGGTGGCCAGAGAAGCCACGGCACCACGGGGCCGGCTGTCGGGCGCTCAGGTGGGCCCCGGCTCCGGAGGCCCCCTTCCTTTCCTCTCGTCCATGACGGTGAGCTCCAACTCGCCGCCGGATTCCACCCGGGGCCCACGGGTGAAGCTGTCACAGGTCGGGGAGCGAACCTTGCCCCAGGCCACATTCACTGCAACGCGGTGGGAGAAGCCACCTGTGCGCATCGCCACGGCCATCTACAGGGGACCCCCGCACCGTGCCCGGGCGGTGGGTGCGACTCCCATTTCTCCCCCGCCGCCCGGTTCCGGCTGCAATGGAGACTGGCACCACCACTGGCTTTCACCCGCTGCCATCAGCAGACGGTGGGCGGGGTCTGGGTGGGCAGGATTCGGGCCTCAGGCTCTAACGGCCGCCCTCCAACCCCCTTCCAGCGCACAGCACGGCCCCCAGGGCCGCGACCAGCGCCCCCTCCCGCAGCTCAGCCGCGGCCCCACGCTCACCTGTCGCTTCAATGTATTCAATACAGCGCTCGATAAAGATGGGGATCGGCCTGTCCGGAGTGACCACCGTGGCCAAGGGGACCCCAAAATAGTTACTCTCCCACATCGTCTTGGTGATGGACGGCCGGGGCTTGGGCTTTGGTTTCTGTCAGGGAGAGAGGGGACAGTCTGGTTAGCAGCCAGGCGGCGGTGGAGGGGACCACCTCTAGCCCACCCCCAAGGAGACGGCGGCGGAGGGGTCCGCCTCCGGCCCACCCCTAGGGATACGGTGGCGCCCCATGGCCCGGACAGGCGAGCCAGGTGGTGGCGGGGAGGGCGCCCGCCCAAGGGAGACCCACGGTCCTCTCCAGCCGCTAGCGGCTGCTTCCCGCCTCCCCGGCTGGCGGGCAGCAGTCCAAATCACCCCCACGGGGGGCCACCGCCACAGGCGTGGCCGGCACACGTATCCGACACCCCTGATTGGATGTGTTGGGGCAGGGGCCCGGAGGAAACGGGAAGTTCCCCAACCCGCCCCCGCCCAACGAGAATCTCATTCCGGAGACACGACACGGCCCTTAGAAGCCAACTTGTCCTCCTCTTTCGCCTTAGGGAGGGGACGAGACACCAGAACAAAAACCTGTGTTGGTTGAAAGCCCCCTCTGGCTACCCCCTACCCACCCCGGGCCAGGCCCCGGCTCCATGTCGAGGGGTCACACCTCTCGGGGTCTCAGTGCCCCCTCCGGGGAGCGGGGATGAGACGGAGCGCCCCGCTCTGCCAGCGGTTCCCACTGGGAGCCGTATGACCGCCCCTTCTCTTAGCCACTACAGCACCTGAACAGTCCAGGTGGTGGGAGTCAGGAGGGCAGCAAGGCCTGGCATGGCTGCCCCAGCCTGGGGTTAGCAATTCCAATTCCAACCGGACACAGACGAGTTACCAGGTGGGTGGGTAAGGTCCCAGGCCAGTGGGCGGAAGGAGCACCCGGGGCAGAGAGCACTAGTGCGGGCAGCCGAGGTGTGGAGAGGGGAGAACAAAATGGGAGGGAGGGGCGGAACTCCGGGGCCGCTTCGCTGACCGGCCCCAAGGAAAATGCCTCCTGAAGCGGCGGGGAGATCGGAAGGCCGGCCGGTGCCACGCCCCGGCCCGCGCGTCGTTCACCTGGGGGCCCCTGCCTCGCTTCGACGTTGACGACGCGGGCAGCCGGCACTTGGCCCACACCGAGGCGGGGCGGGGCCTCCACGTCCAGACGACCCGCACGGAGCGAGCGGAGGGGCGGCCCCTGGAGTGGGCGGGACTAGGGGGTGCAGGCCCTATGCCTCGGGGTGCCAGGGACCGCTGAGTCAGGATGCAGCACAACCCATGGGCCCCGGGGCTCTGCCCTGGGCCGCTGCTCCCCACTCACGGGCTCCTGGAAGAACCCTCCGAGTTGATCGAGTTGCTTTGCACTTCTCCCCCACTTCCCTACGCTTGGCAGGGACGCCCTGTCCCCCTTCCAGGCTGTGGGGAGCGACGGCGGGCCACCTCAGCGTCCCAGGCCAGTCAGCACATCCGGCAGGCTTCCTCAGCCAGGCAGGAATCACGGGGAGGGAGGAAGGGGGGGGAACGGGCCCAGGAAACGGGAGGACGATCCACTTGGATTTCATTAGTGGGACGGAATCTATTCTTCCAGCGTGGAGCCGGTCAAGCCAGTTGACGAGAGCGGAGGGAGCCCCTGGCCCTGCGCCCAGAGGGCCCGCGACGGGTCCTGCCGACCCGGGGGGAACAGCGGGGGACACCTCAAGATCCGACGGGCGGCCACGCCTCAGGGTGTCAGCCTCCTCGTCACCCTCCTAATCCCTCCCTCCCCACTGGCGCTCTCATCCCCACGGCCGGGGCAGCCGCCCAGCCCTCTTCAAGGGCGAGCATCCTCGGCAGGCCGGGGCTCCCCGGGAGCGTTCCCAGGCCCTCCGGCCCCCGGCCTCCCCCGCCTCCGCCCCGCCCCCGGCCCAGCCTACCTTGGTGGTCCGGCGCAGGCTGCGCAGAATGTTCCTCCGCCTGGGGTCCTCATCCGCCTCGTAGGGGACGACGGCGTTGTCCCCCTTGTAGGCCGGCGAGGCCTGGTCATCGTCCTTCTTGCGGACGGGCCCCAGCTCGTCGTCACTGCCCACGCTCAAGCTGCTGCGGTAGCGGGCGAAGCGGCCCAGGCGGGCGCAGCGGGCCCGGTAAAGGGCGGGCTTGCGGGCGGCGGCGGCGGCCGGGCGGCCCCGCTCCAGGGAGCCGCTGTCCAGCTCGCTGTCGCTGCCGTTGCCACCGCCGTTGGCCTGGGCCTTGTTGATGTTGCGCACGGTGATGATCTTGCCCTGGGTGCTGTCGTGAGGCACCGAGTAGATGTTCTCCTCGTCGCTGCGGGGCCGGACCACCGCGTCCAGGGGCTCCGCGTAGTCGGAGGGGTCGAAGCCGTCGGGGGGCAGCCAGGGCCCGGCCGCCAGCGACCTGCGGGGTCCGTCCCGGAGGCCCGGGTCCGGGGGCGCCGCCTCGAAGGGGCCGGCCGGCGGCTTGGGCTTGGGGGGCCCCCGGTCGTTCAGCCGGCTCTCGAAGGCGCTGACGAGGAAGGCCAGCCCGTCGCCGGGCTCCGGCTCGGCCGGGAGCCTGGGGGGTTCCGCGGGCAGGGCGGGCGCCGCCTCGTCGCGGAAGGGGCTGCCGGAGGAGGGGGGCGGGGGTGGAAGCGGGGGCTCGGCGTCCTCCTCGGAGTCGGGAGGGTGCGAGTTACAGAGGAGCGGGGAGCCGGCGCGCGGGGAGCGGAGGGGCGGGTCGTCGGCGGGGCCGCAGCAGGCCTCGGCCGCGTGGTCGTACATATGCGTGGCCTCGACGATGTTCTTCTTGTCCAGCACATCCTGGAAGAAGGGGTGGAAGAGGTCCAGGCGGGGCGGGGGCTGGGTGGCGGGCAGCAGGCCGGCGAAGCGGCCGGCGATCTCCTGGGCGATCTCCTCGGCCTCGCCCAGCTGCTCGGCGGCCGGGCCGTCGGCTGCCTCGCCCGCCAGGCCCACCAGCTGCACGGGGACGATGTCCTGCACCTCGCAGAGGAAGGCGCGCAGCATGGCCAGCGAGGCCCGGCGCTGGGCCGAGAAGACCACCATGTAGCCGTGGACCAGGCGGGTCTTGCGCAGGCCGAAGGCGGCGTGGTAGGAGAGGACGCAGAGCTCCAGGCGCTTGGGGTGGGGGCCGAGGGGCAGATCGAGCAGGACCGAGTGGGGGCCCGCGCGCTGGGCGGGCCTCCCGCCGGGGGCCCGCAGGATGGGCAGGAGCAGGTCGTCGGCGCCCAGCGGGTCCCCGCACATGAGGCAGACCACGACGCGCAGGTCGGCGTCGGCCAGGTCCCCGGGGCCCGGAGAGGGGCCGCCGGCGGCGCCGGGGTCCTGGGCCCGCCGGGCGTCCAGCAGGCCCTTGAGCAGCTGGGCCACGTGCCGCTCGCTCAGGCCGCGCCCGGCGGGTTCGGCCAGGTCGCAGCGCAGGCGGGCGGCCGCCTGCTGGCCCTGCTGGACCAGGCTGGCCAGGCTGTCGCCGCCGGGCTCCCCGCCCCGCCGGTTGACCAGGAGGAGGGTGAGCGGGAGCGGGGCCGGGCGGGGTCCGCGCCGGCCCAGCGTGGCCTCGCGGCTCTTCTCCACGCTCTCCACCACGTAGGCCAGCGCCTCCTTGGAGTCGTAGAGGGCCAGGCAGCCGTGCGGCTGGAAGGTGGGCGTGCGGAAGGCGTTGACGGGCAGCCGGACGTTGCCCTCGATGGGCCGCAGGGCCAGCTCGTAGACCTGGCCCTCGACGACGAACTGGTCGTCGCCGGTGCACAGGGCCCGGATCTCGTTGGCCAGCTCGCGGGCCAGCCCGTCCTGGCCCAGGACCACCAGGTTGACGCGGCCGGGCGGCGGGTCGGAGGCCCCGGGCCGGCGGGGGCCCAGGGCCCGCTCGACCCAGGCGTCCACGCAGAGCGGGCCGGCGGGGCAGGTCTCCCGGGTCGGGTGGTAGACGAAGTGGACGTGCTTGAGGACCAGGGCGTCCCGCTCGGGCTGCAGCTGGCGCAGGGCCTGGAAGCGAGGCTCGTCGCCCAGCACCTCCTGGATGACGGCCATCTTCTCCTTGCTGGGCTGGGCGTCCAGGCCCAGCTCGTAGAAGAGCTCGGAGAACTCGAGCAGCAGCTCCTGCAGGTCCTCCCGGGCCCGCTCGGCCAGGCGCCTCTGGTGCCTGCCGTACAGCTCCAGGCAGGCCGGCTCGTCCAGCCAGGGCGAGAAGTCCTCCTCGCTCAGCACGAAGCTGCGCGCCTCCTCCCAGGGCTTGCCCGGCGTGACGAAGGGCGAGGCCTCCAGGTGGGCCCGGAAGGCCCGGCGCGCCTCGGCCCGCTTGCGCTCGCCGCGCAGCTTGTCCACGTGGGCGGCGTAGAGCCGCTCGGCCGGCCCCGTGCCCAGCAGGTCGAAGGGGATGCGGTCGTCGGCCGCCTGGTCCACGTGGCTGGTGGCGTCCCAGGGCGTGGCCTCCAGGACGACGAACCAGCGCGGGAAGTCGGGCCGGCTCTCCAGCAGCCGCTCCGCCTTGCCCCGGCTCAGGTGGTCGATCTCGTCCAGGTCGGGCAGCAGGGCGTCCAGAGCCAGGGGCAGGGCCGCCAGGTAGAGCCGGCGCCGCCGCTCCACGTGCTCGTGCCGCAGGCGCAGGGTGTGCTGGGCGAACAGCTTCTTGGCCTTGGGCGTGCCCTCCAGGTAGACGTAGTCCTGGAACTCCGGGGCCGCCTGCAGCTGCCGGCTGGCCCCCGGCCAGCTGTCCTGGTGGCTCTTCACCAGGCGGCTCACCAGCCACTCGTAGCGGTCCTTGGCCGCGGCGATCTGCTGGCTCTGCTGCTTCAGGGCCTCGAAGTAGGGCACGATCTTGGCCTTGCCGCGGCCCCGGTCCGCCAGCTGCACCACCGTGCTGAAGGCCAGGTCCACGTTCACGTTGGAGCGGGCCGACGTCTCCACCACCTGCAGGTTCTTCTTGCTCAGGGCGAAGGCGTGGGCGTCCCGGATGTAGCGCTCCACCCCCTCGTCGCACTTGGTCAGCACCAGCACCACGGGCTTCTTCGTCTTGGCCAGCTGGGCGTGCAGGCCCGAGGCGAAGCGCAGCTGCTCGGCGAAGTTGCGGTTCATGCCCCGGCTCACGTCCACGCACAGCAGGAACCCGTCCACCAGCAGCTTGCCCTCCGGCATCTGCTTCTGCTCAAAGTCCTGCTCCAGCCCCAGCTGGTCCGTGCAGAAGTACATGAGCTTCTCGGCCGAGGCCAGCTTGGTGGCCGCCGCCCGCTTGATGTAGGGCTGCAGGGCCGTGCTGCGGTGCGGCTGGAACGTCTGGTCGTCGATGAACTCCGTCTGCTCCACCACGTGCATCTTGCATTCGCCGCAGTCCTCCAGGGCCCGCCCCACCTCCCCCCAGTACAGGAAGTGGTCGTTGTTCACCACCCGGCCCCCGAAGTCGCTGGTGCTCAGCACCGACGTGTGGTCCAGGTGGAACTCGTCGGCGCTGGGCCGCACGAACCGGTTACACAGGCACGACTTGCCCACCCCGCACTGGCCCTTCTCCTTCTCCGTCCCCGACAGGCCCACCACGCTGATGTGGTAGGTCGGGCTGCGCGCGTCCTGCTTCCGGGCCATCATCATCGTCGTCCACACATCCTGCCACAGTCCCCCGCTGGCCAGATGCCCGCTGGGCTCCAGGGCCCCGCGCCGCGCCGGGCGGCGGCTAACGCGCCGGGTGAGCCGCGCCGGGCGGCCGCTAGCTCGCCGGGTGCACGGCCGGCCCCATCCGCCGGGCGGACCGGCGGGGCGTGGATCCGATCCGCTCTCCGGCAGGTGACGGGCAGCATCTACGCCTTTCGGGGCGGGAGAGAGGGAAGAGAGGGTTCCAGTCAGCGTCTGGAGAAAGCGAGGGCCCGGCCGCCCCCGCCCCCCACAGCTCCCCCTCACCGTCCGTGAACGAGGCTCTCCGCCATCGGGCGCCCCTTCCCGCCACCCCCTCCAGGCCTCTGCACCCCTTATGTCCAGGCGAGGCACCCGTCTAGCCGTCCCTCGCCCTCCCCTCTCCCCTCTGTCCCCCAACTCTCGCCACTCCCCCGCCCTCACATTCGAAGCCCTCCTATAATCCCACCGACTCCAACCAGCCTGCCTCGATTGATTTCCCAGCAACCCGAGCCCTATGTCATCCCTTCAACCGACTCTACCCCTCAGCAACTCACTTACGCCCTGCCTTAGCGCATATGCATATGAGTGTATTATTACTTTTTATGAATGCTATTTTTTATAAAGGGATTATTTTTTTCCACCACCCGCGTTGCCGGTTTTTACACGTCTGTCTCCCTCGTCAGAATGCAAGCTCCCTGTGGGCAAGGGAACGTGCCACTTCTTCCTTCTGGGTGTCCAATATAATGTTCCGCCCCAACCGGGCACTCGGTAATTGCTGCTCTGACTCCCACCGCTGCAGCTGCTACTGCCATTTCGACCACTACCACGACCGCAGACGAACTTGCTCCTCTGTCCCCCGGTCGCTCCTGCAGAATGTTTCAGCAACCCAGGAAGCAGGGAGGGTCCAGGGGTGCTCCTCCTTGCAGGCCTCTTGCCCGGATGTCTCGCAAAGACACCGTATCAACTCGCGTGGCCAGTTCCCAAATGGATCCGGCCGTGTTCCCTGTCTTTTCTGTGGACCGGGAGGCCTCACCGGCGAGAAGACGCGAGGTTCCCACTTCTGCCTGGATGGACTTTACATCCCGTGGGCGTGCGAGCACCCCGAGCAGAGGCCTAAAGCCCCTCCCTGTGCCCTGCACAACAAAGCGGCCTCTACGTCCCCACACCGGGGGCAAGGCCGATCGCGGAACCCGGGAGAGCCACAGGGAGCCCAAGGTGACCGGTGGGCACAACCGAGCGGGGGCTCTGCGGAACTCTGGCAGAGGACCGGAGCGCGGGGTGCCCGAGTCGCAGCCAGAGAAAGAGAGTTTCTAGGTGCTGGCACTAGGCTCTCACCACCCTCCTGCTGTCTCCAGCACCCCCAGCCCGCTCCTCTGAGTCGCCCGGCTCGACGGTGCGCTAACCGTGTGAGCCGGTTTTGCGTACGGACCGGGTTACCTTCCCGAGTTCTCCGCGGCAGACTCCTCCCCGCGCCCAGGTGGCGGGGTCAGGACCCTGGAAATAACGTGACCCAAAGCTGCCCGCTCCCTCTTCGGCACGTCCGTGGCTCGAACGCTTCCGCCTCCCCAAGCCGCTTGCTGCGGGGGCCTTGGAAGCAGTCACCTACGTGGCCGTCGCCGCCCCCCACTCCCACCACAAAGAACCAACCGTTTCAGGAGGGGAACGCCCACCGCGGAGAATACAACGCGGATCCTTTTTCTCGCTAATGTTTAGGAACAAAAGAAAATGACAGGAAACGTATAAGGTAATAAAATCCTCAACAATAACCAGCCTTGCAAGAGGGTGTGGCCACAAACCTCCCATGAGACACCTCGCCGGTCTAGCCAAGGTACTGGTTCCCCTGGTCCCGGGCTTCCAGTGGAGAAGGAGGGCTAGGAGGGGAGCTAGACTGTAAGCTCCTGAAAGGGCAGGGATCGGGTCTTCCATCTCCGCCGGACTCTTCCAGGCGCTTAGCAGGCAGGACATGCTCAGCCAATGCTACTTATCGTTGGAGGAGAGGAGAGGGAAAGGGAGGAGGCCGGGGCGGGGCTCAGCCTGCAGTTCCTGCTCCAGGGGGCTACTCTTGCCCAGGTCTGCTGGCCCGGGATAATAATTACGCTCATAAGGCACCGATGGCTTTACACACTTTCTATGTGCGGATGGAAGGACCCAGTTGCGCTGGCCCGTTACCTGGGCATTGGCTGGGCCACGTGAGTCGCTCTTGCAGAGTCGACCCGACCTGTACGGGTCCCTCTGCACAGGGCTCCCAGGTCCAGACGCAGCACCACACAACGGCCCCCCCGATCATGTGGGCAGAGGCGCGGGGGTTTGGTTGCGGCACGTGGATGGACGGGAAGGCGCGAGCCTCGTAAAGAGCGCGCCCGGGTCAGCGTCCCGTCGATCTAACTGACCACCCGTCTCTTCGCATGAGCCACGGCCCTGGACTTTCTCCCTGAATGGCAGGGCCGGCCCCGGTGGAAATTGATTTCTGGCTTCCGACCCTGAGCCCCCTCCTCTCCCTCTCCCGCCCCCATTCAATCCCTCCCCGCCTTCCTCCGCCCCACCGGTTCCTGAGCCCCCGACAGCCCTTCCTCAGCCCAGAGAGCCTCACCCGCCTGGCACACCTGCCTTGCTAGGCCTCTTGCTGGTCCCGCCCTGCCGCCTCGCCCCCATGGCAGAGGCATGGTCACACGTGGCTCTCCCACAGCACAAAAACAAACCCAGAAATGAGCTCCAGGGGCAGCTTGCACAATTTGCTGCCCAGGAACTCCAACTGAGCGGCCCCCTGCCCGGACCGCGACCCTCTCCTCCTCCCCCCAGGTCCGTGGTGCCCTGATCACCCGACAGGAGCAGACCCTACAGGCCACGATGCTGTCGCCTGTCACTGGGCTTTCCCATTCGCTTCTCTCCGTCGCCAGTCTGTTTCTGCTGTCACTGTCCCGTCTCAGATTGTGAGCGCAGTACTGGGCCCGTCTGGCTCAGCATCCTTATTCCTTGGCCCGGCCCAGGGCTCCACGGGGCTCTGTTCAAAGCCCTCGGGACAATGGGAAATGTGCTTCCTTTGGGAGGGGCAAAGAATGGACCCCTATCTCTGCATTGACCTAACAACTCCACGTAACACAGCCCTCCCTGTAGCCACCCCACCACCACCCCTGGCCACTCCCTCCACCCTGACTCTGGGCAGTAGGTCGGTGCCGGAGGACAGACTACTTCCCTTTGTCCATAAGCTGCCTGCCTGCGCGGTAGATAACTGAGAGGAGCCATCGTTGCCGAACCCCGGCTGGGGAGCCGAAGCCCCGCCATGCCATGCTGTGCCCTCACTGCCCTCCCTGCTTCTGCACACGGGTCACCCTCCAGTGCTGACCTTTAAACTCGACGGCAAACAAGTCTTCGGTCGGGTAAACACCGCTGCGTCTCTCTGCGGACCAGACCTTCACCCAGAGGGGTCTCTGAGTGCGCGCACATGTGTGCGGGGGGCAAGCTGGGGGTGGGGGGAACAGATACCCACACCTGACAGCTGCCCGCCCCAAGCCGAAGCAAGCCCCTACCACCCCACAGCCAGAAGGCACCAGTCCCAACTCCCTTCCTCCCTCGCCGAAGGGCCAGTTGGCCTGACGCCTGTTCAGAAGCCGAACACGGGGGCTTCCGTTGGGGGAACTCTGGAGGAGGGCGCTCCCCCTCCCCCGCCCTCCCCCGCCCCTCAGGCTACACTCGGGGTCGGTCTCTAGAGCTGAGCTCCAGCTGACAGGAAGAACCCGAGGAGCTCACTTCTCTCCGCTCAAGGCCAGAGTTTCCTTCCCAAAGCCTGACCCCCCCCGCCCCCCAACTGCTCCCTCCCACGGGATCCACCGCAGTGGAAGATGAGGAGAAATTTTTTAACCAGATCACACAGCGGGTTGGGGAGCGTGCAGGGGTGAGGTTAGGGGGACAGTGGGAGCAGAGACGGCTCGGGCTGTCCACCGGGTCGGCGGGAGCCCACGTGGCGCTGGTGGCGGAGGGCAGCTGCCCAGAAGGGACCAGAAAGGAAGCCCCAGGCCTCCAGGCCCCCAGCCCGGGGAGATTAACGCTGAGCAGGAACAGGAAGTGACCCACCGAGCCTTCCAGCTGGAGGCTGCCCTGGTCCCGGGACTCAGCAAAACTCCCGGCTGGGCAAGAATGCTGCCAGGCCCCGGGCCAGCAGAAGGGAGAAGCCCCCAGCTGCAGGGGGGTGGGGGGACGGCTGGCAGCTTCAGCCTCACGCCGGGGGTAGGGAGGGGGATGGTTCAAGAGGCACAACCCCGCTGGGGTGAGAGGGAGAAGTCAGCGGGCCCCCTGAAAGCAGAGCTCAGGACTTAAGTTCGTTGTAGGCAGGGAACACGTCTACCAACTCTGTTATATTCTCTCCCAAGCACTTAGTACAGTGCTCTGCACACAATAAGCGCTCAGTAAATACGATTGACCGACTCGGTCCTGGGGGTAGTGGGTCGCTCCCAGATGGGCGACGGTCAGGAAGGCGGGAACCGTGGACAGGGTGTGGCGGGCTGGAGTCTATAAGCTCCTTAAAAGCGGGGATCCGGTCTACTCTCGCTGGTGTACTCTCCCGTCAATGGATTAATACCATCTTCGGTGAGGCTGCGGAACCCCCATGTCCTGAAAACGGCTTCTTGGGAACAGGAAGCATGCTGAGGCGGCAGCCCCCAGCTGTGGCCCCCAACTCCCCGATACAAAGGCGGGAGGGACTTCCTACCAGAAAGTCAGTAAGTCAGTCAGTCACCGCCGCTGCCACTGCCTCTCGGACCTTCTCTCGGCGACCCTACCCTGGCTCCCGTCCTCCCCCGCTGGCTCGGGGACGGTGAACGAAACTCTGACCACCACAGGGGACCCCTCCGGGGAAGGGAAGGAGGAACAACGGGATTTATGGACCACCTACTGGGTGCCATGCACTTCTGACCATACGACAACCTTTCCGGGGCTCGGGGCCAGGGACCGCCCCGGCTGACACCTCTGGCTCTTGGCCCGGCTCCGGGATCCCCCATCCTCACGCCGTACGTCCTGATGCTTTGGGACCCCTGCTTCTCTGCCACATGCTTCAATAGCGCAGGTCACGCACCCTCCAGGACACCCTGCTTTAGCCCCAATGCTGCTGGTCCCCCACCACCCCTGGGCGATGGAAGGGTGGCAGTGCCCACGGAGAGGAACAGGACCTCCAGTCCCAGAGGGGTCGAGGACCCAGGTGGCACTGTGAGGTTCGTGACCCAAACCAGGCCCCGGAAGTTCTGGTGTTGGATCAGGAGCTCGTTGCTCCCTCACACCCATTTTTTTCCCCATGGTATTGTTAAAGCGCTTACTAGGTGCCAAACACTGTTCTAAGCCCTGGGTTAGAGACAAGGTAATCTGGTTGGCCCCAGTCCATGCCCCACATGGGGCTCCTGGTTGTAATCCCCATTTTATATTGAGGTAACTGAGACCCAGAGAAGTGAAGTGACTTACCCAAGGTCACATAGACAAGTGGCTGAGCCGGGACTAGAACTCAGGTCTTTATGACTCCCATGCCCGTGCTTTAGCCACTAGGCTTTGCTGCTTCTCATGGGGACTTAGGTGTGGGGAGGCCACAGTACCAGACTGGGAGCACTGTGCTCATTTGTATATATTTTTATTCCCCTATTTATTTTGTTAATGAGGTATCCATCCCCTTGATTCTATTTATCGTGATTATGTTGTCTTGTTTTTGTCTGTCTCCCTCCACCGGATTAGACTGTAAGCCCGTCACTGGGCAGGGACTGTATCAGTTGCCGAATTGTCCATTCTAAGCGCTTAGTATAGAGCTCTGCACATAGTAAGCGCTCAGTAAATACTACTGAATGAATGAATGAAAGTGGCCGGGACTGCTTACCCAGAGAGTCCCAGAACAATCCACCAGACTAGGCTGAATTCTGTTGATTGCCCCGGGTCCCCCGCGGAGAGTTCGGCTGGAAGGCCCTGCGATGTGGGAGCCCTCAGCTAGCCACCCCACGACCCTCTCTGGTGCCAGGGGCATGCAGGAACAGCAGCATACAGCTGCCAACTCCCTGCTTCCACTGACTTGGGGGACAGTTTCAGTCCAGGTTCCTCACTGAGGGTCGGAAAGACCACTTCAGCGTGCCTCAGTGGAAAGGGCTGGGGCTTGGGAGTCAGAAGTCATGGGTTCTAATCCTGCTCCGCCGCTTGTCGGCTGTGTGACTTTGGGCAAGTTACTTCACTTCTCTGGGCCTCAGTTCCCTCATCTGTAAAATGGGGATCAAGACTGTGAGCCCCACGTGGGAAATAACCTGATCACCTTGTATCCCACCCAGCGCTTAGAACAGTGCTTTGCACATAGTAAGCGCTTAACAAACGTCATCACTACTATACTCTCTGGGGGTCCCGGCTTCTGTTCTTAGAGGCTTTGTCGGGCCCCAACAGGAGAGTTTGCGGCATCTCTGCACGACTCCTAAAGCAGAAGAGCATCCTGATGGCAAATTAAGGAGGGCTGTCCACCATTGTCGTTCCTCTCCTCCACAGAGAGGAGCAAATGTCAGATGAGGCCAAAATGAGAAGCCGTGTGTCCTAGTGGAAAGAGCATGGGTCTGGGAGTCAGATGAGCTAGCTTCCAATTCCCACTCTGCCACTTGTCTGCTGTGTAAACTTGGGCAAGTCATTTCATTTCCCGGTGCCTCAGTTATCTCATCTGTAAAATGGGGACGGTGTCCATCCTGATTATCTTGTATCTAGCCCAGCTCTTAGAGAAGCAGTGTGGCTCAGTGGAAAGAGCACAGACTTAGGAGTCAGAGGTCATGGGTTCTAATCCTGGCTCCGCCACCTGTCAGCTGTGTGACTTTGGGCAAGACACAACTTCTCGGTGCTTCAGTTACCTATCTGTAAAATGGGGATTGAGACCGTGAGCCTCATGTGGAACAACCTGAATACCCTGTATCTACGCCAGCGCTTAGAACAGTGCTTGGCACATAGTAAGCGCTTAACAAATACCAATATTATTATTACAATGTCTGGCACACTGTAATACCACAAAAAAAAATGAGGGGGTTTTGATGCTGTCCAGAGCTTAGGCTGCGCTCCAGGCTAGGAGCACAGATGCATGCAGTACCAAGGTGGCCAATTTCTCAGCCCCACAGCAAGGACTCTAACCTGCCGGGCAATAGGATTGTGCACATTCTGCCACAGGAGAGTGAACTCGGGTTGCCCAAAATGGCCCCACCCTGGTCTCCCTCTTCAGATCAAATGCAGACTGTCACCAGGTAGACGGGGGCTCCCATCCCAGAATGACCAATCATTTTTATTGAGCTCGGACCGTACTAAGCATGAACCATAAGCACCCTTGGATGAGTCAACACAACAATAGAAGAGACACGTTCCTTGCCCTCAACGAGCTTACAGTCTTAAGGGGGAGACAGACATTTATATAAATGAACTACAGATATAGACGTAAGTGCTGTGGGGCTAGGGCGGTGAATACCGGGAGCGAGTCAGGCGATGCAGAAGTGATCGGGAAAGGGGGAATTGAGAGCTGAGTCAGGGAAAGCCTCTTGGAGGAGATGTGCCTTCTTCTTTGAAGTGGGGGGAGAGAAATTGTCTGCCAGAGATAAAGAGGGAGGGTGGTCCCAGGCCAGAGGCAGGACGAGGGCAAGAGATCAGTGGCGAGATAGACGAGACTGAGGTACAGTGAGTAGGCTGGCATTAGAGAAGCGAAGTGTGCGGGCTGGGTTGCAGGAAGAGAAGTAGCGAGGTGAAGTAGGAGGGGGCAAGGCTGTTGAGTGCTTTAAAGTCAACGGGGAGGAATTTCTCTTTGATGCGGAGGTGGATGGGCAACCGTTAGAGGTTCCGGAGGAGGGGGGAAACATAGCCTGAACATCATTGTAGAAAAATGATCAGGGCAGCAGACTGAAGTATGGACTGGAGTGGGGAGAGTCAGGAGGCAGGGAGATCAGCAAGGAGGCTGTTATAGCGATCAATGCGGGATAGGATAAGTGCTTAGATTAATTAATTAGATTAAACAAATACCAACATTATTATTCTGGATGGAGAGAAGAGGTCGGATTTTAGCAATGCTGTGAAGTTTGAACAGACAGGATTTAGTGAAAGATTGAATATGTGGGCTGAATGAGAGAGAGGAGTCAAGGATAACTCCAAGGTTCGAGCTTGGGAGACAGAAAGGATGGTGGTGCTGCCTACAGTGATGGGAAAGTCAAGGGGAGGGCAGGGTGGAAAGATAATGAGTTCTGCTTTGGACATATTAGGTTTGAGACATGTTAAGTCGATGGAGACAACCACGTAGAGATTCTTCAAGGCAGGAGAAAATGCAAGACTGAAGAAAGGGAGAGAGATCAGGGCTGGAGAGGTAGATTTGGGAATCATCTGCATAGAGGTGGTAGTTGAAGCTCTGGGAGGGAATTGAGTTCTCCGAAGGAGTGGGTGCAGGTGGAGAACAAAAGGGGACCCAGAACTGGACTCTGAGGGAACCCCCCCAGTTAGAGGGTGGGAGGCAGAGGAGGAGCCCGCGAAAGAGACTGAGAATGAGTGACTAGAGAGACAGGAGAACCAGAAGAGAACAGTGTCTCCGAAGCAGAGGCTGTATCATGTTTCCGGAGAAGCAGCAGGGCTTAGCGGAAAGAGCACGTGCTTGGGGAGTCTGTGGGTTCTAATCCCGGCTCCGCCACTTGTCTGCTGTATGACCTTGGGCAAGCCGTTTAACTTGCCCGATTAGACTGTAAGCCCGTCAAATGGCAGGGACTGTCTCTGTTGCCGACTTGTTCATTCCAAGCGCTTAGTACAGTGCTCTGCACATAGTAAGTGCTCAATAAATACTATTGAATGAATGAACTTCTCTGTGCCCCAGTTACCTCATCTATAAAATGGGGATTAAGGCTGTGAGCCCCACGTGGGACAACCTGATTACCTTGTACCTACCCTAGTGCTTAGAACAGTGCTTGGCACATAGTAAGCGCTTAACAAATACCATCATTATTATTTTCAGGGGAAGGGGTGGTCAACAGTTTCAAAGATAGCTGAGAGGTCAAAGGACATTGGGATGGAGTAGAGGCTGTTCGATTTGGCAAGGAGGAGATCAATTTGTGATCTTTGTGAGGGTGGTTTCTGTTGAGTGAAAGGGGATGGAAATGAGATGGGAGGGGGTCAAGGAGATAATTGGAGGAGAGAAACATGAGACAGCGGGAGTAGACAATTCACGCGAGGAGTTGAGAGGAATGGTTGGAGGGAGATGGGGCAATATCTGAAGGGAGCTGTGAGGAGGGGTTTTTTTTTTTAGGATGGGGTGATATGGGCATGTTTGAAAGCAGTGGGAAAGAAGCCATTGGAGAACGAACAGTTGAAGATGACAGCCAGGGAGGGAAGAAGGGGTGGTACAAATGTTTTAATAAGGTGTGAAGGGATGGGGTCGGATGAGAAGCAGCGTGGCTCAGTGGAAAGAGCCCAGGCTTAGGAGTCAGAGGTCATGGGTTCTAATCCTGTCAGCTGAGTGACTTTGGGCAAGTCATTTAACTTCTCGCTGCCTCAGTTACCTCATCTGTAAAATGGGGATTAAGACTGTGAGCCCCACCTGGGACAACCTGATTTACCTGTATCTACCCCAGCGCTTAGAACAGTGCTCGGCACATAGTAAGCGCTTAACAAATACCAACATTATTATTATTCTGCAGAGGTGGATGGGGTGATTTTTGCGAGAAGGCAGACCTTAGAAGCAGCGTGGCTAAGTAGATAGAGCACGGGCCTGGAAGTCAGAGGACCTGGGTTCTAATCCCGACTCCACCACTTGTCTGCTGTACGACCACGGGCCGGTTACTTCTCAGGGTCTCAGTTACCTTATCTGTAAAATGGGGATAAGTGTGTGAGCCCCATGGGGGACAGGGACTGTGTCCAACCCGATTAACCTGTACCTACCCTAGTGCTTAACCAGTACCATAAGTGCTTAACACCGTAAGCGCTTAACCAGTACCATAAGTAGGCATATTTACTCGAGATACTGCTGAGAAGGATGGGAGAGCTGAAGGGGCAGGAGGAGACAGGGACTGGAGAGAAGCAGGGGAGATTTTAGGGAGATCATGCATGATAGTTTCAATTTTTCCAATAAAGTAGGTAGCCAGGTCATTAGGGGCAAGGGGTGGGAGAGGCGGGGGAACAAAGAGTTTGAGAAGGGAGCTAAATGTCTGTAACAATCAGCAAGGGCAATAGGCATGGGTGTCAATAATGCTAGAGAATTTTTTCGGGCAGGGTTCAAGCACTCAAGGATCACACTGAGGTGGACAAGGTCAGCCTGATATCTAGATTTCCCCCAGCAGTGCTCTGTGGCTCATGCACAGGATTGAAGGAAGTGCACTGTGGAGATGATCCAAGGCTGTGGGTTAGTGGTAAGAGATCAACGGAGGGATAGGCGCGCAAGCGCATTGAGTTCAGTACAGAGAGTGGTGTTTGGGGGCGTCAATTTGGTCAAGGGAAGGAAGTTTGGGTACGGAAGCTAAACGGGACATGATGATGTGAGAAAATTGGATGGGGTCAAAAGAACGGAGATCTCTGTGAGGGAACAGGACAGATTTGTGGGGAGGAGGTGTGTTTGAGAGAAGGCAGGTGAGGGGGTTGTGGTCTGACAGAAAAATTTCAGAGTTGGAACAGTGTGACCTAGGGGAGAGAGCATGGGCCCAGGAGTCAGAGGATATGGGTTCTAATCCCGGCTCTGACACATGTCTGCTGTGCGGCCTTGGGCAAATCACTTAGCGCCTCTGGGCCTCAGTTACCTGGTGGGGATGAAGACGGTGTCCAAACTGATTAGCTTGCAGCTATCCCTGTGCTTAGTACAGTGCCTAGCACATAGTAAGCACTTAAATACCATTTTTAAAAGGCTCTTATTGGTAGAGATGATGAGATCAAGTGCGTGTCCAAGTTGGTGAGTGGCAGAGCTGGGGTGGAGCAGGAGGTCAGTGGAGTTACCGAAAATGGGTAGTGGAAGGTCGTCAGGAATATCTCTGTGGCTACTGAAGTTCCCGAGGATCAATGTAGGGACGGAGAAGACGACGGAATGTGAGAAAGGGATCAAAATGATTAAAAATGTTGGAAGTGGGGCCTGGGCTGGGGAGCGGTAGATGACCGTGACTAGTATTTGAAGTGGGTGGTAGAGGCAGATGATACGGGCTTCAAAGGAAGGGAGAGAGAGAGAAGTGGGCGAGGTGCGAAAGCGGCACTGGGGAGTGAGAAGGAGCCCAACTCCTCCCCCTTCCCCAGTGAATCTTGGGGAGTGGGTGAAGATGAGCACACCCCACCCAGAAAGGGCAGCAGGGGAGACCATGTCATAGGTGGAGAGCCAGGTTTCAGTGATGGCAAGGAGCAGTGACTGGGTCAGGAACAGGTCAAGTATCACGGGAAGCTTTCCCACGATGGAGCGATGGGTGCCACAGGCCCGACTTGGGTAAGGCTGAAGGGCGGAAGGAGGTCGGATGGGAGTGTGCCGAGGGAGGGGGGCCGGGGGGCGGCAGGAAATCCGGATTAGGGACACCACTGAGACAAAAAGCCCAACCACCCCCTCGTTTAAGGGGCACCTGCCTTCTCTCACCGGCACACAACCAACCGATTTGTTTGCAAACAAAGAGCCTGTGTTAAAGGCCTGAGGCTGCCGACGCCATTCACTTTCGCAGTGAGCCGGGGAGGAAGGGTGGCCCTGGCCAGGGGTTTGGTCTGCCGAGGGAAAGAGAGCAGGATGGCCCGTGAGGAGCGGGGCAGGCCCCGGCCCCACCCCCTGGCTCCCTGAGGGGAGCGGCGAGCGCGAGCAGCTCCTCCTCCTCCACCGTCCCCCCAAACCCCTTCCGCCGGGAGGCCCCGGCGCTCCTGAGGCACGGTCCTCCTGCCGCCCGCTCCCGCCAAGTTGCCTGTGGACCACCAGGCCCAGATGGGGAGGCGGGGCAGAGTGGGCTCCTTTCCACGAGCCCGCGCAGAGGCCCAGGCGGCCGGTGCTCCAACGAAGGGCGCTCCGAAAGGCCGGGCGGCGGGCGCAAGTCGGCACTTGTGAGCGCACGTTCTGCTCCACGCCCAGTGGGTTGGGACTCGCGGCCTCCCAGGGCCGGTGGCGGGGAGAAGGGTTGCGGGCGACCGCTTCGAAGCTGCCCAAGCCCCGGGGAGGAGCTAAGACTGAGCAGGGCCCCTGGGGCGTCTTCCCCTCTTCCCCCCGCGACCCCCCGGGGACACCTTCTTAATAATAATAATAATAATGGTCTTTGTTATACATTTACTGTGTGCCGAGCACTGGGGTTATCAATTTGGACACGGTCCATGTCCCACACCGGGCTCACAATCTCAAATCCCACTTTACAGATGAGGCAACTGAGGCCCAAAGAAGTAAAGAGACTTGCCTAAGGTCACCTAACAGACGGGTGGCGGAGCCGGGATGAGAACCCAGGTCCTCCTGGCTCCCGGGTCCGGGCTCTAGCCAGGAGGCCACGCTGCTTTACTCCTCCCTCTCTCGGGGTCCGGGGGCCAGGAATCCGAAACAGCAAAGCCCCTCTGGGGCTCGGATCCCTGCCGGTCAGCACGGTGGCCTAGTCTGCGGGGCCAGCACAGGCGAGGCGGCAGATTTTTAAGCAATGACAAGCCCCTCCCCTCTTCCCCCGCCACAAAACCGCATGGCCTCCTCTGTCGCCAACTGCCCCCGCAACAATCTCAAACACGGATGGCGCGAGACACCCGAACCTCCCTGTCCGGGCTCGCACGCACCCGCCCACGCCGCGGAACCGGAGGAAATGGACATGGGCACGACCGAGCCGGGGGTTTTCCAGGAGGCCCAAGCGGGGCTCCGGGCGTGGGGAACCGAAGGCATCTCCCCGGCTTGTCCCGTAAACGTGGGCCAGGAAGGGGGGCTGGGGCTCCTGAGGCGGTCCTGAAATTTGACCCTTGGGGGCGGGGATGAGTAGAGGTTGCCCAGCGAGTCCGAAAGACTTCTCTGTCCCCGGGTGCCGAGCCAAAGGGCCGGCTGGGAGCGGAGGGCCACTACTGGGCCTGGGCATCTGCCCCTATCTCCCCTGAAGCCACTTCAATGGGGTCGATTGTTGGCTGCAGTGGGACCGGAGGTCACCGGCCCAGCTGCGCCCCAACTTCCCTGGTTTTCCTCGGCCACTATTTTCGAGGACGGTTAGAGTCCCGGGGAGGGGGGAAATGCCTGCCCATCCCCAAATGTCCCCTGCCCCCAGTCCACATCCACTTCGGGTGCCCCGCCTCCGGGTGGGCAAGTGGCCTCCCTCCCCCATGGTGCCATCCTGGGGGGTAAGAGGTTTGGAGAGAGCACTTAGAGTGAACTTCATTGGATCCAGAATTTTCTCCCTTTTATATCTATGACCATGAGTGGCTGGGTTGGCTCCAAAAATGGACACTCAAATATTTGGAACAAATCATTTCGGAATCAAAATAACCGGCCCCTAAGCCTCTGGGGACTTGTAAGACTGACTTATTGGCGATGTATTTCAATAGCCACCAGCTGAACTGGGGAGGGTTCTTCACAGCCCTTCTGCTCCCCAGGGGCCCAGGAGAGTGATGTACAGTGTCTGGGGGTGGAGGCCGGAGGGTCAGTTCTCAAGAGGCCTCTGTGCCATGGATGGCAGGGGATGGACAGGAGACGGGAGCGGTGCCTCCCAAACTTTGGACAGGGAAACCAAGGCTGGTCATCGCTTGCTCACTGCATGCCAAGGCTCCGGCAGGAAACGCTCCCTCCCAGCCGGCCGCTGGCCACCAGCCGCTGAAGTACACAACTGACGAAGGACCTCGGGGCATCATCAGGAAAGGGGGGGCGGGGGGGAGGAGTGGGAGTGTGTGTGTGGAAAAAAAGAAGCTGACCGCCCCCCACCCACGAGGGGGCCAGAGCCACGGAAAAGGAACGCACAAGGCTGCCTCGGCAGACAGGCAGGCAAGCAGGGGGCAAGAGGGCCCTCCTCCTGGCTATTTTTACCAGGAGATGGAGAGATGAGAAAGGAGGAAGGAGGAAGCCTGCCAGCAAGCCACGACCCCAGGCTTCAGCTGGTCCCTGCTTCCAGGCCAGGGCCCACACTGCACCCACCTCCGTATGGGATTTCCAGCACACTGGGCCTGAAGGGAGATGCCACAACCAGTACTGGAAGTGCGAAGGGGCCCACAGCAAGGCCCAACTGGGCATACAGAAGGCACCGGGGGCATGGTAGGGCCCAGCTGGGCGTATCGGCCCCAAAATAGGAAGGGTCCACAGAAAGCGGGACCCAGACTAGGCTATCCCTCGGCATAGTCTAGTTAACAAATGGCGGGACGGTGAAGCAGAGTGATGGAGGGAGCCAGGCCCTGCCGGAGAAGTGGTCTGACTGAGGCAGTTGGGAACTAGCTGAAGCCAGGAGGGCTGATGGCTGCCAGTCTCTCTCCTCCCACCCTGGCTGGGCCTCAGCGACTGCCTCCAGGAAGGTCCCCATCCTGGGATGCCGAGGCTCAAACTGGGGGGCCTGCAGCCCGCAAACATGGAAGCCCATGTGGCCAACTGCTGGACCCTCCCCACAGAAACTGGAATAGCACCCCTTCCCTTTTCCCAGTACTCGTTACCTCCAGGGGAGACACTCCTAGGGTCTCCTGGGTAAGTCCCTCTGGACTGTAAACTCGTTACGGGCAGGGAACTTGTCTGATTCTGTTATAACGTCCCCTCCCATGTGCTCAGTACAATACTCTGCACATAGTAAGTGCTCGATAAATACCATCGACTGATTGATTAATTAAGGAACGGGGGATGCCCTCCGCTTGCCCTTCCCTGCAGAACGACGACAGATTCCCCGGGAAGGAGAGGGGAGCTGGGGAGAAGGAGAGGCTGGAAGCGTAGGCCTGAGGGAGTCCGAACGTCAGGCCAACCAGCTTAGCCTAGTCTAGCCAGCAGGTCTGGGCACCCAAGCACCCCAGCTTTATTCCACATTAGCCGCCGGGTTCATCTCCCTCCTCCCTCCAAGCTTCCTTCGTCAGATCCCCAGCACCTTCAAACGAACGCCACCCCCAACCTCCACGGCCCCGCCGCCAACTCCAACACTCAGGGAACTTTTATACCCATCCTCAGAACTCAAATGAAGTTGATTCAGTTATTCATTTTGACCACGCTAGCTGTATTTTTTATCTGTCTCCCCCAAGCAAGGTAAGCTCCTTGTAGGCAGGGATCATGTTACTTGGTTATTCTGTACTTTCCATGCACAGAGTCCAGTGCACTACACCCAGTGGAGCTGAATAAATGCCAACTACCACTCCAGGCCGCTAATCTACCCCCAGCCTAAACTTCACTCTTCAGGCCAGATCACTTGGCTAAAACATCATTTTGCGCACATCCCCTTACTCCTCAAAAGCCACCGACGGTCACCCGTTGCTCGCCATGTCAAGCTGAAACTCCTGACCGCAATCTTCAAAACTCTCTCTCCCGCCTACCTATCCGCTCTTCTCCCACAGCACCCCAGCTCACACTCCTCACACGCCAAAGTTACTCACTGGGCTTCGTTCTTGGATCTTCCCTCACTAATCGCTTGCTCACAACCTCCCCTTGCCTGGAAGTCCCTCCCCTTCACACCTGACAGACCACTGCTCTTCCCATCTTCAAGGCCCAAGGCCCTTCTGAAATCACACCTCTTCCAAGAGGCCTTCTTGATTAATAATTAATCGTCCCACCCTCTATCTCCACAACTACAATCTCAGTACTTCCATGCCACTTTAGTATTCACAAACCCCTGCTGCATTTTTGTACATATCTTAGATAATCCATTTCCTCCCACTGATAAACTTTAGTGGCTGTTTCCTGCTCTAGACTATAAGATCCTCGAAGGCAGGCATCATGTGTACGAATTCCAATAATTCACTCCTAGATGCCTTGTACAGAAGTGCATGAACAGCGAGCGGTAAATGCTGTTGACTGATGCAGGGCCAAGATTGACACCTGGGGAAGGAGAGAAAGGACAGGGGAGGTAGCCAGACATGGGCGACACGCACAACGGAGACTGGCACCTGAAGGGCGGTGGGGCTGCGAAAAAAGCTGGAAGCAGAGTCCAGATTCTTCTTCCCCACTGCAGAAGCTTTTCTGTCTGGCTAGGACTGAAGTCAGGGGAGAGGGGAGGAAAAGAGGGAGGGGAAAAGAGGGGGGGAAGGAGGAGGGGGAAGGAGAACGGGAGAAGAGGAGGGGAGAGGAGGGGGAAGGAGGATAGGAGAGATGGGGGGAAAGGAGAGAGAGGGGGCAAGGAGAGTGAGGGGGGTGAGGAGAGGAAAGGAAAGGGGGAAGGTGGAAAGGAGGGGGAGAAGGAGGGGGAAGGAGGGGGAGAAGGAGGGGGAGAAGGAGGGGGAAGGAGGGGGAAGGAGGGGGAAGGAGGGGGAGGAGGGGGAAGGAGGGGGAAGGAGGGGGGGGAAGAAGAGGGGGAAGAAGAGGGGGAAAAGGAGAGCGGGGGGGAAAGGAGAGCGGGGGGGAAAGGAGGGGGGGAAGGAAGGCGAGGGGGGAAAGGAGAGCGAGGGGGGAAAGGAGAGCGAGGGGGGAAAGGAGAGCGAGGGGGGGAAAGGAGGGCGAGGGGGGGAAAGGAGGGCGAGGGGGGGAAAGGAGGGCGAGGGGGGGAAAGGAGGGCGAGGGGGGGAAAGGAGGGCGAGGGGGGGAAAGGAGGGCAGGGGGGGAAAGGAGGGCGAGGGGGGGAAAGGAGGGCGAGGGGGGGAAAGGAGGGCGAGGGGGGGGAAGGAAAGAAAGAAACGGGGGAAGGCAGGAGGAGGGAAAGCAAAAGGAGGGAAGCAAGGAAGGGGGGAAGGAGAGAAGGAAGGAGGAAGGAGAAAGGAGGGAGAGCTGGAAGGAAGAGGAAGGAGGAGGGACGGGGAAGGGAGGAGGGAGGGAGGGGAAAGGAGGGAAGGCAGGAGAAAGGAAAAGGATGGAAGGAAGGGGGAGAGGAAGGAGAAAGGGGGGAAGGAGAAAGATTAAGGATGGGGGGTGGAGGGGGGAAGAGACGATGGATGGCCAGACCCCAACCCATCCCCCACGCCGCCCGGAGGAGCAGCCCCTCTCCCCTCCCCCTCCCCGGCGGAGCGGAGGGGCGGGGTGGGGGTGGGGGGGCGCAGATGGAGGCTGACTCCCCCGGCCCGGGGCTTCCATTGTTCCCAGACCCCCCGGCTCCGGCCCCGGGCCCGGGGCGGCGCCCCAGACCCGCTGGGCGGGGACGGGGGGGGAGGGAGGAAGGGATGGAGGGAGGGATGGATGGCGGACTCACCCGGCCGCGGGCACGGCTGCTCAACGCCGCCCCGGACCCTCCGCTCTCCCCGCCGGCGGCGGCGGCGGCGGCGGCGGCCTCAGCGCCATGTTCTCCTCCTGCTCCTGCTCCTCCGGCGGCGGCGGCGGCGGGGCGGGGGTCGCGGGGCGGCGCGGTCCGGTCCCGTCCTTGGTAATGGCGGCGCGGCCGGCTCCCTCTGCCCACCTCCCCGCCCCCGACCCTCAAACCCGGGCCGGACCCTCCGCCCCGGGGGCCCGCGACGGACGGCGGGGAGCGCGCGCGCGCGCGCGAGACCGACCGAGAGCGATCCGGCCCGGGAGCGAGCGCGCGCGCGCGCGAGACCGAGCGAGCCCCGGCGCCAGGCGGCCCCCGCGCGACCGAGCGGGATGGGGGCGGGAGGGGGGGGGGGCGCCCGAGCGCGCGCCGACCGCCGCCGTCACCCCGGGGGAGGGGCAGGGCTGGCGCGCGAGACCCGAGGAGCGTGCGCGAGCCGCCCCCCAGGCGCACGCGCTCTCTCCCCGCCCCCCCTCCGCCGGCACACGCTGCGAGCGCGAGGCGGGCGGGCGCGAGGCGGGCGGCGCGCGCCGGCCCCGCCGGGGCGAGCCAATGGGAGCGGGCCGCCCGGCCGCGAGGCCGCGTCGGGTGCCGAGCGCGAGCCGCGGCCGGAGCCTCCCCTCGCCCTTCAGCCGCCCCGTTATGGGGAGCGCGAGGGGGGGAGGCCGAAGGCGCGCGCGGGGAGGAGGGGGGGGTGGCGCGCGCACGCATGGGGGGAGGGGGGCGGGGCCGTCCCCCAGCAAACCACAGGCCTATCATGGGGCGGGGGCGGCGGGGGCGGGGCCGGTGCGCGCGCATTCTCTCTGGGCAGTGAAAGAATGTCCCGGCGGGGCGCGCGCGCGCGCGGGCACGGGGGGGGGGGTGGCGCGGGCGCGCGCGCCGGGCTCCCTCGGAGGAGGGGGGCGGGGCAGGGCGGGGAGGTAACGGGATCGGCGCCCTGGACATCTGCTCCCCGCCGCTCCGTCAAGCCCAATCTCTTCCCCTCTCTCCTTTTTATGTCTTTATGGTGTTTGTCGAGCGCCTCCTGGGTGCCGGCCGCTCTGCTAAACGCTGGGGTCGACGCCGGACGGTCGGGCGGGATACGCTCCCTCACAGTTCATTCATTCAGGCGCATTTATGGAGCGCTTATTCATTCATTCATTCATATTGACTGAGGGCTTGCGGTGGGCAGAGCATTCAGTCATTCGATCGGATTGATCGAGCGCTTACTGTGGGCACAGCATTCATTCAAACGTATTTATTGAGCGCTTACGGTGTGCAAAGCATTTATTCATTCGATCGTATTTATTGAGCGCTTACTGTGGGCACAGCATTCATTCATTCATTCAATCGTATTTATTGAGCGCTTACTGTGGGCAGATCATTCATTCATTCAATCGTATTTATTGAGCGCTCACTGTGGGCAGAACATTCATTCATTCAATCGTATTTATTGAGCACTCACTGTGGGCAGAGCATTCATTCATATTTATTGAGCGCTTACTGTGGGCAGAGCATCCATTCATTAAATCGTATTTATTGAGCGCTTACTGTGGGCAGATAATTCCTTCAATCGTATTTATTGAGAGCTCACTGTGGGCAGAGCATTCATTCATTCGATCGTATTTATTGAGCGCTCACTGTGGGCAGAGCATTCATTCATTCGATCGTATTTATTGAGCGATTACTGTGGGCAGAGCATATTATATATATATATACACACACAATCTTAATCCCCATTTTACAGATGAGGGAATTGAGGCACTGAGGAGTGATGTGACATGCCCAAGGTCACACCTCAGACACTTCGCTCCTCCAGTGTTAACCTTCTCGCTGCACCTCCATCTCTCCTGTGTCATCGACGACCCCTGGCCCACGTCCTGCCTCTTTGCTGAATTGTACTTTCCGAGCGCTGAGTACAGTGCTCTGCACACAGTAAGCGCTCAATAAATACGATTGACTGACAATGAATGAATGAATGAATGAATAAATGGCCTAGAAAACCCTCCCTCCTCAAATCCGAAGGACAGTGACTCTCCCCTCCCCTTCAAAGGCTTATTGAAGGCATATCTCCTCCAATCCCCAAAGCGCTAATGTAAATATCTGTAATTTATGTATTTATATTAATATCTCTCTCCTTCTCTAGACTGTAAGCTCATTGTGGCCAGGGAATGTGTCTGCTTATTGTTGTATTGTCTTCTCCCAAGTGCTTAGAACAGTGCTCTGAACACATTAAGGGCTCAATAAATACGACTGTAAGATAATCAGCTTGGACACAGTCCCTCTCCCACCTGAGGCTCACGATTTTAATCTTCATTTTACAGATGAAGGAACTGAGGCCCAGAGAAATGAAGTGATGTGTTCAAGGTCACACAGCAGACAAGTGGAGGGGCTGAGATTAGAACCCAGATCCTTCTGACTCCCAGGCCTGTACTCTAGCCATTAGGCCATGCTCTTCTTGGGCCTCAGTATCCCCGCCTTCAGCATCAACCTTCCAGAGCGATATCCCGTCCTGGATAATGGAAATGTGGAAAGTGGATTGGGCTCCGGGAACGTTTGATGAACCAGGGCTGGGGGGGGGGCCGTCCTCTTGAGGGATTGGGGTTCTCATCCCGGCTTCGCTCCTTGTCTGCTCTGTGACCTTGGGCCGGACACTTCACTTCTCTGGGTCTCAGTTACCTCATCCATAAAATGGGGATTTAAGACTGTGAGCCCCATGTGGGAAGTAGACTGTGTCCGACCTGATTAGCTTGTCTCTACCCCAGCACTTAGTATAGTGCCTGGCACATGGTAAGCACTTAACTAATGACATTTAGAAAATGGTGTAACCTGGTCCCGAACCACAGCATCCTCAAGGCCCAGTTGACAGAGGAACAGGAGCTCCAGGGGTCATCTCGGCTATGCTCCCGCTTCCAGACAGGACACTAACCCCCTCACCAACCCGAGGGAAGCAAGGCTGGGAATTTGCCCTGTTTTTAGACTTTCCCCACTACCCAACTCAATCTCCACTTCCCCTTACCATAAGAAAGAGGGCTCTTGAGTCTCTCCTCTATCCTTCCCACTGCAGTTTGTTTTTCCCTCACCACTCGCTCTCCCAACCAACCCTCTCCCCTGAGGGAAGAAGAGAACCGGCAGCTCAGGCTCCTGCACCTGGGCGGTGAGAGGGGTGGAGCACCTCAGATTTAACATGTCCAAAACAGAACTCCTTATCTTCCCACCCAAACCCTGCCTGTCCCCTGACTTTTCCATCACTGTAGACGGCACCACCATCCTACCTGTCTCATAAACCTGTAACTGTGTCGTTACCCTCGACTCATCTCTCTCATTCGACCCACATATTCAATCTGTCACCAAATCCTGTCAGTTCTATCTTCACTGCATTACTAAAATCTGTCCTTTCCTCTCCATCCGAACTAGCTACTCTGCTGATCCAAGCACTTATCCTATCCTGCTTTGACTGCTGCATTAACCCCCTTGCTGACCTCCCTGCCTCCTGTCTCTCCCCACTCCAGTCCATACTTCACTCTGCTACACAGATCATTTTTCTAAAAAACCATTCGGCTCACATCTCCTCCCTCCTCATATCTGACAGACATTGACTCTCCCCCGCCTTCAAAGCCCTATTGAAGGCACATCTCCTCCAAGAGGCCTTCCCTGACTAAGCCTTCTTTTCCTTTTCTTCAACTCGCCCTAACTTGCTCCCTTTATTCATCCCCACTCCCAGCCCCACAGCACTTTCCTGTCATTTGCTTATTTATATTAATGTCTGTCTCCCCATCTAGTCTGTAAACTTGTTGTGGACAGGGAATGTGACTGTTACGTGGTTATAATGGGCTCTCCCAAGCGCTTAGTACAGTGTTCTGCACACAGTGAGCACTCAGTAAATGCAATTGACTTGCTGACTAACTCTGCCCCAGGGGAGCTTCTAGCAAAGCCTAAGGTTTGGAAGGCTCCAGACTCAGGCATCACCTGGTTCTAATAATAATAATAATTTGGGCATTTGTTAAGCGCGTACTATGTGCCAAGCACTGTTCTAAACGCTGGGTAGAAAGAAGGTAATCAGGTTGTCCCACATGGGGCTCACAATCCTAATCCCCATTTTCCAGATGCACAGAGAAGTTAAGTAGTTTGCCCAAGGTCACACAGCATACAAGTGAGTCGGGATTAGAACCCACATCCTCTGACTCCCAAGCCCGTGCTCTTTCCACAGAGCCATGCTGCTTCTCTAATAATAATAGTTGTGCTACTTGTTAAGCATCAGCGCTGGGATGGATACAAGCAAATCGGGTTGGACACGGTCCCGGTCCCACGTGGAGCTCATGGTCTCAATCTCTATTTTACAGATGAGGCAACTGAGGCACAGAGAAGTAAAGCAACTTGCCCCAAGTCAGGTGGATGAGGGATTAGAATCCACGACTTTCTGACTACCAGGACCGTGCTCTATCCACTGAGCCACCCTGCTTCTCCAGCCTAGCCTCTCTCCCCAGGGGAGAGCTCCTAGCAATGCCAGGCCCCCTCCCCCTTAGCAACTGAACTAGACTCCCCCGAGTCTAGACCAGCTGGGCGAATCAGAGCGGGCTCTAGGGAGCGAGAGAGGTTGACCCCAAGGGACTGGCTTGTAAATGAGCCCGTCGGGCCCGAGGTGAGACAAAGTCCAGCACTGGGGGCCAGTCTATCCCTTCGCCCCACAATGGGCGAAGCAGGAAGCAGCCCACCTCTGGGGAGGAGAAGACCTCGCTCCCAGCCGGTCATCTGGGCTGGGCAGGGGTGAGGCCGGCAAGAGGAAACGAACAGATCGGCAGCAAGACCGAGAGGAGCACAGATTTTTTTTTAGCTTAATTAAGTGCTTACTATGTGCCAGGCACTATACTATAACTATAAAATAATCAGGTTGGACCCAGTCCATATCCCACGTAGGTCTCACAGTCTTAATCCCTATTTTATAGATGAAGTAACTGAGGGCCAGAGAAGTGAATTACCTTGCCCAAGGTCACACAGCTTAGTGGATAGAGCATGGACCTGGGAGTCAGAAGGACCTGGGTTCTAATCCTGACTCCGCCAAGTGCCTGCCGTGTGACCTTAGGCAAGTCACTTTGCTTCTCACTTAACTCACCCCTCCCCCCCTTCTCAAGGGTCGTGGCACCCCTGCCCTTCTCAAAGATAATAATAATAATAATTTAAAAATGATTGATTTGTTAAGCACTTACTATGTGCCAAGCACTGTTCTAAGCACTGGGGTAGATACAAGGTAATCAGGTTGTCCCACGTGGGGCTTACAATCAAAGTCCCCATTTTACAGTTGAGGTAACTGAGGCACAGAGCAGTTTAGCGACTTGCCCAAAGTCACAGAGCTGACAAGTGGCGGAGCCGGAATTAGAACCCACAACCTCTGACTCCCAGGCCCGGGCTCTTTCCACTAAGCCACGCTGCTTCCCAAAGATGATGGGACCCTATTCTTCTCAAAGGCGATAGCAACCCTGCCCTTCTCATGTATCCTAAAAAAACCCCTCCCTTGACCCCACGGCTCCCCCACATTATCACCCCAACAAAACTCCTCATCATCCCACTCAAACCCCATTCTCCCCAGGACTTTCCCAGTGCTGTAGACAATACTACTACCCTCCCTGTCTCACAAGCAGTGAGAAGCAGAATGGCTTAGTGGCAAGAGCATGGGCTTGGGAGAAAGAGATTGTGGGTTCTAATCCCAGTTCCATCACTTGTCTGCTTTGCGGTCTTGGGCAAATCACTTCACTTCTCTGGGCCTCAGTTACCTCACCTGTAAAATGGAGATGAAGACCGTGAGATCCATGTGGGACAGGGACCGGGTCCAATCTGATTACTTTGAATCTTCCCCAGGGCTTAGAATGGCGCTTGGCACATAGTAAGTGCTTAACAAATGCCATTATTATTATTATTATTATTATTACAAGCACATAACCTTCACATTATCCTCGACTCCGTTCCCTCATTCAACCCACATATTCAATTTGCCACCAAATCCTGTCAGTTCAACCTCTCGACATCATTGAAATCAACCCTCTCCTCTCCTTCCAAACCTTTACCACGTTGATCCGAGCACTTATCCTATCTTGCCTTGATTACTGCATCAGCCTCCTTGTTGACCTCCCTGCCTTCTGTCTCTCCCCACTCCAGTCCATACTTCACTCTGCTGCCTGGATCATTTTTCTAAAAAAAAAAAATTCCGTCCGTGTTTCCCTACTCCTCAAGAACCTCTCCAGTGGTTGCCCACCCCCTCCATATCAAACAGAAATTCCATACCACTGGGTTTAAAAGCACTCAATCACCTTGCCTTACCTGATTTCCTACTACAACCCAGCCTGCACACTTAGCTCCTCTAAGCCGTCCTACTCACTGTGCCTCGATTTCTTCTATCTTGCTGCCAATCCCTTGCCCGTACCCTGTTTCTGGCTTGAAACCTCCTCCCTCGTCAAATCCTCTAGACTGTAAACCCCCTGTAAGCGGAGAACTTGTCTACCAAAACGCTTTTATTGTACTCTCCCAAGTGCTTAGTTCAGTGGTCTGCACACCGTAAATACTCAATTAATATGATCCATCGATTGATTGATATTGGACAGACCATCACACTCCCCACCTTCCAAGCTTTATTAAAATCATATCTTCTCCTAGAAGCTTTTCCTAATTCCTCATCTCCCCATTCCCTCTCCTTTCTGTGTCACTCCTGCACTTGGATTTCTACCCTCTAAGTACTTGATATTCACCCCACCCTCAGTTATTATTATTATTATTATGGTATTTGTTAAGTGTTTACTATGTGCCAAGCACTGTTCTAAGTGCTGGGGTAGATACAAGGTAATCAGGTCATCCCACGTGGGGCTCACAGTCTTAATCCCCATTTTACAGATGCGGTAACTAAGGCCCGGAGAAGTTAAGTGGCTTGCCCAAGGTCACACAGCAGACAAGTGGCGGAGCCGGGATTAGAACCCACATCCTCTGACTTCCAAGCCTGTGTTCTTTCCACTAAGCCATGGCACTTATGTCTGTATCCATAATTTATGTTAATGTCTAACTCCTCCTATGGGCTCTGACCTCCTTTTGGGCAGAGAACCTATCCACCAACTCTGTTGTACTGTACTCTCCCAAGCGCTTCCTACAGTGCTCTGCACACAGTCAGTGCTCAAGAAATACAATCGATTGATTGATTCTCAAAGATGAAGTTACCCCTGCCCTTCGCAAAGCAGGCTGAGAGATAGAAATGATCCATTCACAGGGCTTTAGTAGGCATCTCGGAGCGGAGGCCAACGGGCAAACATTCTGTGAGAGGAACACTCTTGCATACAATATGGAAGCAGGGAAGCCAGCGTGGCCTAGTGGAAAGAGCCCAGGCCTGGGAGTCAGAGGACTTGGGTTCTAATCCTGTCTCTGCCACTTGTTTGCTGGGTGACCTTGGGCAAGTCACAACTACTCTCTGCCTCAGTTTCCTAAACCATAACATGGGGATTCGAGACTGTTCTCCCTCCTATTTAATAATGTTGGTATTTGTTAAGCACTTACTATGTGCAGAGCACTGTTCTAAGCGCTGGGGTGGACACAGGGGAATCAGGTTGTCCCACGTGGGGCTCACAGTCTTCATTCCCATTTTACAGATGAGGGAACTGAGGCACAGAGAAGTTAAGTGACTTGCCCACAGTCACACAGCTGACAAGTGGCAGAGCTGGGATTCGAACTCATGACCTCTGACTCCAAAGCCCGTGCTCTTTCCACTGAGCCACGCTGCTTCTCGTGGTCATTTGACTTGGCCTGTTTGTTGCCTCATGTGGGACAGGGACTGTGTCCTACCTGATGAACTTGTATGTACGCCAGCGCTTAGAAGAGTTCATGACACACAGTTAGCACTTAACAAATACCATTAAAAATAATAAAATAATTAAACACTCCACGGGGCATCATTATACCGCTCTACAAGCACACGTGTCACTTATTTACATATCCCTCTGTTGCTTCCCCCTACCTGTAATTTATTTTGGGGCCTGTATCCCCTGCTAAGCTGTAAGCTTCATGAGGGCAGGGGTCATGTCTGTTAACTCTACTGTTCTCTCATAATAATAATTATAATAATAATTGTGGCATTTGGAGAGTGCTTACTCTGTGCCAAACACTGCATGGGCTGCTGGAATAGATACAAACTAATTGTGTTGGAGACAGTCCCTGTCCCACATGGGCTTCACAGTCCTAATCCCCATTATACAGATGAGGTAACAGAGGCACAGAGAGGAGAAGTGACTTGAGCAAGGTCACACAGCAGACAAGTAGCAGAATGGGATTAGATCGCAGGTTCTTCTGACTCCCAGTCCCGTGCTCTAACCAGCCGTGGGCAAGGAGATGCCTAGGGTTTCTGTTGTACTTCCGAAGCACTTAGTCCAGTGCGTTGCACCCTATCAATGGTCCATCAGTTTCACCATGGCTACAGCGGCTACTTGCCCTCCTCCTCTCTCTGCCCCGTCCCTACTTAAAGGAGGAGATGTCTGCTTGTGAGATAAACTACTTTTTTTTTTTAATGGTATGTGTTAAGCACTTACTATTTTCCAGACCCTGTTCTAAGCTCTGGGGTGGATACAAAGTAATCAGATTGGACACAGTCCCTGTCCCACGTGAGGCTTACCACCTTAATCTCCATTTTACAGATGAGGTAACTGAGGCACAGAGAGGCTAAGTGACTTGCCCAAGTGGCAGAGCCAGGACTAGAACCCAGGTCCTCCTGACTCCCAGGCCTGTGCTCTATCCACTAGGTCATGCGGCTTCTCCTGAAGGGTCCGCTTCCAGCTTTCTTTCGTTAGGCTCTTCAGTGCATTAACAGGTTCTGGAAACTCTCAAGAAGGATGTGGACGGGGCTGTGGAATTTCAGAAATGTCCCGCCTAAATCAGGAAGTGTGGACTTGCTAGTCTGGCCTGGGGGGGTGCAGGGCTGGCTGCAGGGAGGGTGAGACGGGAATGGGAACCGGGGACACTCTTTCCCCAAATCCTCCAAAACATCACTGTCTGTGTATCTGTTGCGTGCCCGAGCTCTCTGCAAGGATGGGAGGAGGAGGAGACAGAGGAGGAGGGGGAGGAGGAGAAAGAGGTGGAAAAAGGGAAGAAGGAGGAGGAAGTGGGGGGAGGAGAAGGAGGAGAAAATTTAGAGGAGAAGAGGAGAACCAGCATGGCCTAGTGAAAAGAACACAAGCCTGGGAATCAGAGGATCTGCGTTCTAATCCTGGCTCTGCCTCTTGTCTGCTGTGTGACCTTGTCCAGGTCACTACACTTCTCAGGTCCCTCATCTGTAAAATGGGGGTTAAGACTGTGATCCCTCTATGGGACATAGACTGTGTCCAACCTGATTAGTTTCTATCTACCCCAGCTTTTACAGTGCCTGGCGCATAGCAAGCACTTAACCAGTACTATTAAAAAAAATTTAAGTGCTTTCTATGTGCCAGGTACTTTATTAAGCGCAAGAATAGATAGAAGATAATCAGGCTGTCCACCAGCATTTCCTATCTTCCATAAAAGCTCTCGTCAACTTCTCTTAAAGAAGCTGTGAAGCCTAGTGGATAGAGTTCGGGTCTGGGAGTCAGAAAGATCTGGGCTCTAATCCTGGCTCTGCCACTTGTCTGCTGTGTGATCTTGGGCAAGTCACTTCACTTCTCAGTTGCCTCACCTGCAAAATCATGATTCAATAGCATTGTGGGCAGGTAATGTGTCTGTTTATTGTTATATTGTACTCTTCCAAGTGCTTAGTACAGCGCTCTGCACACAGTAAGCGCTAAGTAAATACAATCGACTGACTGACCGACTCCTACTTATACTGTGAGCCCCATGTGACACCTGATTAACTTGTGTCTAGCCAATGTTTAGAACAGTGCTTGACACATAGCAAGCCATTAACAAATACCATAATTATTATTATTCAACACGTGGCGCTCCCCAGGTCATTTTCTAACTTTGTCTTTCTCTTCAGTGTCCTGCTTTTGATCCCTCACTCACATTACTCTTCGGGCCTGGAACTCCTTCTCCCCATACTGAAAACCCTCCCGTTGTCCCATCTCCTTCAGGAAGCCTTCGCCAATTAATTTGCCAGGTCTTACTATTACTAATAATGAATATTATTACTATTTCTATTACAGTACTCTACCAGTCTCAACTACGAGAGGGAGAATCGAGCATAGGCATAGCCATTCCTATGGGCATTGAGCGCTTACTGTGTGCAGAGCACTGTACTAAGCACCTGGGAGAGTACAATACAGCAATAAACAGTCACAGTCAAGGGGAGGACAGGGTTTAGTTGGGTAGATAGGTTGTTTTTTAAACATTTTAAGCTTGAGCCGCCGGTGGGGCATTCAAGTGAGAGGTGGCTTGAAGGCCTGAGGAAATGTGAGACTGCAGAGAGGTAGAGAGCTCAGGGCTGGAGATGGAGATCTGGGGATCACCTGCTCAGAGATGGTAGTTGAAGCTGTGGGAGTAAATGAGTTCTTCAAGGGAGTGGGTGTAGATGGAGAATATAAGGGGACCCAGAACTGAGCCTTGAGGGACCCAAGCATCTAGTACAGTGCTCTGCACACAGTAAGTGCTCAATAAATACAATTGATTGATACGTTACCCTTCGCCTATGGTTTCGGTCTCCGCTTCCCAGCCCACACAAGCCTGAGATCAGCGAATGCCAGAGAAACTAGCCCAACTAGCGCACTTCCCCCCCTTCAAAGCCTTACTGAAATCTCACCTCTTCCAGGAGGCCTCCCAGACTGAGTCCCCCCTTTCCCTCTGCTCCTCCTCTCCTCCCCATCGCCCCGACTCCCTCCCTCTGCTCGACCCCCTCCCCGCCCCACAACACTTGTGGATATATGTACATATTTATAATTTTCTTTATTTTATTAATGATGTGTCTATGTCTATAATTCTATTCATTTATACCATAAATTCATTTATGTTTTCGATATCTGTCTACTTGCTTTGTTTTGTTGTCTGCCTCCCCCGCTTCTAGACTGAGCCCATTGTTGAGTAGGGATTATAGCAGTGTGACTCAGGGGAAAGAGCCCGGGCTTGGGAGTCAGAGGTCATGGGTTCGAATCCCCACTCTGCCACTTGTCAGCTGTTGACCCTGGGCAAGTCACTTCACTTCTCTGGGCCTCAGTTACCTCATCTGGAACATGGGGATGAAGACTGTGAGCCTCATGTGGGACAACCTGATTGCCCTGTAATAATAATAATGGTGGTATTTGTTAAGTGCTTACTATGTGCAAAGCACTTGTTCTAAGCGCTGGGGGGATACAAGCTGATCAGGAGGTCCTGTGTGGGGCTCACAATTTTAATCCCCATTTTAATGTTGGTATTTGTTAAGCGCTTACTATGTGCAGAGCACTGTTCTAAGCGCTGGAGTAGATACAGGCTGATCAGATTGTCCCACGTGGGGCTCACAGTTTTAATCCCCATTTTACAGATGAGGGAACTGAGGCTCAGAGAAGTGAAGTGACTTGCCCACAGTCACACAGTTGATAAGTGATGGAGCTGGGATTCGAACGCCCGACCTCTGACTTCCAAGCCCGGGCTCTTTCCACTGAGCCACGCTGCTTCTCCAGCTGAGGTCACTGCGGCTCAAAGAAGTGAAGTGACTTGCCCAAAGTCACACAGCGGGCAAGGAGCGGAGCCGGGATTAGAACCCATGACCTCTGACTCCCAAGCCCGGGGTCTTGCCAAGTTAGCCACGCTGCTTCTACCCCAGCACTTAGAACAGTGCTCTGCACCTCTCCCTTCCCATCCCCTCAGCACTGTACTCGTCTGCTCAACTGCATATATTTTCATTACCCTATTTATTTTGTTAATGAAATGTACATCGCCTCGATTCTATTTAGTTGCCATTGTTTTTACGAGATGTTCTTCCCCTTGACTCTATTTATTGCCATTGTTCTTGTCCGTCCGTCTGCCCCGATTAGACTGTAAGCCCGTCATAGGGCAGGGACTGTCTCTGTTGCCCACTTGTTCATTCCAAGCGCTTAGTCCAGTGCTCTGCACCTAGATTGAGAAGCAGCGTGGCGCAGTGGAAAGAGCATGGGCTTTGGAGTCAGGGCTCATGAGTTCAAATCCCAGCTCTGCCACTTGTCAGCTGTGTGACTGTGGGCAAGTCACTTAACTTCTCTGTGCCTCAGTTCCCTCATCTGTAAAATGGGGATTAAGTGTGAGCCCCACGTGGGACAACCTGATTCCCCTGTGTTTACCCCAGCGCTTAGAACAGTGCTCGGCACATAGTAAGCGCTTAACGAATACCAACATTATTATTATTCATTCATTCAATAATATTTATTGAGCGCTTACACTGTACTAGTAATAGTACAGTAATACAGAGCACTGTATTAGTAAGCGCTCAATAAATACAATTGAATGAATGAATGAACCTAGGAGGTGCTCAATCAACACGATTGAATGAATAAGAACGGAAGACTGGAAGCAGGAGACGGGGAATGCAACTGTTAATGGTTGGATTTTCCTCTCCCAAGCGCTCAGCCCGGGCCTCGATACACAGCAAAGCCTCGCCCGCGCGCGGCGAGGGCAGGACTACAACTCCCGTCATGCGTTGCGGGCCGGCGCGCGGAATGCTGGGGGGGCGCGGACTTCCGGTTCCGTCCCTCCGAACTACAAGGCCGAACTACAATGCCCAGGTGGCTTTGCGCGCGCGGGGGGGCGGGGCCGACGGCACTTCCGCTCGGGCTGAGATCGGCCTCCTCCGCCGTCCGGGGTCCCCGTCGTCGTCGCCGGTGGGAAGAGGGACGTCTGGGGGAGCAACATGGTAAGGGGGTCGCCCCCACCCGGTTTGGGGGGGGGGGGTGGGGAGGGGGCGGGGGCTCAGGCCCCTCCCTTGCAAGGACGCAACGGCCAAGGGCTCTGCGTCCCGGCCGGAGATGCCAGTGGTTAGCGTCAACCTCGGTCAGTCCTATTTATGGAGCGCTCACTCTCTGCACAGCCCTGCGCCAGGCGAGGGGCAATGTGTCTGTTGTTTTATTGCACTCTCATTCAGGCGTATCGATTGAGCCCTTCCTGCCTGCCAAGCACTGTACTAAGCGCCTGGGAGTGTACAAGAGAACAACGGACACATTTCTGCTCGCAGTCGGGAGTCACCGTCTCCCAAGCGCTTAGTAATAATAATAATAATGTTGGTATTTGTTAAGCGCTTACTATGTGCAGAGCACTGTTCTAAGCGCCGGGGGAGACACGGGGGAATCAGGTTGTCCCACATGGGGCTCCCAATCTTAATCCCCATTTTACAGATGAGGGAACTGAGGCCCAGAGAAGTTAAGTGACTTGCCCACAGTCACACAGCTGACAAGTGGCAGAGCTGGGATTCGAACTCATGACCCCTGACTCCAAAGCCCATGCTCTTTTCACTGAGCCACGCTGCTTCTCTAAGGCACTTCTGCTTCAGTAGCTTACCCTCGATAAGCGCTCAGTAAATACGATCGAATGAATGAATCTGTGTGCAAAGCACTGTACTAAGCGCCTGGGAGTGTACAAGAGAACAGCAGACATATTTCTGCCCGCAGCGAGCTCGCAGTCTAGAGTCACCGTCTCCCAAGCGCTTACTACAGTGCCTTGCCCACAGTAAGTGCTCGTAAATATGATCGAATGAATGAATCTGTGGGCAAAGCACTGCAGTAAGCGCTTGGGAGTGTACAAGAGAACAGCAGACATATTTCTGCCCGCAGCGAGTCACAGTCTAGAGTCACCCTTTCCCAAGTGTTTAGTACAGTGCCTTGCACACAGTAAGCGCTCAATAAATACGATTGAATGAATGATTGGACAGGGTTGGCAGAAACGTCCCCTGACCACAACGAGCTTAAATGCTGGGGAATCAGTGGTATTTATTGAGTGCTTACTGCGTGCAGAATACTGTACTAGGTGTTTGCGAGGGTACAATACAACAGTGTGGGCAGGGAATCTCCCCCGATTAGACCGTAAGCCCGTCAAACGGCAGGGACTGTCTCTATCTGTTGCCGACTTGTTCATTCCAAGCGCTTAGTACAGTGCTGTGCACATAGTAAGCGCTCAATAAATGCTATTGAATGAATGAATGAATGAATGTGTCTTTTTGTTGTTTTAATTGTACTCTCCCATGCGCTTAGGACAGGGCTTTGGACGCAATAAACGTTCAGTAAATATGAATGAATGAACACAGTTGGCAGATACGTTCCCTGCCCACAACGAATGTAAATGTTGGGAATCAGTCAGTGTTATTTATTGAGCGCTGACTGGGTGCAGAACACTACTAGGCGCTTGGGAGAGTACAATACAGCAGAGTTGGTAGACATGTTCTGTGCTCACAACGAACTCACAGTGTCGAGGGGGAGATGGACATTAATGTAAAGGAATGAATTACGGATGTGGACATAAGTGCTGTGGGGCTGAGGGAGGTGGGACTGGAGAGGCGATCATGGGAAGGATTTTGGGGGAGTCAGGGTTACCGAGGGGAGATAGAGGTGTGGAAAGAGATAGTGGTGACAGATAGAGGCCAGGGAGGTGGCCTAGTGGATAAAGCACGTGCCCGGGAGTCAGAATAATAATAATAATAATAATGTTGGTATTTGTTAAGCGCTTACTATGTGTCGAGCACTGTTCTAAGCGCTGGTGTAGACATAGGGGAATCAGGTTGTCCCACATGGGGCTCACAGTCTTAATCCCCATTTTACAGATGAGGGAACTGAGGCACAGAGAAGTTAAGTGACTTGCCCACAGTCACACAGCCGACAAGTGGCAGAGCTGGGATTCGAACTCATGAGCCCTGACTCCAAAGCCCGTGCTCTTTCCACTGAGCCACGCTGCTTCTCCAGCTCTGCCACTTGTCTGCCAGGTGACCACTTCACTTCTCTGGGCCTCAATTCCCTCATCTGTAAAATGGGGATCGAGACTGTGAGCCCTGTGTGGGACAGGGACTGTAGTCAACCTGATTATCTTCTATCTACCCCAGTGCTTAGAACAGTGCCTGGCATGAAGTAAGCACTTAAATACAATTATTAATTATTGTTATTGTTATCCAGGGCAAGCCCGGGGAGGGGAGGAGGGGGCATCATACCTGCCTGCAGCCCCCTCTATCCCCGATCCCTTTCCCGCCCCTGCCAGGGAGAGAGGCGAGTTATGCTGTTAAATTGTACTCTCCTAAGTGCTTAGTATAGTGCTGTGCACATAGCGAGCGCTCAATCAATACCAGTGACTGAGTTGGCGGTTCTTAGAGCCCCCCACCCCATAACGCGACCCTGACTTGGATGAGTGGGAACTGTAGGGGGTTTGAAACACGTGATGACTGTGAGCTTATTTTGCTCAGGGATTGTCACTGTTTATTGTTTTATTGTACCTTCCCAAGCGCTTAGTACAGTGCCCTGCACGCAGTAAGTGCTCAATAAATACGAGTGAATGAATGAATGGTGGGAGAAGGGTCCGGAGTCAGGCCCCTCCTTAGGGCCCAGGAGTGCTCCTTCCCCTTTCCGCTCCGACTCCCTGGGCGGGGATGGGGTGACCGGAAGCCTTTCCCTGGCTCAGCAGACCAGGCGCTTCCCGTCCGGGCCGGGGGTGGGGAGGCTGGGGGGAAGGAAACGGGAAGGAGGGGTGGGGGGAGCAGGGAGGGATGGGGGGACAGAGGAGGGGGTTGGTCCGAACTGCTTGCTTACTAATCATGCCAGCAGTGTTGCCTAGTGGAGAGAGCACAGGCCTGGGAGTCAGAAGGACCTGAGTTCTAATTATTATTATTATGGTATTTGTGAAGCACTGTGCCAAGCCCTGGAGTGGTTACAAGCACATTGAGTTGGGCACAGCCCCTGTCCCACGCGGGGCTCACAGTCTCCCTCCCCATTTTACAGATGAGGTAACTGAGGCCCAGAGAAGTGAAGTGACTTGCCCAAGGTCACACAGCAGGCAAGTGGCGGAGCCAGGAGGAGAAGCCATGACCTTCTCACTCCCAGGCCTGAGCCCGATCCACTGTGCCATGCTGCTTCTCTTCCAGACAATGACTGGCCCCTGCTTCAAAGCCTTACTGAAGTCGCATCTCCTAATCCCAGCTCCACCACTTAATATAATAATTATGGTATCTGTTAAGTGCTTACTATGTGCCAGACACTGGACTAAGTGCTGGAGTGGTTACAGATGGAATCGGGTTGGATACAGTCCCTCCCTGTCCCACGTGGGGCTCGTGGTCTAAGGAGGAGGGTGGTCAGATATTAATTCCACATTTTAATATTGAGGTAACTGAGGCCCAGAGAAGTGAAGTGACTTGCCCAAGGTCACTCAGCACACAAGAGGGGAACAGGCGTGACGTAGTGGCCAGAGCATGGGCCTGGAAGTCAGAGGTGCCTGCCTGGGAAATCGAGGGCTTTCAGCTTTATAGAGAGGGAGGAGATGGGTGGAATCGCTGGTCTAGTGGATAGAGCACAGTCCTGGGAGTTAGAAGGACCTGGGTTCTAATTCCTCCTCCACCATTGGCCTGCTGTGTGACCTTGGGCAAGTCACTTCACTTCTGTGGGCCTCATCTGTATAATACGGATTAAGATCGGGAGCCCCCCATGGGGCAGGGACTGAGTCCAATCTGATTTGCTTGTATCTACCCCAGTGTTTAGTTCAGTGCCTAACACATAGCACTTAGCAAATACCATTTTAAAAAAAGTGAGGGCTTTGCAGTCTCCTCTCTCACTCTCTCCCTCTCTTATACACATACACAGCTTAGGGGTCAGGAGGCATGGATGGCATCTGCCCCATTGACTGATCCCCTCCCCTCCCCTCCTGCCACTTGTCTGCTGCATGACCTTGGGCAAGTCACTTCTTCTCTGCCTCTCAGTCCCCTCATCTACAAAATGAGGATTAAGACCGTGAGCCCTATGTGGGACAGGGACTGTGTCCAGCCCGATTATCTTGTGTCTACCCCAGCGCTTAGAACAGTGCCTGGCACATAATAAGCACTTAACAAATGCCACAATTATTGTTATTATTATTATTATTCCGCAGATCCGCTTTATCCTCATCCAGAACCGGGCCGGGAAAACCCGCCTAGCTAAGTGGTACATGCAGTTTGATGACGACGAGAAGCAGAAACTGATCGAGGAGGTGCACGCCGTGGTCACCGTCCGAGACGCCAAGCACACTAACTTTGTGGAGGTGAAGCCCCTCTCTCTCTGTCCCCTTCCCCTTCTCTCCCCTCTTTTCCCCTCCCCACACTTAGCCCCCTTCTCTTTACTTGCCAGGATGCTGGTCTCGTCAGGAGGCAATGTGTCTGTCTGTTTATTGTTCTGTTGTTGTCTCCCAAACGTTTAGTACAGTGCCCTGCACGTTAAGTGATCAATAAGTACGATTGAATGAATATCAGAGTGGCCACCAGGGGGCGCAATCTCTCCCATCCTAAGGAAGTGATAATAATAATAACAATAATAATGATATTTGTTAAGCCCTTACTATGTGCCAGGCACTGTACTAAGTGCTAGGGTGGGTACAGGCAAATCAGGTTGGACACAGGCCCTTGTCCCAAATGGGGTTCACAATCTCAATCCCCATTGTACAGATGAGGTAACTGAGGCCCCGAGAAGTGAAGTGACTTGCCTCTGGTCATGCAGCAGACAAGTGGCAGGGCCGGGACTAGGCGTCATGATTAGAAGTCATGACCTTCGGACTCCCAAGCCCATGCTCTATCCACTACTCCATGCTGCTTCATACGCAGTGCTGCTTCGTTATTCATTTATTGGTATTTATTGAGCGCTTACTGTGTGCAGAGCATTGCACTAAGTGCCTGGGGGAGTACAGTATAATAGTATAACAGACACATTCCTTGCCCACAATGAGCTTACAGTCTAGGGGGAAGGCAGAGATTAATATCAATAAATAAATAACGGATATGGACGTAAGTGCTGTGGGGCTGGGGGAGGGGATGAATAAAGGGAGCAAGTCAGGGCAAAGCAGAAGGGAGTGGGAGAAGAGGAAAGGAGGGTTTAGTCAGGGAAGGCCTCTTGGAGGAGATGAGCCTTCAATAAAGCTTTGAAGCGGGGGGAGAGTCATTGTCAGAAAATTGGGACAATTTTCCTGCCTCCGCCTCTGGTCCCAACACCCCAAAATTCCTGGACAGTCCTTCCTCTGCCAGAGCTAAGTCTCAATCAATCAATTTTATTTATTGAACACTTTGTGTGCAGAGCACTCTACTAAGCACTTGGGAAAGTACAGCACAAGAATAAACAGTGACATTCCCTGCCCACAAGGAACGTACAGTCTGGGCAGGAGACAGACATCAACACAAATAAATAAAATAGCAGATATGGACATAAATGCTGAGGGGCTGGGAGAGGGGAAGAGCAAAGGGAGCAAGTCAGGGCGACGCGGAAGGGAGTGGGATATGAGGAAAATTGGGGCTTGCTCTGGGAAGGCCTCTTGGAGGAGATGGGCCTTCAGTAAGGCTTTTAAGGTGGGAGAGACGGGTTGTCTGATGGATTTTTGAGGCGGGAGGGCGATCCGGGCCAGAGGCAGGACGCGGGCTAGGGCTCAGTGGCGAGACAGGCGAGATGGAGGCACGGTGAGAAGGTTAGCACTAGAGGAGCGAAGTTTGCGGCCTGGGTTGTAAAAGGAGAGAAGCCGAGGTGAGGTAGGAGGGGGCAAGGTGTTACAGTGCTTTAAAGCCAATGGTGAGGAGGTTTTATTTGAGATGGAGGTGGATGGGCCGCCTCTGGAGTTTTTTGAGGTGGGGGGTGACACGTCCTGAACATTTATAACAGAGTTCGTAGACTCGTTTGTGTTCCCTAACCACAACCAGCTTCCAGTCTGTCTTGTCTCTTGGGAGGGGCTCATCCTCATCACCCCATTGCATAGACCCCCCTCACCAAGCAAGGATGTGGCCGGAGAAGGTTCAAGTTGGCTTGGACTTCTTTTTTTAAAATGGCATTTGTTAAGTGCTTACTATGTGTTGGGCACTGTACTAAGTGCTTAGTGCTAAGTTCTAAGTGTACTAAGTGTAGATAAAAGCTAATCAGCCTGGTCACAGTCCATGACCCACGTGGGACTCAGTCTTACTCCCAATTTAAAGATGAGGAAGCTGAAGGCCAGAAAAGCGAAGCGACTCGCTCAAAGTCATTCATTCATTCATTCATTCATTAAATCATTCGTACTTATTGAGCGCTTACTATGTGCGAAGCACTGTACTAAACCCTTGGGAGAGTACAGTATGAGAACAAACAAACAAACCATTCCCTGCCCACAATGAGCTCGCAGTGTAGACGGGGAGACAAGACATTAATGAACGTAAATAAATAAATTGCAGATATGAACATATGTACTGTGGGAATGGGAGGGAGAATGAAATGAAGGAAGCAAGTCACCCAGCAGACAAGGGGCAGAGCCAAAATTAGAACCCAGGTCCTTCACCAAGGCTCACTCTCTATCAACTAGGTAATGTTGCGTCTCCAGATTATGCAGACATTTTCCAGAGAGATTTAGATATGGCCGTCCAGGACATTTCAGGACCCATAACTCCTTCAGACTTCCCGGGGCTGTAGCCGTAAACACCGTGTCCGATCTGACAGTCCCGTGCCTGGGCCCGCGCTCGGCCCAGTCGCAAGAGAGAAGCAGCATGGCCCAGTGGCCAGAACACGGGCTTGGGAGTCAGAGGACGTGGCTTCTAATCCCGGCTCCGCCGCTTGTCCACTGTGTGACCTTGGGCGAGTCACTTCACTTCTCTGTGCCTCAGTTATGCCTCAGCTACTTCATCTATAAAATGGGGATTAAGACAATGAGGCCCACTGGGACAACCCGATTATCTTGTAACTTCTCCAGTGCTTGGCACATAGTAAGTACTTAACAAATCCCTTTATTATTATTATTAGCCTGAGGCCTGGCCCGCAGGTGGCGGCTGCTAAACTCACTCTCCAGTCCTGGATGGGAGTCGTCCCCCCCCCCACATCCATCCTGCCCCTGGGGGTGACCATCTCCTCCCAGAGAGCATCCCGCCTCCCCCCAACATCTTGCCACCCACCGGTGGTGACGGTGCCCATGCCGGGGGGCTCCCCAGCTCCCTCTGGCCATGACGGTCCCCTCTCTTTCAGTTCCGAAATTTCAAGATTATTTATCGTCGGTATGCGGGCCTCTACTTCTGCATCTGCGTCGACGTCAACGACAACAACCTGGCCTACCTGGAAGCCATCCACAACTTCGTCGAGGTGGGTGGAGCCTCAACTTTGTGGAGGGAGGGGCTGGGATGCTGGGTGGAGCCTAATCAATTAATGGTATTTATTGAACTCTCCTACGAATCGACGCCTTACCGAGGTGCGAGAGTTTGCATACGCTGACGAGGCTTAGAGCTATGCCTCATAGGGCTACCCCGGATGAAAAGGTCTCAACCAAAGCTTCAAAACAAAGCTGATTCGCCTGTACTGGGCAGCAGCGGCATGAGAGAGAACCAAAGGTAGATAACCAAGCGATCAAAACTTTGGTCAAAGACGATGGCAGAGACTCGAGTTTTTACCGCACGGAAGAAGGCATCGGTAAACCGCTTCCGTCTCTTTACCAAGAAAACTCTATGGATACACGTACCAGAACGACTTTACGACAAGATGGGGTGTTCTGAAGAGGGTGTGTCCATGGAGTCGCTGTGGGTCGGAAACGACTCGACGGCTTTTGAAGAAGAAGAATTGAGCACTTACTGTGTGCAGAGCACTGTGCTAAGATCCTGAAGGAGTACAGTCAAACAGAATTGGTAGACACTGTCCCTCCCCATAAGAATCTTTCAGTCCAGAGCGGGAGACAGATCTGATGTGACCATAAGTTTTGTGGGCCTGAGGTTGTGGTGAGTATCAAGTCCTTAAAAGTACAGATCCAAGGACAAGGGTGATTCAGAAGGGAGAGGGAGTAGGAGAAATGAGGGCCTAGTCAGGGAAGGCCTCTTGGAGGAGATGAGCTTTTAATAAGACGTAGAAGGCCCCGTCTCCTTCCCCCTCCACAATTTCAAGGAAACGAGGGCAAGACTGGCTCAGTGGAGTGGAGCTGCCATCTGCCTGGAAGTTGATAATGATGATGGTATATTGATTAAGGGCTTACGGTGTGTCAGGCACTGTTCTAAGCACTGTGCTTTGGTAGTAAAAGCATCACCTAGACACACAGGTATTATTATCCAGCGTATAGAACAGTGCTTGGCACATGGTAAGCGCTTAACAAATACCATGATTATATTATACTAGCTAGTCAGTTTGGACACAGCCCCTATCCCACTTGGGAAGTTGGGACTGGTATTTAAGGGCTCAAGACACTTACCAGACACTGTACTAAGCACTGGGGTGGATACAAGTAAATCGGGTTGGGCACCGTCCCTGTCCCACAGGGGCGCACAGTCTCAGTCTCCATTTTACAGATGAGGTAACTGAGGCACAGAGAAGTAAAGTGGCTTCCCCAAGGTCACACAGCAGACAAGTGGAGGAGGCAGGATTGGAACCCGTGACCTTCTGACTCCCAGGCCCGTGCTCTGTGCACTAAACTGTGCTGCTTCTCAGCCTGGGAGTATGGCAGGGGCTGGGCCTCCTCCCCTTAGCCTTGAGAGCAGGTTCTTTCCTCCCACCCACAGAAGCAGCGTGGCTCAGTGGATGGAGCACGGGCTGGGAGTCAGAGGTCATGGGTTCTAATGCCGGCTCTGCCACTTGTCAGCTGTGTGACTTTGGGCAAGTCACTTCACTTCTCTGTGCTTCAGTTATGCCTCAGTTACCTCATCTGTAAAATGGAGATTAAGACTCTGAGCCCAATGTGGGACAACCTGATTACCTTGTATCTACCTCAACGCAAAGAACAGTGCTTGGTACATAGTAAGTGTTTATCAGATGCCATCGTCATCGTCACCCCGCACTTATATCATGTGGCTTCCCCAGGCAGCCAATCATATTTATTGAACACTTACCATGTGTGGAGCAGTGGACTAAGTGTTTGGGACAGTACAGTGTAACGATTTAACACACATTTCCTGCCCACAGTGAGCTTATAACAGTCTAGAAGGGGAGGCAGACATTAATAGAAATAAATAAACTGACAGATATGGACACAGGAGCTGTGGGGCTGGGAGGGGAGATGAATAAAGGGAGCAAGCCGGGACGACGCAGAAAGGAGTGGGAGAAGAGGAAAGGGAGGCTTAGGGAAGGCCTCTTGGAGATGTGCCTTCGGTCAGGCTCTTAATGCCACCACGGCCGTCCGTACGTTGCTCCGTAGGTCCTGAATGAATACTTCCACAACGTCTGCGAGCTGGACCTGGTGTTCAATTTCTACAAGGTGAGTCTTCCCCAGCCCGCCCGCCCGCCGCCACTCCCCGGCAGGGCAGCCAGGCCGCCCGCCTCCCCCACCCTGCTCATTTTATTATTGATGTCTGTCTCCCCCGGCTCCAGACTGGGAGCTCGTTGTGGGTAGGGATTGTCACTGTTTATTGTCGTATTGTACTTTCCCAAGCGCTTAGTACAGTGCTCTGCACACAGTAAGCGCTCAATAAATACGATTGAACGAGTTGCGGTTCTCATCAGGGAGCGAGACCGGCCACCACCCACCCTCCTTTCAGGCGGGGAAGGGAGACCAAGCACAGGCCCCAGCTCAGGTACCCCTCGTGTACCTAATAATAATTAACAATAATTACAGTCCTTGTTAAGAGTTTACTATGTGCCAAGCACTGTTCTAAGTACGGGGGCGGATATAAATTAATCAAGTTGGACACAGTCCTTGTCCCATTTTACAGAGGAGGGACCTGAGGCCCAGAGAAGTGAAGTGACCTGCCCAAGGTCACACAGCAGACACGTGGTGGAGCCAGGATTATAACCCAGGTCCTTCTGATGTCCAGGCACTATCCATTAAGCCACGCTGCTTCTACAGGGGTCTAGATAAGCGTCACTTCCTTGGGGCCTTCTGGACTACCCAACCAGCTCATCTTTCATTCATTCATCCATTCAGTCGTATTTACTGAGTGCAGAACACTGGGTGCAGAACACTGTACTAAGCGCTTGGGAGAGTTCAAAATAATAAACACACACATTTCCTGACCACAACAAGTTTATAGTCTACAAGGGGAAACAGACATTATTGTAAATGAATAAATTACAGATCTGGACATAAATGCCGTGAGGCTGGGACCGGAGAAGAACAAGGTAGCGAGTCCGGGTGACGCAGAAGGCAGTGGGAGAAAAGGAAAGGGGGGCTTAGTCTGGGAAGGCCTCTTGGAGGAGGTATGCCTTCAAAGAGTTTTTGAAGCGGGGGAGGGTCACTGTCGGATTTGAGGAGGGAGGGGCAGGACGCGGGCGAGGGGTTGCCAGCGAGAGATGGGCGAAATCAAGGTTCAGGGAGATGGAGGTTCAAGAGCGCGCCCCACAGCCACCTGTCCCCGGCCAGGCAGCGGCGTGTGGGAGGAAGAGCCGCCCCTGGGCCCCGGGGTGGGGGCGTTCCCCGTGCCCAGGGCTGACCCACCCGCGCCCTCGCCAGGTGTACACGGTGGTGGACGAGATGTTCCTGGCCGGCGAGATCCGGGAGACCAGTCAGACCAAAGTGCTGAAGCAGCTGCTCATGTTACAGTCCCTGGAATGAAAGCCGGAAAATCCCTCCTCCCCCTCACCCGCGGCGGGCACGGGATCACGCCCCACCCCGGGTCTGAGCGGCACCCCGTGCCCTGCCCCTCGGCCCCGGCCGGCCCGGGTCCCGCTGGGGCCCTGTGGACCAAACCCGGGACATCTCTCTGGGCCTCGGCGCTGTCGCGGCCGGAAGGGCCCCCGGGGCAGGGGGAGGTCCCCGTCCCCCTTCCCGGGCCTGTGGCATCGCTAGTCTGGGCCCCCTCTGTTCCCAACCCTCCTTGCCCCCTCCCTCCCAGCAGGAGGCCAGGGAAGGGGTGGGAGGTCATGTGCGTACAGTTGTGTAAGCGTCTTGTAAACCGGATCCAGCCAATAAATCAACGGGCCATGTCCTAGCCCTCACTGCTTTCTCCGATCGTATTTCATTGTCGGATTTACTGAGCACTTATTGTGTGCAGAGCACTGTACTAAGCGCTTGGGAGAGTACAGTGCAACAATAAACGGACACATTCCCTGCCCACAACGAGCTTACAGTCTGGGGGGGGGAGGGAGACAGCAATACCGATAAATAAATTACAGCTATATCCTCTCAGTGTGGACTGGCCAGGGTCCAGGCACCAGCCTCCCTGCAATAGGACAGTGTGGGGTGAGGCCCAAACAGAGCCTCCCGCCTGTCTGGTCGTTATCTCCTTCGGACAGCAGTGCCAGGGGGAGGGAAAAGAGGGTGAACAGTGTGTCAGCACACCCAGTCAGTCAGTTGTATTTATTGAGCACTTACTGTGTGCAGACCACTATATAAAGTGCTTGGAAAGGTACATTAGAGCAATATAACACATTGCCCGTAATGAGTTTACAGTCTGTGGGGGAGACAGACATAATAATAACAATAATGTTGGTATTCGTTAAGCGCTTATTATGTGCAGAGCGCTGAGGTAGATACAGAGTGATCAGGTTGTCCCACACGAGGCTCACAGTCTTCATCCCCATTTTACAGATGAGGGAACTGAGGCACAGAGAAGTTAAGTGACACCCACGGTCACACAGCTGACAAGTGGCAGAGCCGGGATTCGAACCCAGCATAGTAATAGAAATAAATTACAGATGTGGACAGAGGTGCTATGGGGTGGGGGGGGGGAGATGAATAAAGGGAGCAAGTCAGGGCGATGCAGAAGGGAGAGGGAGAAAGAGGAGAGTAGGGCTTAGTCGGAAGGCCTCTGGGAGGAGATGGGTCTTCGATCAAGGACTTGAGGGTGGGGGGAGAATAGTAGTCTCTGCTAGGAGGAGGGTGGGCGTTCCAGGCCAGAGGCAGGGTGTGGGTGAGAGGTTGTGGGGCATATGGAGAAGCAGCAGCATGGTTTAGAGAAGCAGGGTGGCACAGTGGAAAGAGCACGAGCTTGGGAGTCAGAAGTCCTGGGTTCTAATCCCGGATCTGCCGCTTGTCAGCAGTGTGACCTTGGGCAAGTCACTTCACTTCTCTGTTGCCTCAGTTCTCCTCATCCGTAAAATGAGGAGGAAGACCGTGAGCCCCCCGTGGGACAACCTGATTACCTTGTATTTACCCCAGCGCTTAGAACAGTGCTTGGCACATAGTAAGTGCTTAACAAATACCAACATTATTATTATTATTATTATTATTACATGGAGGGCAGCAATGGCAGATCTGGCCCTAGAGCGCTCAGAAAGGCCGGATTTCAGGGGTGCGCGGGTGAGGCCGGAGCTGGGCAGGAGCCCCCGCTCCCGCCGTGCCCTCCCCGAAAGCCCCAGCAGGCGGCGCCCGCGCCCGCTCCCGCCCTGCGATTCTCATTCTTGCCCGCAGGCGGCGCCCGCGCCCGCCCTGACCCTCCGCGGAGCCACACCGTCTCATTCCAACCGGCAGGCGGCGCCCGCTCCCGCTCCGAGCGAGCCATGTCGGCCGCTCCGACAGAGGGCGCGCCTGCGCTCCCGCTCTGCGGCCCCGTCTCGCCTTCATTCCGTCGGATCTGTTGAGGGCTTACGGTGTGCAGAGCACTGTACTGAGCGCTTGGGAAGTACAATTCGACAGCAAATAGCCACAATCCTCGCCCACCTCTGCAGCTCCCGGGGCGGCGGGAGGCGGGGCGGTTCCTCTCCCCCTCCTCCTCCTCTCGGAGAGGAGCTGATTCTTCCCACCAGGGGGCGCAAGAGGGGATGAGTGGGAGGGGTCGGTGGGCGGGGGTCCTTGGGGCGCTGCTCCCTCGCTCTCCTTCTTTCCTTCCTCCTTTCCTTCTTTCTTTCCTTCCTCCCTCCCCCCGCGCCGCCGTCGTGCCCGTGCGGGTCCCGGCTCCCAGCTGCGCCCTCAGGTCGGGTTTCCGGGTGGGGGCGGGGGCGGGGGCGCTGGCATCGGCTCGAGACCGGCTGCTCCCACCCCGGACACTCCCCTCCCCCTCCCCCCGCAGCCCTTGATGCCGTCAGAGGGGAGGAGCAGCTGGTCCTAGGCCAGCAGGCGAGGGAGGCACCCGGACCTCCTCCTCCCATCCCCTCCCCCCTCCTCCCATCCCCTCCCCCCTCCTCCCATCCCCTCCCCCCTCTCCCATCCCCTCCCTCTCCCATCCCCCCACCCCTTTTCCCCCCTTCCCAGCCCCCCACCCCTTTTCCCCCTTCCCATCCCCCCACCCCTTTCCTGCCCTCCTCCCATCACCCCCTTCCCTCCTCCCTTCCCTCCTCCCCCCTTCCCACCCCTTCCCCGCCCTCTTCCCATCCTCCCCTTCCCTCCTCCCCCCATCCCCTCCCTCCTCCCTCCTCCCCCATCCCCCCACCCCTTTTCCCCCTTCCCATCCCCCCACCCCTTTCCTGCCCTCCTCCCATCACCCCCTTCCCTCCTCCCTCCTCCTCCCATCCTCTCACCCCTTCCCCGCCCTCTTCCCATCCTCCCCTTCCCTCCTCCCCCCATCCCCTCCCTCCTCCTCCCCCCATCCCCTCCCTCCTCCTCCCATCCCCTCCCTCCTCCTCCCATCCTCCCACCCCTTCCCCCCTCCTCCCATTCCCCCCATCCCCTCCCCCTTTCCCCCCTCCCCCCCCCCGCCCTGCCCCGCGGGAAGCTCCGGGATCCGGCTCCCTTAATCCCAACGACGAGCGAGGAAGAGAACCTATGCAAAACGCACAGGGGAGCTCCGTCAACCGGACCCGGCTCAGTCGATCGGATTTGTTAATAATAATAATTGTAGTATTTGTTAAGCGCTCACGACGGGCCAGGTACTGAACTAAGCGCTGGGGTGGTTGCAACCAAACCGGGTTGGACGCGGTCCCGGTCCTACTTGGGGCTCCCAGTTTCAATCCCGTTTTATAGATAAGGTAACCGAGGCACAGAGAAGAAAAGTGAATTGCCCAAGGCCACACGGGCCGAGGCGGAATTAGAACCCATGACCTTCTGACTCCCAGGGTCAATATAACAATATAACAGATACAGTCCCTGCCCATCATGAGCTCACAGTCTAGAGGGGTGATGGGCGGGTGAGGCCCTGCAGCCCACCCCGTCCCTGTCTTAATGAGAGGCCGGGGCCAGCTCCCCCCCCCCGTGGGCCTGTCCGGGCACGGGATGGGGGGTTTGTTTGGGCCAGGCCGGGCCCATCTTTCGTGCCGATCCCCGTGTGGGGTGGGGCGGTGAGGAGTCAGGCACCTTCTTCTGCCCCGGGGCCTGTGTGTGAATCCAGGTTGGGCGAAAGGTCAGGGCCCGGACACGCGCGGGGAGAAACAAGCAAGACTCGGCCTCCCTGGGGTCTCGGGGGGGGGGGGGCAGGCGGCGGTCACGCTCAGACAGACCACCCCCCCCCTCAGAGCGTCTCCGACAAGCCTCGGCTGCGCTCCGCCGGGCCCATTGCCCTCACGGGGGCGGGTGAGGTTTCCGTGCCAGGTGGACCGTCGGGCCGGGCCGGGATCGGCCTGTCTCTGCCCGGGTGGGCTCCGTGCCCGGGCCCGGGATTGCCTCCGGTGGCGGCGGCGGCGGGAGGAAGGGGCAGGCGGGCTCCTTGCTGGAGCGGGTGCCGTTGCCCGGCCCGGCGCCACGCTGGGGCTTGTCTGGCGGGCTCCGGTTTCGGGGAGGAGGGGGATTCGCTCACCCTGCCCCCAGCTCCTTGGCCCAGGCCCCTTCCCTACTTCCTGTGGCTCCCTGGGACCTCGCACCTGACCCCCTTCCGATTTTCCCAAGTGCTTAGCACACAGTTAGTGCTCAATAAATATGATAATAATAATGGTATTTGTTAAGCACTTACTATGTACCAGGCGGCGTGCTAAGCGCTGGGGTGGATGCAAGCAAATCGGGTGGGACACAGTCCCTGTCCCACGTGAGACTCACAGTCTCGCTCCCTATTTTACAGATGAGGAAGCTGAGGCCCAGAGAAGTGAAGTGACTTGCCCAACGTCACACAGGAGACAGGTGGCAGAGCCGAGATTAGAACCCATGACCTTCTGACTCCCAGGCCCGAGCTCTATCCCCTATGTCATGCTGAATGAATGAATTTAATATCCAGGGGGACTTGGCTGGGAAAAGAAGCCAAGGGAACCAGGGTCAACAATCATCTCCCCCCACCCTGGGCACCCAGCTTGTCCTTTCCCCAGGGTGTTGGGGGGGCAGGATGAGCGGGGGACGATCTGCTGGATTGTACTTTCCCAAGCGCTTTGTACAGTGCTCTGCACACGGTAAGCACTTTGGCTCAGTGGAAACAGCCTGGGCTTCAGAGTCGGAGGTCGAGGGTTCGAATCCCGGCTGTGCCACTTGTCAGCTGTGTGACTTTGGGCAAGTCACTTAACTTCTCTGGGCCTCAGTTACCTCATCTGTAAAATGGGGATTAACTGTGAGCCTCTCGTGGGACAACCTGATTACCCTGTATCTACCCCAGCGCTTAGAACAGTGCTCTGCACATAGTAAGCGCTTAGCAAATACCAACATTATTATTATTATTATTAATAATAATAAATACGATTGATTGAATGAATAAATGAAACTGGGGGCAGGACAGCAGGCCAGGGGGTGTCCGGGGGTCACATCTCAGTGCCCTGGCCAGCCTGGGTGCTGACCAGACACTCTGCAGCCAGTGACCATCTGGTGGACAAAGTCTGAGAAGGGCAGGGGGCACAGCGGGGAGCGGCGAGGGCAGCCCAGGACGAGGGCGATCGGTCCCGTCTCCGTCGATCCAGCTGGTGTCCATCTCAAAGCAGCGCCCGTCCTGGCCTCCTGCCCGCCGCAGGCCCGGAGGCAGGCCTGCCTGGGTCCGGCTGCCCTTTGATGGGGGTGGGAGTGGGGAGGGTCAGGTGCCGGCAGAGAACGTGACCAGAGGAAGCGGCGGGAGGGGATGGGGGGAATGTGGGCACCATCAGGGGCAGCGAAACAGAAGCAAGCGACCGTTCCAACAAGCCTGAAGGCCGGGAGTTCCTCAGCGGGGCTGCAGGCTCGTGGCTCTTGGCAGGAAGAAGCTAAAAGAGAAGCAGAGCTCCTGGCGCCACTTACGAGCTGGAGGCTGCTGACATCCGGTGGGGGGGGGGGCAGAAAACGGGCCCAGGCAGCTCAATAATCATAATAATTGAGGTATTTGTTAAGCGCTTACTCTGTGCCAGTCATGGACCAGACATGAAGCAGCGTGGTTTAGTGAAAAGGGCACTTAACTGGAGTCAGGGGATTTAATAATAATTATGGTATTTGTTAAGCGCTTACTACGTGCCAGGCATGGTTCTAAGCGCTGGGGTAGACACAAGATAATCGTGTTGGACACAGTCCCCGTCCCACTTAGAATTCACTGTCTTAATTCCCATTTTACAGATGAGGAAAATGAGGCCCAGAGAAGTGAAGTGACTTGCCCAAGGTCACACAGCAGACAAGTGGCAGATCCGGGATTAGAACCCATGACCTGACTACCAGGCCTGTGCGTCTTTCACTAGGCCATGGGTTCTAATCCTGACTCCACTTGCCTGCGGTGAGGGCTTGGATAATTCACTCGTTTTTCTCTGTGCCTCACTTTCCTCTTCTGTGACTGAGAGTGTGAGCTTCGTGTGGGACAAGGACCGTGTCCAACCAGATAATCGTGTCTCTACCCCAGCGTTTAGTGTGGGGCCCGGCACATAGCAAGCGCTTAACAAGTACAACTGGCAAAAAAAAAAAGTCCCTACCCTACACTGAATTCACTAAGGCGGAGGAGAACAGATGAGGAAACTAAAGCCCAGAGAAGTAAAGTGACTTGCCCAAGGTCACCCAGCAGGGAAGCAGCAGAGCTAGGATTTGAACCCAGGTAGCCTGATTCCCAGCCCTGTGCCCTTTTCCCTCTGGCTACGCTGCTATTCCAGCCCCTAGACAGCCCAGAAGAATTCCCCGCCTAGTGGTATTCCGATCTTCAAAATAAGGATTTGACAAGCAGTTGTCACGAAAAGGATTCACTAAGATTTATTTGCCAGCTAGGGAGCCCGTGGTTATCAAGTCATTCAGTATTTATTGAGCGCTTACTCAGTGCAGAGCTCCGAATTAGGCCCTTGGAATATTATCAATCGATCGGATTTGTTGAGCGTTTACTGTGTGCAGAGCGCTCTTCCAAGTGCTCGGGAGAGTACCATATAGCAACATGAGAGAATTGGTTGATATATTCCCTGTCCATGACGAACTTAATCTAGAGGGGGAGACAGACATTAATATAAATAAATAAGGTACAGATTAGGTACATGAGCGCTGTGGGGCTGAGGGAGGAGTGAATAAAGTAGGCAAAAGAGATAATGATCCCTGCCTTTAAGGAATTTTGAGGCTAGGGAAAACTATCATGGGCAGGGGCCTTTTGGACGCCTGTTTCTACAGCAGCAAAACTGAGGAGGCTGGAGGCAAGAGGAGAGAGGCCTTGGCCCCAGGCTACCTTCATTTGTAAAATGGGGATTAACTGTGAGCCTCCCGTGGGACAACCTGATGACCCTGTATCTACCCCAGCGCTTAGAATAATAATAATAATAACGTTGGTATTTGTTAAGCGCTTACTATGTGCCGAGCACTGTTCTAAGCGCTGGGGTAGACACAGGGGAATCAGGTCGTCCCACGTGGGGCTCACAGTCTTAATCCCCATTTTACAGATGAGGGAACTGAGGCACAGAGAAATTAAGTGACTTGCCCACAGTCACACAGCTGACAAGTGGCAGAGCTGGAATTCGAACTCATGAGCCCTGACTCCAAAGCCCATGCTCTTTCCACTGAGCCACGCTGCCAGCAGCGCTGCTCTAGAACGGTGCTCTGCACATAGTAAGCGCTTAACAAATACCAACATTATTATTCGTCGTGAGCACACTCTTCCTCCCGCAGGCTGGGTGGAGTTGAGCTTTGGGCATTCCCCCTTTTTTGTCCCCTTTAGACAACACCCTGGACTTTTAATTCCCCCCTCTCCCCTGTCTTTGCTTCCCCCCGGAGGGTAAACTCGTTGTGGTCAGGGAATGTGTCTGTTTATTGTTGCATTGTGCTCTCCCAAGTGCTTAGTACAGTGCTCTGCGCTGTAAGCACTCAGTAAATTGAATGAATGAGTCTTCCCTCTGGCCAGAGTCCTGGGGGCAAGGAGGGGGTCTGGGCTCCGTACTAAGCAGTAAGATAATAATAATGGTGGTATTTGTTAGAGCTTATTATGTGTCAAGCACTGTTCTAAGCACTGGGGTAGATACAAGGTAATCAAGTTGGACACAGTTCCTGTCCCACACGGGGCTCACAGACTTAATCTCCATTTTACAGATGAGGCAACCGAGGCCCGGAGAAGTGATTTGCCCAAGGCCACGCAAAAGACAAGTGGCAGAGCCGGGATTATAACCCATTACCTTCTGACTCGTAGACTCTGTGCTTTGGAGAAGCAGCGTGGCTTAATGGAAAGAGCCTGGGCTTGGGAGTCAGAAGTCGTGGGTTCTAATTCTGCTTCTGCCACTTGTCAGCTGCGTGTCTTCAGGCTAGTCACTCAACTTCTCTGAGCTTCAGTTCCCTCATCTGTAAAATGGGGATGAAGCCTGTGAGCCCTATGCGGGACACCCTGATTACCTTGCATCTACCTCAGCGCTTAGAACAGTGCTTTGCACATAGTAAGCGCTTAACAAATGCCATCATTATTATCTATCCATTACCCCATGCTACTTCCAAGCACTTGAGAAAGACAGTAATAATTGATATTTGTGGTATTGGTTCAGCATATACTGTGAACCAAGCACTGTGGATAATAATAATGAAGCAGCGTGGCCTAGTGGCAAAAGCACAGGCTTGGGAGTCAGAGGATGTGGATTCTAATTCTGCTCTGGCACTTTGTCTGCTATGTGACCTTGGGCAAGTCAGTTAGCGTCTCTGTGCCTCGGTTACCTCATCTATAAAATGGGGATTAAGACTGTGAGCCCCAGGTGGGATAGGGATCGCGTCCATCCTGATTCCCATCTAAGCGGTTGGGAGAGTATAAGACAACAGAGTTAGCAGACACATTCCTCCACCACAGCGAGCTACCGTCTAGAGGGGGAGACAGACATTAAAATAAATAATTTGTACTGTATAATTTAAAGAGATGTGCATAAGTGCTGTGGGGTTCAAATATCAAATGCCCAAAGGTTACAGATCCAAGTACATAGATGACGCAGAAAGGAGAGGGAGCCAAGGAAAAGAGAAGACCTCTTGGAGGAGATTCGTTCCTTCATTCAATTCAGTCGTATTTATTGAGCGCTTACGTGTGCAGAGCACTGTACTAAGCGCTTGGAAAGTACAATTCGGCAACAGAGACAATCCCTACCCAACAACGGGCTCACAGTCTAGAAGATGTGACCTAATAATGCTTTGAAGATGGGGAAAGTTGGTGGTGTGGTGGTTTGGCATGTAAGGAAGGGGAGGGATTTCCAGGCTGGGGGAGGATGTGGCAAAGGAGTTGGTGGTGAGATAGATGAGATTGGGGCACAGTGAGTAAGCTGGATGGAGAATCCAGGTCCTCTGACTCCCAGGCCCTTGCTCTTTCTACTAAGCCCATTTTGCTTCTCTGTTCTTAAGAATACACTGATTACACATGCATGAAACTTCCCTGTGCCATCCGTATAATGGGGATGATACCTATTCTCTCTCCCTCTTAAACCGTAACCTCATGTGGGACAGGGACTGTGTCTAATCTGATTGTATTGTATCCACTCCAGTGCTTAGTACACTGCTTGGCACAGGCCTGGGAGTCAGAAGGACCTGGGTTCTAATCCCAGTTCTGTCACTTGGCTGCTGTGTGACCTTGGGCAAGTGACTTAACTTCTCTGTGCCTTAGTTACTTGACCTGTAAAACGGGGATTAAGACCCTGAGCCCCATGTGGGATTGGGACTGTGTCCAGCCCGATTTTCTTGTATTCACCCCAGCGCTTAGTACAACGCTTGGCACATAGTAAGCGCTTAACAAATACCTTATTATTATTATTTTTATAAACTCTTTAACAAATACCAAGCCTTGACTACTGCATCTGGTATCCATGCTTGCTGATATCCATGCTTCCTGCCTCTCCCCACTCCAGTCCATACTTCGCTCTGCTGCACGGATCATTTTTCTATAAAAAAGTTCAGTCCATATTTCCCCCTTCCTCAAGTACCTCCAGTGACTGCCCAGCCACCTCTGCATCAGTCAGAAACTCCTCACCATTGACTTTAAAGCACTCCATCAACTCACCCCATCCTACCTCACCTCACTCATCTCCTCCTACTCTGGCCTCATCTGCAAATTTTGCTCCTCTAGCTCCAATTTACTCACTGTGGCCCGATCTTGTCTATCTCGCTGCCATCCTCTTTCCCACATCCTCCCCCTAGCCTGGAAATCCCTTCCCTTCCATTTATGCCAAAACATCACACTCCCACATCTCCAAGAGGCCTTCCCCAATTAAACCTTCTTTTCCCCCATTCCCTCTCCCTTCTGCATCATCTATGCACTTGATTCTGTGACCTTTGGGCATTTGCTCTTTGCCCCCCGCTCAACCCCACAGCACTTAGGTATGAATCTTCAAATTATATATTATAAATTATTTATATTAATGTCTGTCTCCCCTTCTAGACTGTAGGCTTGTTGTGGGCATTCATTCAATTCAGTTGTATTTATTGAGCGCTTACTGTTTGCAGAGCACTGTTCTAAGCACTTAGAAAGTACAATACAGCAACATGGGCAGGGAATGTGTCTGCTAACTCTTTTGCATTGTACTCTCCCCAGCCCTTAGTACAGTGCTCCGCACATAGCAAGTGCTCAATAAATACAATGGATTGATTGATACTATAATTATGAATCGATCCTACATAAAAGCTGGGGGAGGAATAAATAAATAGATGAATGCACAAGGTGGCTGAGGGTATATATGACTTGGGGAGTTAGTGATGATGGTGAAGATTTTCACAATCAAATGATTTTTGGAGTCTCAGATCCGGTGATCTGGGTCAGGAGAATCTGGGTGACAGCAGAGGAGTGGGGGCACCATCTAGGGCAACCTGGCACCCCCAGTCACCCCGGAAGGCTGAATTACTCTTGAACCCTCCGGGGTAGAGGTCGGTGCTCTCCCAAGGGGCTGGAGAGAAGGGATGGGACTGGACTTTAGGATGCGCGTTGCCATGGCTTCCGACGGTGGGTCTTATCATGGTCTTGTGGGTGGGTGTGTGCACGTTCTCGCATCCCATGCTTGTTTCCATGGAAACTATTCCCTGCACCTGGGAGGCAGCCCATGAAGCACTGGTATTTAAGTGGTGGGGGGGGCAGATAGAAGAGGGGGAAAGAAGCCAGTGATGTGATGTCCAGGTGCAAGACTCCACCCTGTATGCCCTCTGTCCCACCCAGCCTGCCCTGAGCTCTGGACTGGGCAGCTCCAGCTTGAGGGAGGGTAGGAGGGAGGGAGATTTGGGGGGAAAGGTGGGGGAATCAGGGGGGTGGGGCCACCCCCATGTATTCCAGGGGGTTGGGGCTGGATTGGGATTCGTTTCAGGCAGGGAATGTGTCTGTTTATTGTTGTCTCGTATTTTCCCAAGTGCTTAGTACAGTGCTCTGCACACAATAAATGCTCAATAAATATGATTGAACGAATGAATGAATAACTGAATCTGGAGATGGGGGCTGGGTCCGGGCTAAGGTTGGGTCCGGTCGGAGCGGAGGAGCCTAAGAAGGAAATGGGTCTCACTCCCACGCAGGGCAGGCGAGGGTTTGGGGAAGGAGGCGCCTGCCCACCATCAGGAGAGGCCTGGCTGCCTTGGCAGCTGTGTGGGGGAGTAGAGTTACGGGCTATAAAGGGCAGAGCGACCACTTTGGGAGAGGGCCTGCGGGCCAGGGAGGCCTGGCAAGGTATCTGAGCCGGGTGGTATCCTGAAGCGTATCCACCAGTGATCCAGAGCCCCCCCACCCCAAGCCATGCAGCTGCACAAAACCACACCAGACATGGGACTCGACACCACCCTCTATAACGGGCCTCGGCCGTGCAGCTGGGCAAAGCCATGCCCTCCTCGGGGGTCGACCAACCCTCCCCATGCCGCCCAGCCCGGCAGCTGGGGGAGAAGACATGCTCACCACGCCCTCCACTCGCTTCGGTGCAACACCTCCAGCCGACCTCTCCGGCTCCAAACAGTGCCAGAGGAGCGGGATCCTCAGGTAAGTTCCTGTTCTTGGCTCCCACCCGGGCCCCTGCCCCAGCCTCCACCCCACAATGCCCTCTGGGCTCAAGGAAGAGCTTGTTGTTGGAGTCATTTCTTCTGAGTGTGGGAGAGGAAGGGGGGGGTGTCCACGGACCCCCACGTTCCTCCCCGAGTCTCACTGAGCCTCGTCCTGAGACCATTCCGAGCAGTGGCCAGGGTCTGGGGCCGTGGCACCTGAGGGTGGTGCCAGCCTCTCTGGCTCTCCTCTTTCCAGGGGCACCTGGCCAAAGTGGGCTCTGTGCAGGCATGGGGCCAACAGGCAGCAGCTGGCATCTCTGGGGTTTCCCTAGCTAAGCCCTGCAGGACAACAACTGCTATCAACTGCTGGATGCCAGGGTGGGCGAGGGGACTGGGAGCGGGAGGCAGATCCCCCTTTTCCTCCAAGCCGGAGACCCTGGGCAGAGATTGGCTGGATTCCTGAAAGCTAAGAGTGGAGGGTGGAGTGGGGGTCGAGACTGGAGCTGGGTTGGGTGGGGGGGAGGCAGGGAGAAGGTGGCTTGGGGCCGGGGCTGGGGACCAAGCCTGTGCTTGGGAGCTGGGCAGGGGAAGAAGCTGGAGAAAGGCTGGGTTGGGGCTAGAAGCTGGGGCTGGATTAGGAGCTGGACAGTGGGGCGAGGGGGGCTGGGAATAGAACAGGGCTGGGCTGGAGGCCGGCGATGAGTTAAAAGCTGGGCTTGAATAATAGTAATAATTATTATGGTATTTGTTAAGCGCTTACTAAATGCCAGGCACCGTACTGAGTGCTGAGGTGGATACAGGCAGATTGGGTTGGACACAGTCCCTGTCCCACGTGAGTCTCGTTCCCCATTTTACAGATGAGGTAACTGAGGCACAGAGAAATTGAATGATTTGCTCAAGTTCACACAGAAGATAAGTGGCGGAGCCGGGATTAGAAACCATGACCTTCTGATTCCCAGGCCCGTGCTCTATCCGCTGTGCCGAAGCTGGGCTGGGCTGCGGTCCAGGCACCGAGGAACTGGATAATAATAACAGTAAGAATAATAATTGGGGTATTTGTTAAGCGCTGTACTAAGCGCTGGGGTGAATACAATCAAATCATTCATTCGATCATATTTATTGAGTGCTTTCTGTGTGCAGAGCACTTTACTAAGCTCTTGGGAGAGTACAACAAAAAGCAGACACATTCCCTTCCCACAGTAAGCTTACAGTCTAGAGGTGGGGGAGACAGATATCAATACAAATGAATAAAATTACAGATATGGACATAAGTGCCGTGGGGCTGGGATGGGCAAAGAGCAAAGGAAGCAAGTCAAGACGATGCAGAAGGGAGTGGGAGATGAGGAAAGCCAGGGGCTTAGTCTTATTGGAGGAGATGTGCCTTCAATAAGTCTTTGAAGGAGGGGGTCGCCGGTCAAATTTGAGGACCGTAGAAGGAGAGAAGCAAGTTGAGGTAGGAGGGGGCAAAGTTGGGTTGGTCACAGTCCCTGTCCCTCATGGGGCTCACAGTCTTCATCCCCCTTTTTTCAGATGAGGGAAATGAGGCACAGAAAAGTAAAGCCATTTGCCCATAATCACACTGCAGACAAGTGGCAGAACTGGGTTTAGAACCCAAGAACATCTGACTCCCAGGCCTGCGCTCTATCCGCTAGCCCTAGCAAAGCCCACGGCTGCTGGTGCCCACCTCCGTGTCCGTGCTCCCCTGCCCCCCCATCACACCTCCCTGTCACCCCTTCCTTCCCACTCCTGCTCTGCCCTGCCCTGCCCAGCCGGGGCCCTGCTGACCAATTGACCTGCTGACTGGCTGGATGACTGGGCCAGGGCTAGACTAGGGAGAAGCAGCATGGTGTAGTGGATAGAGCCCGAGCCTGGGAATCAGCAGCTCGTGGGTTCTAATCCCGGCTCCGCTGCTTGTCCGCTGGGTAACCTTGGGCAAGTCACTTGACTTCTCTGGGCCTAAATGACCTCATCTGTAAAATGGGGATTGGGACGGTGCCTCCCACGTGGGACAGGGACTGCGTCCAACCCAATTTGCTTATATCCACCACAGCACTCAGTGCAGTGCCTGGCACATGGCAGGCGCCTAACAAATACCATAATTATTATTATTAGGGTTGGGCTGGGGCAGAGGGCGGAGGGAATGCAACGCTGGCTGGCGGCAGGCCCCGGAGACAGACGCGGCACGTTCGGCCTTAACGAGGCGCGCGAGAGAGAGTTCAGCTATTCACCACCTGGAACAAATCTGTTGCGGCCTGTCCACCGTCACCCCGCCGCCTTCCTCCTCTCTCCCTTCCTCCTGCCAACCCCCTAGATCCGCGCCTCGAGCTAGCTCCACAGGAGTTGCGGGAAGAGGTGGGGGGCACGAGAGAGAGAATTCACACCTGGTCCCAAGTCACAGAGTATGTGGGTCGGGGTGGAATCCGAGCATAAACCCAGTGAAACCCTTCAGCACGCCCCAGGCCGGACGCATCATGCCCCGGGCCCAGCTGTCGGGGCGGCAGGACAGCAGGGGAGTGGACAACTGAGACTCTCCGCTTTCTCCTGGGAGACAGGGAGTGGGGAGGGTATGGTTGTGGGGGAGCTCCCCCGCTTCTCAATGCTGAACGGTTACCAAGAGAGACAGAGATAGAGGGAGACAGAATAATAATAATAATTGTAGTATTTCTTAAGCGCTTACTATATTCGGGCACTATTCTAAGCACTGGGGTGGATATACAAGCAAATCAGGTTGGACACAGTCCCTGTCCCATAAGGAGCTCACAGTCTTACCCCCCACACACACACCATTTTACAGATGAGGTAACAGGCATAGAGCAGTAAAGAAATAATAATAGTAATTGTGGTATTTGTTAAGCACTTATTATGTGCCAGGCAACATACTAAGTGCTGGGGTGGATACCAGCAAATCGGGTTGGACACAGTCCCTGTCCCATGTGGGAGAGGAGTGGAAGCAGAAGTAAAGAAGGACAGAGGCAGAGATGGAGAGTCAGAGGCAGAGATTATTATTATTGTGGTATCTGTTAAGCGCTTACCATGTGCCAGGCACTGTACTAAGCATCAGGGTGAATACAAGCAAACCGGGTTGGCCACGGTCCCTGTCTCACGTGGGGCTCATAGTCTCAATCCCCATTTTACAGCTGAGGCAACTGAGGCCCAGAGAAGTAAAGTGACTTATCCAAGGTGGAGGGAGACAGAGGCAGAGATGGAGAAAGATAAAGGCAGAAATGGAGACGGGGCAGAGATGGAGAAAGAATGAGGCAGAGCAGAGGAAGACAGAGACAGAGGAGGAGAAAGAGACAGCAAGAGGCAGAGGTGGAGAGGGAGAGGAACAGAGAACAGCGATGGAGGGAGACAGAGACAGAGATGGGGGAGACAGAGACAGAGGCAAAGATACCTTCATTCATTCATTTAATCATGTTTCTTGGGTGCTTACTGTGTGCAGAGCACTGTACCAAGCGCTTGGAAAGTACAATTCAGATGCAGCGTGGCTCAGTGGAAAGAGCACAGGTTTGGGAGTCAGAGGTCATGGGTTCTAATCCTGGCCCTGCCACTTGTCGGCTGTGTGAATTTGGGCAAGTCACTTAACTTCTCTATGCCTCAGGTACCTCATCTGTAAAATGGGGATGAAGACTGTGAGCCCCACGTGGGACAATCTGATTTCCTTCTATCTACCCCAGCACTTAGAACAGTGCTTGGCACATAGTGAGCGCTTAACAAGTGTCATTACTATTATTAATAAAGATGAGAAGGGCTCACAATGGGCTCACAGTCTAGAAGGGAGGAGACAGACCTCAAAACAAATAAACTTCTCACTCTCCATCACCTTGCCCCGTCCTACCTCTCCTCCCTTCTCTCTTTCTACCGCCCAGCCCGCACGCTCCGCTCCTCTGCCGCCCACCTCTTCGCCGTACCCCGTTCTCTCCTATCCCGCCGTCGACCCTCGGGCCACGTCCTCCCGCGGTCCCGTAACGCCCTCCCTCCTCACCTCTGCCAAACTCATTCTCTTCCCCTCTTCAGAACCCTACTTACAGCTCACCTCCTCCAAGAGGCCTTCCCAGACTGAGCTTCCCTTCTCCCTCTACTCCCTCTACCGCCCCCCTTCACCTCCCTGCAACTAAACCCTCTTTTGCCCCCATTTCCCTCCGCTCTTCCCCCATCCCTTCCCATCCCCTCAGCACTGTACTCGTCTGCTCAACTGTATATATTTTCATCACCCTATTTATTTTGTTAATGAAATGTACATCGCCTTGATTCTATTTATTTGCTATTGTTGTAATGAGATGTTCATCCCCTCGATTCTATTTATGCTATTGTCTTGTCTGTCCGTCTCCCCCGATTAGCCCGTCAAAGGGCAGGGGCCGTCTCTATCTGTTACCGATTTGTACATTCCAAGCGCTTAGTCCAGTGCTCTGCACATAGTAAGCGCTCAATAAATACTATTGAATGAATGAAGAAGGAGAGAGCTGGGAGCCTGAGAGCGGTAGTAAAGATCGGGAGGCTGCTGCTGGGGAGGGGAAGGGTGTCCCACCGGACCAGAGGGAGCCCTCGCCGCTCCCCGGGGCTGGCGGGCCGGACAGGGGCGGGGCCGGTTCCGGTTGTCCGTTTGCCTCGGCGGCGGCGACGACCCTGGAAAGTCCCTAAGGATCGAAGGGCTGCCGGGCCCCTCCCCCGGTCCCCAGCCCCGGGAAGCGGGGGAGGTTTAGTGGGGAGGGGGCTGAGGACGGACCGATGGAAGGGCGGACATCTGGACCTGCGGGCAGGGTTGGCCCCGGAGCCCAGGAGAGGAGAGCCGTCCGCTCCTCCGCCTTGGGCATCCCGGGCCCAGCTCCGACCCGCCAGATGCCACGCTGGCCGCTCCGACGGGAGGGGACTTCCAGCCACCCAGAACCCGGGGGTCGCCCCGCCCCCACAAAATAGTCCCCCCTCCCCCTTTCCCGTGGCACAACCCCCAGCTCCACCCCTCGGGACAGACTCCTGATGACACCCTGAAAACAGTCCTCCTCCTCCTTTGGCTCCTCTTCCACCACCTCCTCCTCCTCCTCTTCTTCTTCCTCCTCCACCGTTCATTCATTCAGTCATTCAATCGCATTTACTGAGCGCTTACTGTGTGCAGAGCACTGTACTAAGCGCTTGGAAAGTACAATTCAGCAACAGAGACGATCCCTGCCCACAACGGGCTCACAGCCTAGAAGGGGGGAGACAGACCTCAAAACGAATAAACAGGCATCAATAGCACCAGTAAAAATAAATAGAATCAGCTGGATGCACATCAGAACAAGTGAACAGGCGTTAATATAAATAAATAGAATTATAGATAGGTACATAGATACGCAAGTGCTGTGGGGTGGGGAGGGGAGTAGAGCAAAGGGGCTGAGTCGGGGCGATGGGGGAGGAGTTGAGGAAAAGGGGGGCTTAGTCTGGGAAGGCCTCCTGGAGGAGGTGAGCCTTCAGTAGGGCTTTGAAGGGGAGAAGTCCTCCTCATCCTTCTCACCCCTTCTCCTTTCCCCTTGTCCTCCTCCTCCTACTTCTTGACCTTCTCCTCCTCCTTCTCCTCTCCCCCCCTTCTCCTCCCCCTTCTCCTTTTCCTCCTCGCTTCTTCTTCTTCCTCTCTTCTTCCTCCTCCTCCTCTTCTCCCCCTTCTCCTCATCCACCAACTTCTCTTCTTCCTCCTCCATCTCCTGCTCCTCCTTGTCCCCCTCCCCCCTTCTCCTCTCCTTCTCCCTCCTCTCCTTTCCCTCCCCTTCTTCCTCCCTCCTGTCCCCATCCTCCTCTCCTTCTCCCCCTGTCCCCCCCTTGGGGCTGGGGGATGAGATGAAAGCGATGATGAAGGTCTGAACGTGTCTGTGTGTGTTCCAACAGCAAGCCTGCCCCGGACTGCAGGGAGGTGGGGAGGACCCGTCCGGGCCGGCTGCCGGGCGCCTGGAGCCGAGGTGACGGAACAGGCCCGGCCCCGTGCCCCAAACCGGTTTCTAACACCCCAGATGCCTCTCCGGCAACCGCAGATCCCGAGCTCCCGGTGGGAGGACTACGGTCTCCAGGCGGGAGGGCCGTGGACTCCCAGTGAATGTGCTCAGAGGCGGGGGTTTGGACTGGAGCCCGCCAGAGCCATGAAGCGATGTGGTCTAGTGGTTAGAGCACGGGCCTGGAAGTCAGAAGGACTAATAGCGCTCTGCCACTAGTCGGCTGTGTGAACACAGACAAGTCACTTCACTTCTCCCTGCCTCAGTTTCCTTGGCTATAAAACAGGGATTAAGACTGAGAACCCCATGTGGGACAAGGACTGTGTCCAACCCAATTTGCTCGTATTCATCCCTGTGCTTGGTACAGTTCCTGGCACATAGTAGGTGCTTAACAAATGCCACAAGTATTAATTATTATTTATTCCCCAGTGTGCTCCTCACCAGAAACACTGAGGACAGAGAGGCTCAGGTTGTGGGGGCCGGGGGGTGTCTAGGAGGGGAGAGGGAATCACCTTGCCAGGGAGGGGGCAACAACAGCTAGAAGGGCTGGCAGGGAGTCCCAATTTGCAGGTCTTTCTGGCCCTGTTCAAATCCTGGGGTGAGTGAGCCTGGAGTCCAGCCCCAGTAGCTAATAATAATAATAATAGTACTGGTTAAGTGCTTACTAAATGCCAAGCACTGTTCTAAGCACTGGGGTGAATACAAATTAATCAGGCGGGACACAGTCCCTGTCCCACAAGGGTCTCCCAGTCTTAATCCCCATTTTATAGGTGCGGGAACTGAGGCCCAGAGAAGTGAAATAATAATTGTAGTATTTAAGTGCCTACTATGTACCAAGCACTGTTCTAAGAGCTGGGGTAAATACAAGGTGATCAGATTGTCCCCTGTGGAGCTCAATGTCCATTTTACAGATGAAGTAATTGAGACACAGAGAAGTTAAGTGGCTTGCTCAAGGTCGCACAGCAGACAAATGGCAAAACTGGGATTAGAATCCACGACCTGATTCCCAAGCCTGTGCTCTTGCCACTAGGCCAGGCTACTTCTCCTGAAATGTGAAATGACTTGTCCAAGGTCACAGAGCAGACACATGGTGGAGCCGGGATTACAGTCCAGGTCCTTCTGACTCCCAGGCCCATATTCTATCCACCGAGCCACAATTGTGAATCCCACTAGGGACAGAGAACTTGTTTAATTCCCATCTGTGTATTTCTCCCAGAGGTTATCGCAGTGCTCTGAACACAGTAAGTGCTTAATTAAAAATCTGATTACCACTATTATGGTCTTTGTAAAGCGCTGTTCTAAGCACTGGGGTAGATACAATATTACAGTGGCTTCATCCCCACAGTCAGACTCCTGGAGTCAGTGACCCCCGTTACCTCTGTGGACTCAGCTGGCCAAATGGGGGAGGTGGGTGAGTCTTATCCCATCCAGTTGCCTCTGCTTCTTCACCTGCGCATGGACCCTGCGGACAGAGGAGTTTTTTGGTGGCTTTTTTTTTTTTTTATGATATTTGTCAAGAGCTTATTACAGGCCAGGTGCTGTACTGGGTGCTGGGTTAGATACAAGCTAATCAGGTTGAACGCAGTCGATGTCCCACATGGGGCTCCCAGTCTTAATTGTCATTTTACAGGTGAGGTAACCGAGGCACAGAAAAGTGAAGTGACTTGTCAAGGTCACACAGCGGACATGTGGCAGAACCAGAATTAGAACCCAGTTCCTGCCGACTCCCAGGCCTGTGCTCTTTCTACAGGCCTGAGATGGGGGAGGGAGGGGCTGCCTGCCTGTCTTGGGGGGTGGGCATGTCTCTGGTGGAAGGATGGGGACTCCCAGAAGAGGATCTGGGACCACAGAGGTGATCTTCAGGGGCGCTGAGTGCGGGGGTGGAGGAGGGGTGGGGGTGGGTCGCCTGGCTTTGTCAGGCCGGCGGGATGCCAGGCGGGCGTCCGGGCCCCAGGGGCCAGCTCTGATCCAGGGTGGCCACGATCAAAGACGGGGTTTGGGATCAAAGGGTACGGGGAGCCAGCTGGCCGGCCGGCCCGACGCTGGGTGGGACCAGAGCGAAGCGGGCACGGTGCCGGGCTGGGCCGGGGGCGGCGGCGGCGGCGGAGAGCCTGTAGGTTGGCACGCTGGGCCACTGGGGAAACGGAGACCGGAGATGTCCACGCCGCCCCCGCCCTGGTTGGAGAGGGGAGGCGGAGGTGAAGTCAGACTGCAGTCCTGTTCCAAGCGGCGCCTGGGGCGGCGACTTCTAAACACGATGTTTCCACTGAGGCAAAATGCTTCCATTGAGGGAAGATTTCAGTTCCAGGTCAAGGACCTCTGCTCCTGCCCACTCCCCCTGGCTCCCACCGATGGTCGGGGGAGAGGGAGGAGAGGGGACGGAGCTCGGGTTTGAGATCCTTGAAGGCCGGGGGTGCAGAATTCTAAACTGGATCCTTGGGGAAGGGAAGGGTCGGACTCATTCAATCGTTCATTCATTCAGGCATATTTATTGAGCGCTTACTATGTGCAGAGGACTGTACTAAGCGCTTGGAAGAGTACGGTATGAAAATCAACACACATTCACCGCCCACAACGAGCTTACAGTTTAGAGGGGGACAGAGACATTGATATGAGTAAATAAATTACGGATATGGACACAAGTGCTGTGGGGCTGGGAGGTGGGGGATGAATTGAGGGAGCAAGTCAGGGCCACACAGAAGTAAGAGGGAGAGGTGGGTTGTGGATTAAGGTCCAAAGCAGCATGATGATGATGTTGGTATTTGTTAAGCCCTTACTATGTGCAGAGCACTGTTCTAAGCGCTGGGGCAGATACAGGGTAATCAGTTTGTCCCATGTGAGGCTCACAGATAATCTCCATTTTACAGATGAGGTCACTGAGGCACAGAGAAGTTAAGTGACTTGCCACAGTCACACAGCTGACAAGTGGCAAAGCCGGGAGTTGAACCCATGACCTCTGATTCTGAAGCCCACGCTCTTTTCACTGAGCCACCGAGCACAGGCCTGGGACTCAGAAGAACCTGGGTTCTAATCCTGGCTCCGCCACTTGTCTGCTGTGGGACCTTGGGCAAGTCACTTCTCTTTGCCTCGGTCACCTCAGCTGTAAAATGGGGATGAAGACTGTGAGCCCCATGCGGTACATGGACTGTGACCAACCTGATTAGCTTGGTTCTACCCTAGCGCTTAGTACAGTGCCAGGCACAAAGTAAATGCTTAACAAATTCCATTAAAAAAAGGGTCCCTTGGGGGCGTTGGGGGAGGCAAGACCATGGATGGAAGTTGAGAGTAAACTCCTTGAGGGCAAGAATCGTGTCTTCTACTTCTGGTAAACATTCCCAAGCTCTCAGAACAGCCCTTTGCACATAGTAGGTGCTCAGTAAATACATTTAATTGCTAGATTGAAGGGGTTACTGAGAAGGAGCGTGGCCTAATGGAAAGAACACGGGACTGTGTCCAACCTGATTAACTTGTATCCCCAGCTCTTAGAATAGTGCTTGACACACGGTAGACGCTTGACAGATATTATAATTATTGTTACTTGTTAGTATTACTTGACATTATTATTATTCTCACTTCTCCCCCAGTCCCACAGCACTTAGTTACATATACCTAATTTATTTATTTTGCCTGCCTCTAGACTGTAAACTCGTCGTGGGCAGGGAGCTTCTTTCATTCATTCAATCGTACTCATTGAGCGCTTACTGTGGGCAGAGCTCTGTACTAAGCGCTTGGGAGAATACAATACAACAACAGATACATTCCCTGCCCAGAAGGAGCTTACAGTTTGGAGTGGGGGAGACAGACATCATTACAAATAAATAAATTACGGATCTGTACATACGTGCTGTCGGGGGGTGCGGGGAAGCAAAGGAAGCAAATCAGGGTGACGCAGAAGGGAGCGGGATAAGAGGAAAGCAGGGGCTTAGTCTGGGAAGACCTCTTGGAGGAGACTCTGCCCTATTGTACTCTCCCAAGTGCCTAGTACAGGGGTCCGCACATAGTAAGGGGTCAATAAATACCATTGATTGATTGAGCATAGCGGAGTAGATAGAGCATGGGCCTGGGAATCAGAAGGTCGTGAGTTCCAATGCCGCCAATTGCCTGCTGTGGGACCTTGGGCAAGTCACTTCACTTCTCTGGGTCTCATCTGTTAAAATGGGGATTGAGACTGCGAGCCCCGTGTGGGACAGGGACTGTGTCCAATCCAATTCGCTTGTACAGGGCCTGGCACATAGTAAGTGCTTAACAAATACTATTATTATCATTATTTATTTATACTGAGGTCTGTTTATTTGTACTGATGTCTGTCTCCCCCCATCTAGACTGTGAGCTTGTTGTAGGCCGGGATTATCACTCTTTACTGCTGTTTTGCACCTTCCCAAGTGCTTAGTACAGTGCTCTGCCCACAGTAAGTCGTCAATAAATATGATTGAAAGAAGGAATGAACGAATGAATGATGTCTGCCTCCCACCCTATAGGCTGTGAGGTCATCGTGGGCAGGGACTGTCACTTTTTACTGATGTATTGTGCCTTACCAAGCGCTTAGTACAGCGTGGCTCAGTGCAAAGAGGCCGGGTTTAGGAGTCAGAGGTCACGGGATCTATTCCCGGCTCCGCCACCTGTCAGCTGGGTGACTTTGGGCATGTCACTGCACTTCTCGATGCCTCAGTTCCCTCATCTGTAAAACGGGGATGAAGACTGTGATCCCCACGTGGGACAACCTGATGACTCCGTCTCTCCCCCAGCGCTTAGAACAGTGCCCGGCACAGAAGAAGCGCTTAACAAATGCCAACATTATTATTATTATTATTATTATGACCGTATTCTGTCCCCAGTAAGCGCTTAATAAATGCAACTGAAGGATGATGATGATGTTGCCGAATTGCCCATTCCAAGCGCTTAGTATAGTGCTCTGCACCTGGTAGCGCTCAAGAAAGGCTATTCAATATGATGATTATTAGTGGAAAGAGCACAGGCTTGGGCGTCAGAGGTCCGGGTTCGAATCCCCGCTCTGCCACTTGTCAGCCGTGTGACTGTGGGCAAGTCACTTCACTTCTCTGTGCCTCAGTTCCCTCATCTGTGAAACGGGGATTAGCTGTGAGCCTCACGTGGAACAACCTGATGACCCTGTGTAGGGGAAGCAGCGTGGCTCAGCAGAAAGAGCCCGGGCTTGGGAGTCAGAGATCATGGGTTCGAATCCCACCTCCGCCCCTTGTCGGCCGGGTGACTTTGGGCAGGTCACTTCACTTCTCGGGGCCTCAGTTCCCTCATGCGTAAAACGGGGATTAAGATTGTGAGCTTCACGTGGGACAACCTGATGACCCTGTATCTCCCCCAGCGCTTAGAACGCTAGTAAGCGTTTCACAAATACCAACTTTTTTTTTTCCCCTCTGGGCCTCAGTTGCCTCATCGGGAAAACGGGGATGGAGACTGGGAGCCCCACGGGGGCCAACCTGCTGACCTTGCATCCACCCCCGCGCTCAGAGGAGTGCTCGGCACATGGTAAGGGCTTAACGAATCCCAACATTATTATGATTATTCAACCTCGCCCGCCCCTCCTGCACCTCTCCCGCGCCAGATCACGCCCCTCCCCGCCTTTTTCCCCCCTCCCGGTGATGCGGGGGGGGGGGCCGGGGACGAGGCCCCCTTCCTCCTCGGCCAATCAGGGGGTCGACGCAGGGCCCGCCCTCGCTCCCCATTGGGCCGGGGCTCCGGGCAGGGCTCCGGGCGGGGCCTGGGAGAGCGGGATTAATCCGGTCCTTCCGCCCTCCCTCCCTCCCTCCCTCCCGGGGCTACGGCGCGCGGGACCGGTCCTCGCCAGCTCCCCGCCGCCGCTCCTCCCGGGAGAAGAGGTCCTTCCCCAGGCGCGACGATGGAGGCCGGCCCGGACAAGGGTCCCTCCAACGGGGAGGCGGCCCGCAACGGCGAGGTCCCCCGGGGCGGGGCCGGGGACGAGACCGGGCGTCGGGGGCCGTGGGCCCGGCGGATCCGCCGCTGCCTGCGCGGGAACCTGCTGGTGGTGCTGACGGTGTCCGGCGTGCTGGCCGGAGCGGCCCTGGGGCTGGGCGTCCAGCGGCTGCCGGCGCTCGGCCGGGCCCAGGTCCTCGCCTTCTCCTTCCCCGGGGAGCTGCTGCTGCGGCTGCTGAAGATGATCATCCTGCCCCTCGTGGTCTGCAGCCTGGTCGGGGGCGCCGCCAGCCTGGACCCCGCCGCCCTGGGCCGCCTGGGGGGCTGGGCCATGCTCTTCTTCCTCCTCACCACGCTGCTGTCCTCCGCCGTCGGGGTCTGCCTGGCCTTCATCATCCAGCCCGGGGTCGGCGGCGGGGTCGCCCCGGCCGCCGGGGAGACGGGGCTGCCCGAGACCAAGGAGGTGGTGGACTCCTTCTTGGACCTCATCAGGTGGGGCCGGCCGGGCCGGGGGGGGCTCCGGGGCCACCCCGCCGCCGAGGGCCACGTGTCTCCGCCTCGGCCTTCCGCGGAATCGCGGGGATAAACGTTTCAGTCGTTTTCTCCAGCGCTTACCGCGCACGGGAAAGTACGGTGCGACCAGAAGCGGTGACAGTCCCCGCCCGCCGCGCCGGCATTTCCCGCCCTCAGCCCTCCTCTCCTCCCACCTCTTCTGCGCCGCTCGGACTCGCTCCTTCATTCGTCCCCACGGCGCCTTCGTATATTTCTGAAATTTACTTCTCTCTGTTCATGCCCGGCCCCGGACTGCGAGTTTGTCGTGGGCAGGACTGTGCCGGTTGTTATGATGGACTGTCCCCAGCGCCTAGTCCAGTGCTTCGCACGCAGTAGGCAGCATGGCAGAGCACGGGCCCGGGAGTCGGAAAGTCGTCATGGGTTCTAATCCCGGCGCCGCCACTCGTGACCTTGGGCGAGTCGCTTCTGGGCCTCGGTTATCTCATCTGTGAAATGGGGACCGTGAGCCCCACATGGGACGGGGGCTGTGTCCAACCCGCGTAGCTCGTGCCCGTCCCAGCGCTCGGCGCAGGGCCTGGCACGTAGTAAGCGCTTCACGGATGCCATAATTATTGTAATTAATAACAGGATTGCCATCAGAGAGGGGGAGTGAAGGAGCGGACCTTGCCGCCCACCCCCGGGGGCCCGGTGTGAGGTTATCCCGGGCCGGGTCGGGAAACCCTCGCCCTCCCCCCGCTCCAGCCTCCGTCTTGGGCCGCCGAAGTCGGGCCGGCTGACTCAGTGGTCTTTCCGTGATGACACGAGCCCCAGGCGCTAGGAAAAAGTGTCTCGGCTTCCGCTGCCCCGGGGCTGGCAGGGGGGCAGCCCGGGGCGGGACGGGCAAGGGTCCGCGGGGACCGGGCTTCGGACCCGGAGGCTCCGTCCTCCCCGGGGGCCGCGCTCGGTCCGGGTCGGAGGATCGGGTTCTCCCCGCCCACCGGGGCCCGGAGGAGCTGATGCAACGGGGCCCTGGGGTGGGCTAAGCGGCGGGGAGGGCGGGGCCGGATTGGCACCCCGCCCCTCGGCGGCTGGGAAGCCCCCTAGATGTGGGGGCGAGGACTGGACACCCCCCCCCCCCCCGTTATTCGACTCCTTCTCTGGAGCTCTTGGGGATCCCCGGGTTCCGGGAGGGAGCCGGGCCCCCCGCCCTAACCCTGCGGAGTGGTGGGGGGCGTCTCAAATGCACCTCGAGCCCATCCCGGATGGGGGTTGCCGGGGACCGGGACCAGTCCGAGCCGGCTGGGACAAGTTCTCCCCTTGGGTCACGAGGCCCGGGAACGTCCTTGAAGCCCTGCCCGCTGCTGCCCTCCCCCTCACGACCTCCCCCCGGCAGGGAAGGTGGGGGTGGGGTTGGGGGGTGACATCCCTCCTATCTGACCCCTCCGGTCTCTTGATTGTGTCTGCAGGAACATCTTCCCCTCCAACCTGGTCTCCGCTGCCTTCCGCTCGGTGAGTCTGGGCAGTGGGTGGGTGGGCCGGGCTGGGGGATGGGGCCGGCTCGCATCCCGTCCCCGCTGACCACCCCTATGTCTCCCTCCTCTCCCCCCAGTACGCCACCAGCTACATAAACGTGACCATCCAGCGGAACCTCAGCACACAGCTCGGTGAGGTGGACGGGACCTGGGAGAAGGTGGGTGTTTTCTGCCCTGGCCGGGGGGTGGGAAGTATAATTGGGGTCTTGGGGTCCGACCTGTTGAGTCTCTTACGTGTCTGTGTCTCTGTGAGCGAGTCCTGCCGGTTTACCCCGCCTCCTGCTTCCTAGGTGCCTACGGGGATAAAAGTTGAGGGTGTGTATGTATGTGTAAATATATGTGCGTGGCCTACTCCGAGCCACCCTCCCCGTTTCCCAAGTGCCTGTGGGTGCAGAGGCGGAGAGCGTGTGTGCAAATATATGTGCGTATCCTGTTCTGAGCTGCCCTCCCTCCTGTTTCCCAAGTGCCCAGGGGCACAGATGTAGAGGGGGATAATAATTAATGATTACCGTGGCGTTCGTTAAGCGCTTACTGTGTGCGGGGCCTTGGACTAAGCGCT